>NC_143578.1:175018714-175618714 GCF_048544385.1 Mastigoproctus giganteus | reverse complement strand
AGATGTAAATAAGTTCAGCTGTTGGTGGTGCTTAATGTTCATTGAAATTTGCTCCTCAGGGTTGAGCAACTTCTAAAGCTCCTCAACCATGAGCTATACCTTTCTGACATGTGGAAAATTATAAATTCCACCATCACCCAATCCTTGAAGCTTTCAGATTTTTTAAGAGTTTCCTGTATACAGGGTGTCTCAAAAATACACGGCATAACTTCAGGAATGAGTTCCTCATATGTAGACAATAAAAATATTTTATATCAACATAGTTCCAGAAATGCTTGGTTTCCGAGTTTTGAAGGTCTGTCTATGACACATAACTGTTCACATCACCTTATAGTAATTGTTCAAAATGTCCACCTTCTGCCTGAATACAGGCCTCACATCGACGTCTCATGGACTCACGAAGACGATGCCAAATTCCTGACATGTTTCGTATTGTCTCACAACCTGCCACAATTCAATTGCGCAGAGTTTCCACATTTGGAGAATGTTCTCGCAACGCTCTCCAAATAGTCGAATGTTGAACAGCCAGTTGCATTGCTATTCTGTGTGTGCTGATTCCAGGAGTGGCATGCACAACATCCAAAATCTCCTCTACTTCAGGAGTCATAGATCTTGGTTGTCCTCTGTCGGCAGCATGAGGTGTAAAGATCCCATGTTCACAAAGGCAGCGATGGATACCTTCAAATGTTTTCCTCTCTGGACATCTTCATTCTGGGAACCTTTCGTGGTTCAAACGACGAGCCTCAAGAGCATTGCCATCCTCCAAACTGTATATAAAGTGCATATCCTCTTGCTCCTGATTTGAGTACATGGTCGAAATGGGAAACCACCAGATTCTGTCAGTACCTTGTGATGAAGGAAATCACCTGCAGTAGATAAAACATTCCAGTTAATAACTCGGGAACCAAGCATTTCCGGAACTATGTTGATAAAAAATATTTTTATTGTCTACATATGAGGAACTCATTCTTGAAGTTATGCCGTGTATTTTTGAGACACCCTGTATATAGTGAGATGCCCTTAATAAATTAAAAAATTGTCTTTATTTCCTGCTTTTTTTGCCAGCCAGAAGAGTACAATTTCCTTTTAACTGTTTTATTGCATTATAGAAACTGGTGCAGACAGTTAACAAGCCCGTGCTTTTTGTGGTTGTGCAGGCTTTTTATATGCTTGATCTTGCCATGTGCATGTGTTCCACTCTCTGCATATGTTACTCCAGGATCCTCCCCATCTGTAATTAAAATCTTGGATAGCATTAAAAGCAATGATGACTTTACTTATCCAGATGCATTGTAATCAATGTAATTGAATATTCTGCAGTTGATAAAACACTTGTTTTATGTAAATAAAGGATCACCTCTCAGAAAATCAATGTTTATTCTGTGAATATTCCATTTAGAAATTTGATTTTCGTTGATATATTTTTGTTGTATCTGTTGAGGTGAGGTAGCAGATAAATTGTGAATCTTCAGTAATTAGTTTCTGATGAGCTTAATTATTATTAATAATAATAATAATTATAGTGATAAAAAATAAAAATATACTGCAGAATACATCAGTTGGCTTTCCTCTCACTGGTACAGGAGATGTTTGCTATGGCATGTTTAAGTTGTATGGTAGTATTAATGTTCTGAACTGATAATGTGATTTTAAAAAAATTACATTTTATTTCTGGTTTTTGTTTTCTCTAGAAGAAGATCTGCCACATGGGTTTCCAAAATTCACTCGTCAGCCTAACATGCAAGGTATAGAAAAGGGACGGAGTGCGTTATTACCTTGTCAAGCAGAAGGCGATCCTACACCAGCTGTACGATGGTTAAGGAACATGGTTCCTTTAGATATGACCATCTCTCGTTATACTCTTGTTCAAGGTTGTAAGTAAGGTGTTTGTTGAACACACCATGTATAACTATGTATTTGAAATAATGTTTAATGTGTTGATTAAAATTTATTAAAATTAAGAATGAAAATACAATAATCTCTTGATTTATGAATACTATTCATTCCTCCCTCAGGAGGTTGATATTGAATGTTTGTATTTGAGAGCAATTTCCTGTTCATATAATGTGAAGGTGCAGGCTAATAGATTTTAATTTTCTTACGATATCATTGATGCATTCTTTTTTTAATACATACATTGCACTTTATTTTATGATTACTCTAAAGTATATTATTTAATGATACAAAAAGCAGTACATTCAGACTTCCGCAAAATCTGCTAAGTGGATGTGATTCTTGCAGATTTTGAAATTTTTGAAATTTTGATGGTCATATTACAGTCATATAGAATATCTTATCACACCCGACATCAAGAGTAAAGATACAGTGACACATATTATGCAAAAAAAAGTATTATATTTTACAGTGTAGTAAAAAATAAATTATTTCCCTTCCAAAATATGCCTATACAGTTAATGAGCCAACCCCAAATGTTTCGTGCAGTTGCTTCACTGAAGTCCCACCACCACCAGTTTCTTTAACTTTTTCAATGCTATGCTCATATGTATACCTTTTCTAATGTAAGGGATCAAATCAACAAATTACCTCTATATATGTACAGATTGTTTTGAGACTGCAGAGACAGGCTACTGCTATCTGTAAAATGTGTTAATGATAGTACCCATTTTTTATATGCACAATGGGTTTGATAATTGTCATTGAAGGACGTATCTGTTCATCAGTTTTGAGGCAATGTGGGCTTACTCAAGCCGAAATTGAAGAAATTCTCTTGAATTTGGATCTGGAAGTTAATGAAACCAAATCAAATAATACATATATAAATGTAGAAGATATTAGTGCAATGTAGAAAAATAGTGACACGTTTTTATATTTTACGATTTTAAATATTTTTGAAGATATTTTATGAAATTTTACTTTTGGGATATTTTTTACTGTAATCCTCCCTTGTGTTCACCTGTAAATTCCAAATACAGTCGAAGCTCTTTATAGCAACCTTCTTTTTAATGTCCTAACGCATTATAACGTCCTATGTGGTTGGTCCCAGCCAAATTAGCATTAGCATTAGTAGAGGCATATGATGCAAGAAAGCAAGTTTATGCAACATCAGCCAAAAAAATAGCTCCGATTTCACCCCTCCTTTCGTTCCAAATACCTGTTCAGCTCAGCCTTAAATTTATTTAGGCTATCAACTTCCACAACAAAAGATGGAAGTCTGTTCCACCAATCAGCCAGCGGTTGATTGATGGAACAGAACATTCTACCCGCTGGCTAAAGGCAAACTTCCGCACATCTGTCCTACAACTATCTTTCCTCAGTTTGAATTTATGCCCTCTCAGGTGATTATTCTGAGCAAGAGGAAGAATACCATCAGTATTGAGCATTGAGCATGCTCAAACCATTCAAGGCTTTATACACCTCAATCAGATCACCTCGCAGCTGCCTAGCCTCCAAACACTGTAAACAAAAACTTAAGCCTTACTTTGTAAGAGCAACGCTTTGTTCCAATTTCTCATTAACCTAATGCTGTTTTACATTCAGTATAACGACATTGAAAATAAAAGGATTTCTCTGTAACAACCATAAATTTCTACATCTTAATCTGAATTTTTACATTTTTATTATTTGTATTTAAAATTTAAATATTTGTATTTAAAATTGTCACAATGCTTCAAATAACAATGGGCTTTCATAAGAACCTAGCAGCAATAGGCCTCCCAGAGAACACTTATATGGAACTCAAGAAATCTGTGCTCCTGAATGCCTCTAATAGTATTTATGGTCAGGTGCCACTGGTGGTTTCCCACATCTGTGCCGTATGTACTCTGTGATGGTGTGCAGAACTACTGCAAAAGCCAGAGAAAAGTGTAATGTCTAGTTTATGTAGCTTTGTGTTTTGTTCTGTTGTTGTGTCTCTGGCATCTTTACCACAGGGACCCTAGTGGAACCCTACGTTTCCTGTCATCACCACCACTGGGAAGTGAGCCAGGCTGTTCCAAAGTTCTCTGGTTAGTCTCTGTCAGGGTTGCTTGAGCTTCCTGACAGAGACTAAAAAAAAAAAAAAAGAGATTGAAGTTTACTGTGGGAAGATTATGAAGGCAGGTCAGACTGAGGGGAGAGATTTAGGTGGACTGATAGAGTAGAGGGCCACCCAAGCAAGGCGAAGCAGGGGAAAGGGGGATAAAGTCACAGGGACAGGTGCCCCTGTGTGATCACCATAGGTGCCTAGGGCACTCTGAAATTCCACTTTCCAGGCAGCAGTCCCACACCTTGAAAGGTGCCAGCAGTAAGGTTGAATTATGGGGAGTCTGGCTGGTTGTTTGTCCAGGTTAACCTTATCCAGAAGGAGGTTGCAGCTGATGTACCACAGCTTGTGCTGCTCTGTTTTCAGCTAATTTTCCTCTTCTGCAGGTGAATACTGCATGAGCCAATTTCATTAAGGCCTTGTAGGATTATTTGCTCTGGAGAAGTAAGAACTCTTGATTGCAGAGGTTACATTGCAGGTCTGTAAATAGTCCAAGTCTGTTGTTATCATAGGCAGGACACTCGTAAACTTGATGATACCAGGACTCCTCTTGTCCACAGTGGCAAAGCGGATCTGTTTCCACTCTAAGAGCAGTCAGTTTTTGCTTGAAGGATCCATAGCCCGTGATGATAAAGGTAATGTGAAGGCCTGGTGGGAACTGTGGCGTGAATTTCTGGAAGGTGTAATCAGTGCTTGGAATGAAATGTTTGCTGATTTCAGCTTTTGGTGTAGTTGCCCAAGAGTGCTGCTACAGGTCTAGGAGACGGTTGGAGATTCTCTTTCTTTCTAACCTTGGATCATTGGTATGGTCAAGCTGCAAGTTGAGAATTTGAGTCTGGATACCCTTTTTTAAATTGGTGTAAAGGCCTCTTCTAATGACTTCAAGATAAAGTGGTAGGTAGGCAGCTTGTAATGATTTGGAGAGCAGGGATGCTGACTGTACAGCACTCCCTGCCAATGGAGAGCATCATGAACCTTCGTATGGTAGTTTCCATTTATTCCTTTCCATAGTTGCTTTGGTACACCAGATGGATGCCCCGTAGCAGACTATTGGCACCATAACCGTTTTGTAGAGAGGGGATAGGGCTTTGGTTTTGAGGCCCCAATCTGCCCTGCTAATGCGTCTTTTCATAGCCGTGTACTTCTGAATTTTCGTTGACAAATACTTGAGGTGAGGGTGAAAGATAAGACCTTCATCAACGACTACTCCTAGACACTTGACCTCCATGTATAGTCAGATTGATTTTGTTTTTTTGCCATAGATGAGTAGTCTGTGGCTGGCTGCCCACCCGGGTTTGGAGCTTTCGAAGTGCAGTGTTTACTTTAATTTCAAGAGTTGCTCTTGTGTCAGCATCCGCAATGAGAACCAGATCATCTCCAAAAGCTAGGGGCTGGACATCCCCCAGGTCCATCTCCAGGAATTCGTCCAAGACGATGGACCAGAGGACCGAGCCCTGGGGACATCCCTGATGGATAAACCTGGCCAGAGAGTGAAATTTATTGATAATCTGCATCTTCCGGTTTACCATTGTAGAGGTTCTTGCATATCTTCGCATTTTGGAGGACTCTGGACCACCACCGGCGGTCGAAAGCCCCTGCAAAGTCCACCAGGATGGCCAGGGAGTATACTCAAAAATATACTAAGCTCACACTGATGAACACTGCTGCATGGAACACTGAAGGTCACGAAACAAATAACTGAAGGCAGGGTTGCCAGCATGTGAGGATTTAGTTTACAAATTTACTTGTAACACATGAATGTATGTTTACTCCACTCCTAACTTAATACTTTAAATAATACAAGTCATGTCATTAACTTAAATGCTTTTGTGAAAGAATAGTGTACAATAAAAAAACTTAATAACATTTCTGAAATCACCATAAAAAACTGAGTTTAAAATAGCTATTAGTTTAAAAACAATGAAAACCATGCACTGTGGTGTTATCTACCTTGTGGTCAAGTTATAAATTTCAAGATGGAATTAGATCATATCTCTCTCTCTCTTTCTTTTTATTATTATTATTATTATTTTTTTTTTTATGTGAAAACATCTTTGGTGGCAGCTATTAAATTTTAGACTGAAGTGAAACCAATGTGTCACAATTTTGTGACACAGATATGATGTAATTTCCAGTTTGTCAATTTGGAAATGTCAGCTGACACATTTTCGGTTTGTCGATTAGATCGATCGCTGAACCAAAAATCACACTTTTGCATGGGAATGACGTCACATCACTTGACGCATTTCCATGTGGCGAAATCACGTGTCGACAAGATTTTGTCGATTTAAAGCACCATTCATGTGACAAGGCATGAATGGTGCTTTAAATCGACATGTCTGTTGTTTTTCAGGTGTTATTTTCTTGTAACACATGAATGTATGTTTGTGAGTTTGAAGCTTGATTAACTGTATAGCCTCGCCAGCGGAGACAGACACTAACTTGTCGATCATCGTGATGGAGTCTTCTTTGTTTTTGCCTAAAGGATCTTTGGGAACATTATTTAGCCAGAGCAAAATGCGTGCGTGTGTACTACCGCGATGTTGAAATTCTATGCACTTGAAAAAGTTAACCAAGTAAAATTGACCAAATGGGCTATAAAGTTTCGACTGCAATATGTTTATAATTACATCCACAATCTTCTTTAAGTATATCGCACAAGTTATTGTTGTTCACTAGCGTCACCTTCTGCATGAAGTCAGTGTTGTTCTCATCATCCTCACTAATATCACACCCCTTATTCTGTAACTTGTACAATAGTTGAAGCAAGCATGCCAACCAATTTAATTGGAATTCAGAGTCAAGAACATTGTAGGTTTACTGAGCTATCTAATCATGGCGAATAGATCGCGTTTACGTTGAGCCCAGTGGTAGGTCGAGTTTGGAATTGTCCTTAGGAAGCCCAAATTGTTTTCGATACGGCTGTTAATGTATTCTTTGGATTGAACTTACTTGTGGGTCAGTTTTGTATCTTTACCTATGTATTTGAAAGCCGCCATCAAAGAGTCTCCTGTTCTCAATCTCATTATCTTCATTGCTACATAAAGGACATGATATGAGTAACACCGCGTAGGTCAGATCGTCCGAGCTCGCTCATTGCCATAATGAATGGAGTCTCTCTGAAAGTTCTGAATTGTCCAAGATAAATTCTGGGAAAGGAGAGTTCATCTGCGTCCTCGTCAAATAGTAAGCTCTGCGGTACGTTAGTTTCTTCTGGGCGATTCTAAGGTATTTATCGTTGCTCAACAACATTTGCTATTGGGTGATGAGATTTTCCTTAATCGAAGTGCTTTCTTATTTCGTCTTTAACCAAATTAATTTCCATGTGACTCATCAAAGAATGACTAATCTATCGGGATTTGATACAATCGATAGAGAGGCATATCGGCCAAATATTGAAGCCACTCTTTAACAACTTGCTTTCTTACTAACCTGATTAAATAGCTGGACTTGTGTATTTTGTTGCATTTTATATGCAAAAATAAGGTGTGTGAGGCACGCTTACCGATAATACAGCATTCTGGGCCGAGTGATCAATATGCTTGTTTCAGTCAGTCTCCCTTGGCAAATGTGATGGACCATTGTGTTGACTGAAACAGGCACATTGATCATTTGGCCCAGAATGCCCTATTGTCCATATGCATCTCATGCACCTTATTTGCATGAATGGTAAGAGATGAGAAATAAGCCTCTCTGTCACCAAATCCAGCTTCTGTAAATGTGATTGAATTTCTGGGTAGACATTTGATGCCTCCGTAGCCAGGTGGGCAGGAGCAGCAGTGCTTAGCACACGCTTCTTGATTAGACCGGGGTTCGAGCCCGTGACCACCAAATACGGAGGACGCGGAAAGGTTCAGGGAATGACCACCACAAATCCCCGTAGCAATTATGGCCTTAGTTGCTAATACTCCTAAAAAAAAAAAAAAAATAAATAATAACAATAACAAAGCCATTCGACTGTTACACACAAGGATCCCCTCGACATCAACATCAAGGAATGCAGTGCATATCAGTGGTGCATCTTTAACAGCTTGTTTCTTTGTTTTGTTTTCGAACCAGAAGAGAACAGAAATCATTTTTCATAAATATCCTTTTAAACTCTCAATGCGCATTCTTATGTAAATAGTAGTTGTTGTTAGGAAAAGAATTTGATCATTTAAAATCGTCTGCTCCACAATTGGAGAAATGTTCCATTGTACCTAATTAATACTCACTTCGGTTACATTATTGTTAGATACTGCTAAATCCAACGCTTGATTTTCTGTTTTTGTCTTTTACGCAATCTTGATAGTCTGTCATTTTCATACACTCATTGTGCTATCTCCATCTTTATTTTTTTAGGTTGGCTTCCTCGACACTCTTGACAGTGCTCTGCATTTGACTTCTGCATCAGTGAACACAAAGGCTATAGCAGTGTGGCATTCAGTCCCTTTCACTGCTCAAAATATTATTGATGTGAAAACATCTATAGCGGCATCTAACAATGGAATGTAAAGAAATTGCAGATTGCAACAATACAAATACATGTATTGTTTCGCTAACCTCTTCCAAACATTGATTCAGTAGAGTAAGTAGCAGGCATGTGCATAAAATGTTGCATTGTTCATGACTTTGGTTCTAGCTGTTCGATTTTAAAACTGTTCTGATTTTCATCAAAGTAGTTTTCATATAAAACATCATTTGTGCGTACAGGGTACACATGTGTTTTTTTTTTTTTTTCCTTTTGTCAATGGGAAAGGAAGTAGTGATTGGTAAATGGTATTCATATTTTTTTTGGATATAGAGAAGTCAGATTTCATTCATGATTTGTCCATTATATTACTAATCTGAACCCAACACTGGTTATACAAAGAACATGCTAAAAGTAGTTCATCATCTAAATTTAGTTTAGCGTTTTTTTAAAGTGAAATGGATTTATTTTTAATCAATCTGATATGTTGTTATTCATACAGATTCATTGCAAATCACAGATGCAGAAGAAGAAGATCAAGGAAATTATGAATGTATGGCAGAGAATTCTGTAGGGTCTGCTCTATCAAATCTTGCCACACTTTATGTCAGAGGCAAGTGGACTGAATTGATTAATGTTATAATTTAATGTTTATATTGTACTAATTTTTAATTAACCATACACAATTGCTACTACATAAGTATATGTGTGTAATCAAAATATGTTGGATCTTTGGTGAATTTTGTGGTTCATGTGTTGGTTGCGATTTCATATTTTGAATGTAAATCATTTAGTGTAAATAGATCAAAAAATTGATATATTAGCTCACAAAGGAACTGTTTTAATTTTTTTTTTCCTTAGCAATGTTATATAAATTATTGTATCCACTTATTAGTTCAGTTATTTTCTAAATTGGAAAATTTTTTAGTCTCTCTCTCTCTATTGCATTTTCTGAGATGTAAAGCAGAAAAATAGATATCCTTTTTCAATTTCAAAATAATCTTTTCTTTCTCTAGCATGCAGTCTTAGCAAATTAAAAATTACATGGAACTAATTTGTTCTTAGTGGGGGGGGGGGAATACCTCAAATGAATTTATTATTATTATATTTTTTTTTTTAATATTATTCATTCCTTCTTCAGTGTGTTTTATATCTAATAAAATATTTCAAGGAAATTTATATTTTGGAAAAATTGTTGGCAAATAGAAAACACTGAGTAATACACTGGATAAAAAAAAGGTTTGCATTACATTGTTTTCTTAAAATAATATTATTTATGTACATTTTCTAGGTGTGTATTTCATCTTGTATCAACATTTCAAGAAAATCTCTATTAGAAAGAAAGAAAGAAAGCAAATCATGGCATTAAAAGAATGCAAAATCGGATGATCTGTGAGATTTCTATTCTTTTCCTTGGTTGGTTAATTGTGTTAAGTCTTCTGATGTCAATGTTTTCTTAGGTTGTGTCAGTGAAATTAACTTTGATTTTCCAATAAATATGCTAAGGTTGTTCAAGATAAGACTAAACAAGCTTTTGACTTGATTCCTTTTGCAATTGGATTTTATTTAGCAGTAAAATTGTGGGGAAGAAAAAAAAAAAACAAAAAAAAAAAAACCGCAATTTGCAGTAAAATTTTCCGACTGATTTTCCAAATTTCCATGACTTTTTAACAATTCCTTTACAAAACTGTTTCGTTTCATTTTTGTTGACTTCACCACAGGTACTTGAATAACCAAAAGACTAAACAAGCTTTTGACCTGATTCCTTTCGCAATACATTTTATTTAGCAGTAAAATTGAGAAAGAAACAATTTGCAGTAAAATTTAAAAAAAAAAAAAAAAAAAATTTTTGACCAATTTTCAAAATTTCCATTACTTTTTAACAGTTCCATAATGGAACTCTTGCTCATCAGTTCTATTGTGAAACTGTTCAGCAACAGTTTCATTATATTCATAATAACTGCACAATCATACACCAACCGTTATTAAAATTATAAATAGTGTTATGTTATATTAAAATAATGATGTAGATAAATGAAATAAATAGAATGATAAAATTCCAGGGATAAAACTGATAAAAAGGTACCTGTCTGTACAATAAAATATGAAATTTTAAACTGCAAAGAATTATTTACAATAAAACAATGTAGATAAAACACAGGATGATAAAAGCGCTAAAATGCTGTAGCTTTCAGAGGCATCCACCTTCTTTTTCAACAGTGAAGTTTATCGTACGGCACATCCTTAAATATCAGCAGGCTCACGGTTCTCAACACGTTGTTCCGGTTCCAGTGCACATGAGGGAATGCTGCCCATGCTCCTGTAGAACCACGTGCTGAGAACTGTGAGCCTGCTGATATTTAAGGATGTGCCATACGATAAACCTCACTGTTGAAAAAGGAGGCAGATGCCTGTGAAAGCTATGGTGTTTTATCTACATTGTTTTATTGTAAATAATTCTTTGCAGTTTAAAATTTCATATTTTATTGTACAGACAGTTACCTTTTTATCAGTTTTATCCCGTGGAATTTTATCATTCTATTTATTTCATTTATCTACATCATTATTTTAATATAACATAACACTATTTATAATTTTAATAAAGGTTGGTGTATGATTGTGCAGTTATTATGAATATTCCCAACCCCAGAGGCCTATTTGAAGAACAAAGTTTCATTATAGTTTTGCCAGAATATTTGCCATGAGTACACTAGAATATTGTAATTTTTTTAAAGGACGATGTAGTCATACATGTAAAAAAATATATCAATTTGTAGTTTAAGTCATATTTTTAAATATATTTTATTACATGAGTCTGGCCCACTGAAACCTTAGCTAGCAGCAAAGGAAGCTGAGGGAGTGGTTTCTGTAATTGCTTCAATATATCTTTACTTATCTGAAGTGGTTTTGTCAAAATATTCACCATGGGTACACTAGTACATTTATATAAATTTATAAACAGATATTTACTTATTTATGAAACTCTGAAGCATGTATAAATTAGTTATTGTTTTTCACCTGTTCATCTACAGTGACTCATTTACAAATCTATATATATTCGGTAATTTCAAAAGTGTAAGGCATTATAACAGTGAATATTGTAATTTTCTCATACGCTGATGAAGTACCCAAGGTAGAGGTATATAATGTTATAGTCTATTGTTATTATATATTTATGAATCTGCTTATAAAAGAAACTTTTTTTTTTTTTATGACTGATACTGTATAAGGTTGCTTTCTTGCATCATGTGCCTCTAATAATGCTATCACTATCAATTAAATAATTTTCAACCTCAGTGCAGTGAATGTTGTTTTATTCTATGGTACGTGTCTGCTTACTTACTCCTATTTACTATTTTGTTTTTTACCATCGAAAAAAACAAAATAGTAAATAGGAAAAAAATAACCATCGAAAACTATATGGTTATTTTTTAAAATTAAAACTGCACCGACTTTCAACTATTCAGAAATGGACACGCTTATTGGAATTTCTTTACTTGTTTTGGTATAGAATTTTGTCAGTGCAGTTTAGAATCAGCCTGTATACAGGTTGTTCAGTAACGTGATGCATACTTTCAGGATTGATTCAGGACCTAAAAACAGTGATAAAAGTTTGTATAAATGTGTGTCTGATTCTGATCAGTTGCAGAGCTAATGTCTGTTTGAATTTTAAAAAATGTCCATTGAATTAAGTTGTAAAATATAATTAAACTAACCAAAAGGAATAAGCAGACACATACGTAATATGAATAAGTATGAAAATATTCCTAGTATGAATTTTTTTTTATTTTTATTTTTTTTTACTATTGCAAACTCCATAATCAGCCATAATAGTGTCATCACTCAGAATTAGATAAACTTTTTTTCATTGTTTTCAGCTCCTGAATCTATCACAGCGTAAAAAATTATGGAAATCCTAGTCTTGAAACATTATTAGACATGTTGGAAAGACAACTTGTGTAGTTAAGACCCACTAATTTTCTTAAATCGGAGAAATGCTAACTTATTGTAACTTATTCTCTAATAAAGTTTAGAGAATTTAGGATTTCCATAATTTTTTACACTTACACTATGTCATGTCTCTAAATCTAGCCATGTGATGTTTCATAGCCACTAAAATGTATCAGACAAATGCATCAGTTAATAATCCATTGTTCCTTACAATAAGTTAGCAGTTATGTGACTTTACGAAAATTAGCGAATCTTGACTGCACAAGTTGTCTGTCCAACATGCCTGAATCTATCCTGAAAATAGGCCAAATGGTCATTTGAAATGTATCTTGCTTTGAAGTTTGATATTTTTTCCATTAAAACATTTTATTTAAAAAAAAAGTATAGTACCGTGTCTGGCATATAAAATATGGTACTTTGTAGAATACAGATATATTGCTTTATGTTGTCCGCCATCAGTTTGGATTCCTTACTTGTTTCACTATGGCATGTGTAATTTTGCAAAGAACTGCAGAGTTACGTTTAATATTTTGTGGAATCAAAATTTTGCTGAAGTAGTGCCCAACCTTACAGGTGCATGTATACTTGTGTGTACACCAATGCTAGGAGTTTAGTAAATAAATTTGATGAATTTGAGGTATTGCTCAAAACATCAAAGGCAGATATTGTGGGGATTTCAGAGACGTGGTGTCACACAGATATAAGAAATGCAGAACTGGAATTTGGGGAGTACAATGTCTACAGAAAGGATAGACAGGATAGGAAGGGAGGAGGGGTTATGCTATTAGTTAAAAAACACATAAAATCCAAGGAAGTGAAGCCAGTCGACATCGCTGGACAGTGCAGTGTCGAGTCAGTTTGGTGTGACATAAGCATTGGGAGATCAAAATTGAGAGTAGGAGTGTGCTATAGGCCTAATGACTCTGATGAGTATAATAAGAAACTGTTCGGAGAAATAGAGTGGGCCAGTAAATCAGAGAGTCTTATAATGGGGGATTTTAATTTCCCAGATATTGACTGGAATTTGGGGGCTGGTCACTCACACAGTAGCAAGGCTTTTGTGGATTTATTGGATGATTGTTTTCTACATCAGCATGTTCGGGAGGCAACTAGAGGGAGTAATACTCTTGATTTGATTATCAGTAGTGATTCTTCATGCATTAAGAATCTGCAGATAAATGAACCACTTGGTGGCAGTGATCACAGTGTGCTGAAGTGGGAGTTACTCAAAGAGGTAACTACCATTAGGGGTAAAGGGAAGGGGTATTGCTTTCGTAAAGGCGACTACAATGGACTGAGACAGTATTTAAATTCTATACAGTGGGATCAACTGATGATATTGCCAACAGCAAATTCAAAATGGGAAGCATTCAAAGAACTTATCGTGGAAGCTACTAGGCTTTACATACCAACTAAGAAATATTGTTCAAGGTTTAGGCCTAAATGGTTGTCAGATGAACTAATGAGGCATATGGCAGAGAAGAAAAATGCATGGGATACATACAAATTAACACGTGACACGGACGCCTATGATAGATACAAGTTGATCTGTAACCAAGTTACAAAGGAGGTTAGGCAGGCGAAGGCAGATTACGAGAGATCCTTGGCAAGGGATGCGAAGAAAAACAGCAAAGAGTTCTTTACTTATGTAAACTCTAGAAGGAAGGGGATGAATCAGATTGGTCCACTTGAGATTGATGGGTCAACTGTTGATGACCCTGCTCGGGTAGCTAACAAACTAAATGAATATTTTGCATCGACATTCACACATGAGGAGTTATTCAGCGAGGGAATGCCAGAGGTGTATTCAACTCTAGCAGTAAGCTAGAGAATCTTGTAATAACTGAGAGCAAAGTGGAGGAGAAATTGTTGAAGATAAACACAAGAAAGGCACCTGGGGTGGATGGGATCTATCCAGTTATATTAAAGGAGGCAGCAAAGGAGGTAAGCAAACCCTTAGCCATAATTATGAGAGCTTCCTTGGACTCAGGGGAGGTACCCATTGACTGGAGATGTGCAAATGTGACCCCAATTCACAAAGGGGGATCAAAGGCTGACACAAGTAATTATAGACCTGTGAGTTTAACTTCTGTTCCCGGAAAATTAATGGAGGCACTGGTGAAAGAAGCACTGCAGGATCATCTAGACAAGACTTCAGTTATAGCTAGGACACAGCATGGTTTTGTTAAGGGAAAGTCTTGCCTGACCAATTTGATTGGATACTATGATGCAGTCACAAAAGAACTGGATGCAGGGAATAACTTTGATATTATATACTTGGATCTTAGAAAGGCTTTTGATACTGTTGCACATGGAAGACTGCTGCACAAATTGGAGCAGTGTGGCATTGGAGGCAAGTTGCTGCTATGGATAAAGGGGTGGTTGAGGGGGAGAAGACAGAGAGTGGTAATCAATGGACACTGCTCATCGTGGACTAATGTTATTAGTGGAGTCCCTCAGGGTTCAGTATTGGGGCCTTTATTGTTTTCTGTATTTATAAATGATATTGATGATGGTATATCAGGCTTAATGTCCAAGTTTGCAGACGATACGAAGGTTGGCAGGGTTGTCAAGGACACTACTGACACTATGCTGCTGCAACAGGATTTGGAAAGGTTGAGCAGATGGGCTTCGAGGTGGCAAATGAAGTTTAACATTGACAAATGTAAAGTACTACATATGGGAAACAGCAACCCCAGAGCAACGTATCAACTCTGTGGTACTACACTGACAGTGGTAGAGAATGAAAGGGACCTGGGGGTGGTGGTGCAGGCAGATATGAAGTTCTCTGAGCAGTGCAGACGAGCTGCAAGAGTAGCTCATGGTGTATTGTCAATGATATATAGGAATTTTTCTAGCAGGGATAAGGAGGTGATTATTCCCTTGTATAAGGCAATGGTCAGGCCACACCTAGAGTACTGTATACAGGCCTGGAGGCCTCATTTCAGGAAGGATGTAGAGCTGCTGGAACGAGTACAGAGAAGGGCAACTAGATTGGTGAATGGGACAAAGGGGTTCTCTTACGAAGAAAGGCTTAAGTTTTGCAAATTACAGTGTCTGGAAACTAGGCACCAGCGGGGTGATCTGATAGAGGTGTACAAAGCCTTGAATGGTTTGAGCATGCTCAATGCTGATGGGATTCTTCCTCTAGCTCAGAAAAATCACCTGAGAGGGCATAAATTCAAATTGAGGAAAGACAGATGTAGGATAGATGTGCGGAAATTTGCCTTTAGCCAGCGGGTGGTTGGTGGGTGGAACAGACTTCCATCCCTTGTCGTGGAAGTTGATAGCCTAAATAAGTTTAAGGCTCAGCTGGACAGGTATTTCGAACGAACAGAGGGGTGAAGTGGAAGTGGTTATTTTTATTTATTTATGTTACTTTTTTTTTTTTTTTTTTTTTTTTTTTTGGCTGATGCTGCATAAGCTTGCTTTCTTGCATCAAATGCCTCTGCTAATGCTAATGCTAAACCTGTGTTCATACATTGTATTTTCCACGTACACCCATACGGGCAATCTAAGGTGTTGAGATCTAAGGTGATTAGTTGAGCATACCACTCCATTGGCCAACACAATGCTTATTCTCTAAGAGGATAAGCAATTAATTTTCCAAAAATCTAGCTGAAATGTCACTTGCAGACATTGCAGGTAGATATATAGTCCAAAAAGCAGGTCACTAAGGAGATTACATGCTGTAAAAAATGAACTGTGATATTACTTCCCACTGTTTAGAATTTTTATGAGCCCATATACAGGAGTTTATGGTATTTTGGCTATATGAGCAAAATATGTGCCATCTTTAGACAAGATGTGATGTAAACCCGGGTGGGGTGTCTAACGAATGACAAAATTCCAACTAGGAATCCACATCCTGCCATTTCAAGACATTGAATTTGCTGGATATGGTATGGGAACTCCCTTGATTGTTTAACATACTCTAGACTTTGAAAATGGAACAAATGATGCAGATAGAAATTTTTAATGTATTAACTTTGATATCATAGTGTGTCAGTTTTCAAAAATGCTTTCTTTCTTATTCAAATATTATAACAGACCATTGCCTGTTATAAGACTTGATATAATTTGGCAATGAACCACTTTCCTGCAAAACGTAGTGAACATTAATAAAAAGTCATTGATCAGTAATTCTTTGTTGTGGAAATTATTGCCAATATTCCTGAATGGTATTTGCATTTGCAGAATTTTCATTACCATTGTAACACCCACAAACAAAATTCATATTCATGAATTCTTTATTGGAAAATATAATTGGCACATAAACAATTAAGAAGCGGTACCACTACCACCTGGAAGTAATGTTTGCTAGTTCATGTATAACTGGTGTACTGGCTTGCATGAACATTTCCATGTTTTCTGTGCACAGGTGCATTCATGATAAATTTTAAATACTCATGCAATGCCGACTCTGGATTTTTTCTAGAAAACCTGTCATTTCTACCTGGTTTGACCCTTCTCTGTCTCATCATCATAATGGAGTTGATGATAAAGAGTTTCACTTTTTTTTTTGCAAAATCTCAGTTTTTCACAAAAAATAACAAAACAGCATTAAAAATAGATTTAAAAAAAAAAATTCTGAATTTCCTTACTTTACTTTAGTACTTATTTAGTGCAAAGCTAATTATTAATGTCTCTTGATAAGATCCAGAGAAATAGGATGTAAAATTTCAGAAACACATATTTAAGTTTTTCATCATATTGTAGAATATGAAAAAGGTGACACACATTGTGTGCCACATGTAGATATGATTTTTCAATTTTAAGCAGCATGATTTGTAACGTAATCAAACATTCACAAAAAATAAGTATTAGAATTAGTACAGGCATGTGATGCAAGAAAGCAAGCTTATACAACATCAAACCAAAAAAAAAAAAAAAAAAAAAAAAAAATTCCATTTCACACAACCATTTGCTCTAAAAGTTTGTCTAGTTCTTTGAATTTATTTAAGTTATCAAATTCCACAATGACAAATGGAAGTTTGTTCCAGCAATCAAATTTCGAAACATCTGTAGAACAACTGTTCCTAAATTTGAATTTATGTCATAAATTAGGCCGTATTATGGTTCATAATCTGAGCAAGAGGAAGAATCCCAACAGCATTGAGCCTGCTGAACCCATTCAAGGCCCTTATACACCTCAGTCAGATCGCCCACAGGTGTCTGGTCTTCAGATGCTGCAGTTTGCAGAATTTAAGCCTTTCTTGATAAGAGCACCCCTTTGTTCCCCTCACCAATCTTGTTGCTCTTCTCCATACTCGTTCCAGCAACTCTAGATTCTTCCTAAAATGAGTCCTTCAGACCTGTATGCAGTACTCAAGGCGTGGCCTGACCATTGCCTTATTCAAAGGTAATGGTTATTGCATTAACCAGTTGTGCAGTGCATATTATTCAAAGTGATTCCAAGCTATATTCTATTGTGGTGACCTTTTGTTTAAGAAAAAAAAAAGGGCTTAGAATTGAAAGGACCTTGCTCTCAGTGCCAGAATTGGAAGGGAACTGCAGGGTACAACTTTGGCAGTTTCTTCAGAATGACATGAAAGTATATGGGATTCCTTCAAAAAACTGTCTGCCACTTAATGTTAATAATGCACCTGCTGTGGTATGCCTAAAACTGGAGTAGCAAAGGTATTAGAAGAGGAGATTGACACAGTAATAGGCTGTCCTTGCAGTCTTATTAATTTGTGTGCTGCAAAGAGTCTGTGGACCTTCCTGTGAAAGTGGACAGTTACTATGGTCTAGAAAGAAGTGCAATAAGGAAAGACAGATGTAAAAAATTTTGCCTGATGCACACCACTAAAGTAAAAAAAGATTTTGAAGCATGTGTGTACTCATTGGCCATCTTTGGTTAAATGTGTAATTAGTTTTGTTGAACAGTGGCAACCTTTAGAAAATCTGTTTAAATAAGAGGTTAAGTTGTAGGGATGAAATCCTTTATTCTACACTCCACTTTAAAATCCTGTCTTTTAATCTGAACCTTGATTATCCAATAAATGTGTTAGGTTTGTTCTGGATAAGAATGTTCCATATCACAATTGATTCCCATCCAAATCTTCAGGTTCATTTTCTGTATACACTAAAGCTGACAAGAACTGCAAAGCAGTTATTAATCAATCCAATTTAGATTTTAAACAGGCTGCGAATAGACAATTTTCTTCTTGGCCAAATGTAGTCTAGGATTCTGGTCCCTTGCCAAAATTATTCAATGCATATTTTGCTCCTCTTTACTCCCACCTCTGTTAAAACCCAGTGGGTTCTATTACCTCCTCAGCTAAAGACAAAGCTGACTTACTAATATCATGCTTTTCTTCTGTCTCTTATGTTGACAATCCTGGCAAACCATCTTCTACCATTCTCAGTATGCTCCATTCAGTGCCTCCTGTAGTCTTGTGTCAAGAGGATATCAGAATAATTTTGAACACCTTTGAAGACAAAAAAGCTCCAGGTCAGGGTACTTGCTCTCAAAACCTGTGCTCCTGAGCTTGCTCTTGTGCCTTTTTGCGCTTTGTTATTCCTGGTGTTTTTTCTTCTGCTTGGAAATTTACCGATATCCAACCAGTTCTTAAAAAGGGTGACAAATACCTCTCATCCAATTATTGTTCTTTTACACTTACCTCTACTCTTTCAGAGGAAATGGAGAAATCCATTAACTGTTAACTACTAAACTCTTTCAACACCTTCTGTCTGATCAATGATTTCAATATGGATTCTGTCAGTGTTGATCCACCGGTGTTATTATTAGCTTATGCTACTCATCTTTGTACAGATTTGATGATGCAATCCCTAATTGAGAAGTGTTTATGAAACTTAAAACATTTAGAAATTATCTGACTTCTAATCTAAGTAATAAGCACATCCGAAATATTGTTTCCTTTGCATCAAAGAAACTGGATGCAAACTTCTTTCAGCATTACTTTTTTAAAAACAATTTACCCACTTTATCTAAATCTCAAATCTTCCCATACCATTCTGGGGAAAATTGTGTCCATATCTGGGTTAGTGCCCCCAAACCTTTCTCAAGCTTCTAGCTTTACAGAGTTTTTGGGACACCATCCCAGATGCTCAAAAGAGGACAGTCAGGTTAATTAATAAACCATCTCTTACAAAGTCTCTCCACTCTGGCTCATAGACATCCAGTTTCTGCTATATGCATTTTCTCTACATACTTCCATGGGCTCTGTTCTTCTGATTGACATCTCTTATTCTCCCACTCTCTTCCAAACTATATTGAAATTAACAAGCGATTTTTGGAAGTTATGACTCCTGGTGTTGGCGCAAATATTATTGAACTAGTCGCCATATTGTAGTCGATAAGAAATAGCTTAATGTAAATATATCTCGAACTGATAGATTAAGGTATAAAGTAAAACTAGATAGCGTAACAGAAAGCACTGTATTAGGAATCTGTTAGCTTATTATAGTATTATCAATTAATCAAAAATAATATTAATCTTATTAATATTCATTGTTAATCAAATTTGTATTTAAACGGAAATCATGACCGAGACTAGAGCTGCCAAGCAAAGATCACAGACTAGCGAGAGTGCTGTGACTCGGGGGGAAAAACGAAGGGGGCGATTCTCCAATGCATCACAGTCTCAAAAATGTGCAAAATGTGAAATGTTTTCCGACCTTTCTAAAACAGGACATGATCTAGCCAAGGAGGATGCCTTTGTGTGTGCTAGGTGTCTAGAGTGTCAAGGAATTAGGCGCCAACTCAGCATTCTGATGGGCGTCTATGAGAGCTTGAGGTGTAGAGTAAATATCCTCGAAGAAATTAATATGAGGGGCCATAAAGCTCTCAGATGCCCAGCTCAACGACAGAGCTCGTTCCTGTACATCAGGTAAAACAGAAGCAATGTCCAAGGCAAAATGCCTGGTTCCAAAGGAACTAGTTATTGTTGGTGACTCTATTGTCAGGGAGACGGGGAATATACTATGCAAGAAGGATAGGTGGAACAAGACCAGGGTATGTCTGCCAGGGATCAAAAGTTGATGATGTCATCTTTTAAGGGCACAAAAGGTGATGTTGTACACGTTGGAACTAATGACATTTAGAGTAAGAGATCTGCAGATTTACTCAAGTACAGGTCAATGTTGAAAAAAGTCTCGAGTTAGGGTTGAAGGTGAAAGTGTCTGCAATTCTGCCCAGACATGATAGTACGGAGTATGTGATAAGAGTTTTGTCGATCAATTCAGCCATGGAAAGATTGTGCAAGGCTCAAGGGGTAGAATTTTTTCAGCCTGGTCTGTGCTTGTTGACAGGAGAGACTGCTTTTACAGTGATGGGGTACACTTAAATAGAAAGGGTGCAAGAATATTTGCTGATGCTATCGAGGCATTGTTAGGTGGGTTTGAAAACTGTTAGCTTAGGGGGGAATACACAAACTAAAAGGTTAACAGTGGCCGCAGGCAGAGGCAAAAGTGCCGGCGCCACACTGCTGCTCCGTAGCCAGGTGGGAAGGAATAGCAGTGTAGCACACGCTTCTTGATTAGACCGAGGTTCGAGCCCGTGAGCCACCAAATATGGAGGATATGGAAAGGTCAGGGAATGACTACCACATATCCCCCGAGCAATATGGCCTTAGTTGCTAATGCTCCTAAAAACCAAAATAACAACAATAACAACAGAGGCAAAAGCGATTCTTGCACTGCTTCTATTAGAATGAGCAGCAGCCTGGAAAGCAAGGTAATGGAGATTTCCAGGATTGTTGGAAGTCATAGTGGAACAAGTAAATACATGGGCTGTGTTAGGGTAACCAAGAGTAGGAACAGGTGGATGTATACTTGCATGTACACCAATGCTAGAA
Source organism: Mastigoproctus giganteus (assembly GCF_048544385.1). Taxonomy (NCBI): domain Eukaryota; kingdom Metazoa; phylum Arthropoda; class Arachnida; order Uropygi; family Thelyphonidae; genus Mastigoproctus; species Mastigoproctus giganteus. The sequence continues at coordinate 175,597,509 of NC_143578.1, read as the reverse complement.
GTATAGTTAATAAATTTGATGAGCTTGAAGTGCTAGTCAAGACATCAAAGGCAAGGCATATATTGCTGGGATATCAGGAACGTGGAGTCACACAGATATAAGCAGTGCAGAATTTGAATTTGGGGAGTACAATGTGTACAGGAAGGATAGACAGGACAGGAAGGGAGTAGGGGTTATGCTGTTAGTTAAGAAACATTTAAAATCTAAGGAAGTGCATCCAGTTGATGTTGGTGGACAATGCAGTTTTGAGTCTGTTTGGTGTGAAATAAGCAGTGGGAAAGGAAAAATGAGAGTAGATATGTGTGTGTGTTAGGGTAACCAAGAGTAGGAACAGGTGGATGTGTGATGAACAGGTGGTCTAATGAATCTTATGAGTATAATGAGCAATTGTGCAGAGAAATAGAGTGGGCTAGTAAATCAGTCTTATAATGGCGGATTTTAACTTTCCAGATATTGACTGGAACTTGTGTGTTGGTCATTCTTAATGCATGAATAATCACTGCTGATAATCAGATCAAAGAGTATTATTCCCTCTGGTTGCCTCTTGAACATGTTGCTGTATTAAACAGTCATCCAATAAATCCACAAAACATGTTCAAGAGGCAACCAGAGGGAATAATACTCTTTGATCTGATTATCAGCAGTGACTATTCATGCATTAAGAATTTGCAGATAAGGGAATCACTGGGTGACAGTGATCACAATGTACTGATGTGGGAATAACTTAAAGATGTAACTATCATCAAGGCTAAAGGGAAGGGCTTTTGCTTTCGTAAAGGTGACTACAGAGGTCTCAGAAAGTTTTTAAATTTTGTACAGTGGGATCAACTGATGATGTTACCAATGTTGAATTCTAAATGGGAAGCCGGCGAAGGTAAAGAAAGCCTGCACGAGAACGACGAGAAACGTCGGATAACTTACGCGGAAAATTAGTTTGCCGATACGGCACTCTAGCGCTGCTCACTCGGTAAACAGACGGTAGGTGTTAACGGTCTGGAGCAAAGTCGAGAACGATATACTGATTGACAGGTAGGCGTGGCAAACGACGTGCTGATTGGTGCGCGAACACAACACACGATAACATCGGTTTAGTATCACTGTAGCAGCACTAATGGTAACTTGTCCTAATCGTACATGCCCTAACATTTACTGTAACGGTGAAAAAAGATCAGGTTACCTCGACTTGAATCCCATGGGAGCTTGAACCCCTCCCGAAGTGGAGGGGGTAACCTAACCTTTTTTCTTTAGAATCAGTCATATTTAGAAATACATTCATAAAAAAATAAATTTTTTTATGACCGTATTTTTATTTTCTTGTTCAATAATATGCCCTAATGGTGAAAATAGATCAGGTTACCTCCACTTGAATCCCATGGGAGCTTGAACCTCTCCCGAAATGGAGGGGGTAACCTAACCTTTTTTCTTTAGAATCATGAGTGGACTAGCACATAAATTGTTTATTAATAAATCATTTCATTGTTTGCCACGCCTACCTGTCAATCAGTATATCGTTCTCGACTTTGCTCCAGTCCGATAACACCTACCGTCTGTTTACCGAGTGAGCAGCGCTAGAGTGCCGTATCGGCAAACTAATTTACCGCGTAAGTTATCCGACGTTTGTCGTCGTTCTCGTGCAGGCTTTCTTTACCCAAGCCGGGAAGCCTTCAGGGACTTAATTTTGGAGGCTACTAGGCTTTTCATTCCAACTAAGAAATACTGTTCAAGGTTTAGGCCTAAGTGGATGTCAGATGAATTAATGAGGCTTGTGGCAGAGAAGAAAAATATATGGGAAGCAATGTAAAGTATCAAGTGACACAAAAGTCTATTGCATGTGTAAACTAGTCTGTAATTAAGTCACAAAGGAGGATAGGCAGGCAAAGGCAGATTACGAGAAATCTTTGGCCAAGGATGCAAAGAAAAACAGCAAAGAGGAAAGGGATGAATCATATTTGGACTACTTAATATGGATGGATTGACTGTGATTATTATTATTAGCCATATGGTGCAAGGAAGCCCGAGGCTTATGTTGCACCTAGGGCTTACAATACCTGTCAAAATCTTAATACCGGTATTTTGCTATTTTTAATTTACGAAACCAGGATACCGGTATTAATACTGGTACAAACGTTTTCTCAATAAATTTTGATGACAATTAGGTGCAATAAAGTAAGGGAAAAAAAAGAAGTACTGTAATTACTTGAATTATTTATGTTTTAAATAAACTTTTATTGCAATAATAAATATTCTGAAAAAAATCATTAAAATACAGTTATTCTAAAAACAAAAAAATATATATTTTTACTTTAAAGTTTAGTTATGTTTAAGCATCCACACTATCTGTCCGAATAAAGTGAGCTCTTAAGAAACATAAGCAGTCAATAGTATGATCGTTTAAACTGGATCTAATTTTGGTACATACAGTATTTGATTAGCGGCAGAAAATGCTCTTTTGGATTCCATTCTGGTACTGAGATAATCGTAGACGATCTCAGTCCATATTTTCTAGGCTTTGAACTTTTTTAGCAAAAATAGTTAAAAGTATTTCATTAATTTCCAACTCAAGTTCATCTTTTAAAATCTCATTGGAGTCAGGCAATTTCTTATTTTGGAAAGAATTTGCAGAACACTGATGTTCTGTTCCATGTTGATCTTCCATGGTTGAATTATGTTTATCATTTTCTGAAACGAAGTATAATTTTCACTATAGTATCTTTACTGAATCTGGGAGAGAGCAAAAAGTGGGGATAAGGAATAAAGAAGAGAGCAAAGAGTGCAGTTAAGGAATTGTTCACATATACTCTCTCTCTCTCTCTCTCTCTCTCTCTCTCTCATGGTAACACAGGATTTTTTTTTCCTTTTTTTTTTTGGCTGGTGCAGCATAAGCTTCAGGCTTCCTTGCACCTTATGGCTAATAATAATAATAATATAAATGCAAAGAACAGAAGGACAAATCAGATTGGACCCTTAAGAAATGGACATGGGATAGATTAGATAACATAGCTGAAGTTGCAGATGAACTCAACAGTTACGTTGCATCGATATTTACATAAAAAACCCCTTTGTGTCAATGAGATATTAAAATCATGGAAGTGAAGTTGAAAAAAATGTAATTAATGATATTGAAATTTCAAATGATTATTTAATGAGAAAACTTTTGCACCTACAGGCAGGTAAGACTCCTATGGTTGATGGCATTACCCTATAATCTTAATGGAGGCGGCAAGTGAGTGCATTGAACCATTAAGGCTAGTTATGAGAGCATCACTGGACAGGAGAGATTCCGTTCGATTTGTGTAAATGGAACATAAAGGCGATTCTAGGAGTATAACGGGAAATTACCGACCGGCCAGTCTAACTTCAGTAGTAGGGAAAATCATGGAGGCAATGATCAAGGGTGGAATTCAGGATCATTTAGATGGAAAGGGAATTCTGTAGGATATACAGCATGGTTCCGTAAAGGGAAAATCATGTTTAACAAATCTGGTTAGCCCTTTTGACAGGTCACTCGTGAGCTGGATTTAGAGAATAATTTCGACATTGTTTATTTGGATTTCAGCAAAGCATTTGACTAAGTCCCACACGACTGGTTACTTTATAAGTTGGAGCAGGCTTGAATCATAGGGAAAATCCTTAGATGGATAGCACGTTGGCTTGAGGGCACCAAGCAAGAGGGTCATGATAAATGGTAATTCCTCAGATTGGGTTAATGTAAGTAGTGGGGTTCCCCAAAGATCAGTATTGGGACCACTGTTGATTTTGATTATCTCAAATTACATATATAAAGGGATGGAGGGCGTGAGGTTTAAACTTGCAGATGATTGCAAGTTAATGATCACCGCCAAGCAGAGCTTCTTCAGAGTGACCTAGATAGACTTTCAGGATGGTCGGAAAAGTGGCAGCTATGCTTTAATTCAGCAAAATGCAAGGTGCACCTGGGGAACAGCAACCCCAAAATAACTTATACACTTGGTTGAGTTGAACTAAAGTCAGTAGTGGAGGAATGGGACTTGGGAGTTACGATATGATCAGACATGAAGTTGTCTGAGAATTGTGGACTGGTTGCAATGTTGCATGGTGTCCTATCGATGATTTATCGAACATTTGCTAGTAGAAATAACGACGTCATAATCACATAAAGATGATTTTATAACCTTTATGTGATTAAATTATAAACAGTTATTTTTTTTTAATTAGTACCGAAAAATCGGTATTTTTTGTATCAGTACCAGAAAAAAAATGACCGGTATCCTGGTATGCGAGATCCCGGTATTGTAAACCCTAGTTGCACCAGCTAAAAAAATTCCCGAGTTACCCTGAGAGAGAGAGAGAGAGAGAGAGAGAGAGAGAGAGAGAGAGAGAGAGAGAGAGAGAGATGTGAAAGGAATCACCAAGAAAGAGATGATCATGCTCAGGTAGCTGATAAACTGAATGAGTATTTTGCATCTACATTCACACATGAGGAGTTATTTAATGAGAGGAGTGCCAGAAGTCTATCAAACGCTAACAGGGAGCTAAGTGATTTTGTAATAACTGAGAGCAAAGGGAAGGAGAAATTGTTGAAGTTAAACTGAAGGAAGGCACCTGGAGTGGATGTGATCTATCCAGTTATATTGAAGGAGGCAGCAAAGGAAGTAACAAACCCTTAGCCATAATTATGATAGCTTCCTTGGACTCAGGGGAGGTTCCCATGGACTGGAGGTGTGCAAATGTATCACCAGTTCACAAAGGGGGGTTCAAAAGGTGACACAAGTAACTACAGATCTGTTAGTTTAACTTGTGTTCTGAGGAAAATAATGGAATCACTGGTTAAAGAAACATTGCAGGATCATCTAGACAAGACTGCAGTAATAGTTAAGACACAGCATGGGTTTGTTAAAGGGTGGTCTTGTCTGACCAGTTTGATTGGATACTATGATGTGGTCACAAAGGAACTGAATGCCAAAAATAATTTTGATATCATATACTTGGATTTCATTAAAGCTTTTGATACTGTTGGACATGGAAGACTGCTGTACAAATTGGAGAGGTATGGCATTAAGGGTAAGTTGCTACAATGGATAAAGGGATGGTTGAGTGGGAGACAACAGAGAGTGGTAATCAATGGACACTGCTCTTTGTGGACAAATATTATTAGTGGAGTTCCCCAGGGTTCGGTGTTGGGCCCGTTGTTGTTTTATATATTTATCAATGATATTGATTAAGGTATATCACGTTTAATGTACAAGTTTGCAGATGATACAAAGGTTGGCAGGATTGTTAACTACAGTAAAGACAGTATGCTACTCCAACTGGATTGAAACGTACTACACTTCAATACATTACAAAGAAACGTACTACACTTCCCTGAGTGTAGTACCACACTCAGGGAAGTAGAAAGTGAAAAAGACCTGGGGGGGTAATTATGGAGTCAAATATGAAGTTCACTGAGCAGTGCAGACAGGTGCCAGGGCAGGCCATAGAGTCTTGTCAATGATATATAGGAAGTTTGCTTGCAGGGACAGGGAGGTGATTATCCCATTATACAAGGCAATGGTCAGGCCACACCTAGAGTACAGGTCTGGAGGACTCATTTTGGAAGGATGTTGAGTTGCTCGAACGAGTACAGAGAAGGGCAACAGGATTGTTGAGGGGAAGAAAGGTGTGCTCTTATCAAGAAAGGCTTAATTTCTGCAAATTGCAGCAAATGGAGAGTAGGCACCTATGAGGTGATCTGATTGAGGTGTATAAGGCCATGAATGGGTTGATCAAGCTGAATGCTGATGGGATTCTTCCCATTGCTCAGACTAAGAACCTGAGAGGGCACAGTTTCAAATTGAGGAAAAATAGTTGTGTGGAAATTTGCCTTTAGCCGGCAGGTAGTTGATTGGTGGAACAGGCTTCCATCTTTTGTTGTGGAAGCTAATAGCCTAAATAAATTTCAGGCTGAGCTGAACAGGCATTTGGAACGAATGGAGGGGTGAAAAGGGAGGATTTTTTTGGCTGATGCTGTATAAGCTTTCTTTCTTGAATCATATGCCTCTACTAATGCTAACTTAGAGAACCTACTTTTCCTCTTCCTCATAATTTATCCCATTCTTCTTTAGTCTGCTGAGATGGGGGGAAACCCCTGGTGTCATCAAACAACTAACACACTTTACACTCTACTTTAGTCTTCCTACAAAAGCCTTATTTCCTGCAAATTAAAATCTTCACAAATTGAAGTGTAATGTCAACATGTATCTTCTCTCTTTTCAGTGCTCATTTGTGGTACTTGAGTACAGTCAGTTCTACTGTAACCCGGTACATGTGCTCCTAAAAATCTCTGCATTAGGTGTTTTGTGCAATAAAAACCACAAAGCTTATGGGGAAAAAAGGGATGGGGCAGAGCACTCAAAAAAAAAGTTTGAGAACCCATAAAATTGCTGACACATGTTTAAACATGTTAAATTTCTAATAAATAAATAAATATTACAGTAAATATAGTTTAAAAAATAGAATGAAGAGAAGATGCTGAAAATTTATTTATGTTTTTGATATGATTGAAGATTTCATGGAAAGGAAAACATTTCACGATAATAATATAAAAACCCACACAATTCCAGCTATTGTTATTATATTGCAAATGCAATAAGATTGAGTTTATTACCCATTTTAAATTAGATTACACTAACAGAAAAGCCCAATAAACTGGGAACTGCAAATTGTTTTTATTGTTTTATGGTAGTGACCTCTAGAAATGTGCTCCTCTGCTCATTCTATCAGATTTCACGAAATTTCTGTTCGAACAGAAAAATGTGAGCTCCTGAAAACAGGAGTCGGTTTACAATATCATGTGTTATCTTGTGAATATAGCGAATGACAACAGTGTGTCTCTGACCAATATAACTACAGTAAATGGAAATATAGTCATATTTTATGATTGACATTTTGTAAGCTTCGGAAACTTGTATGAATGCTGCACAGGTCACTATGTTGAGCTTGGTACCGGGTTTTCCGTTCATCTGGTGTTACTTGCAGATGAAATTGCACATGGACCAACATGAAAATGACGTTATACTCATTTTGTTTTCTAATATATCGCGTAGGAGCAAATTCGTGTACCAAGATTTCACGTTTTAGCAGAACTGACTGTGCTGTAGATTCTGATGCCTTTTATGTTTTGAATTTTCATGGAAAAAAAAAAAAAAAAAAAAATAGAGAGAGAGAGAGAGAGAGAGAGAGAAGAAGAAAATCCCATAGGTGGAAGCTCATTGAAGCATGGTGGAAGCATGTGTATCCATGCTGTTCATATATATATATATATATATATATTACGATCAGAGTATTAAAAGTCTATACAGATGGACCGAAAGCTGTGCGAAAACAATGTTTTGTAACACAGGCTGGTTTGTAATTAATAGGGGACTGAGGCAGGATAGGCCACTTTCATCTCTGTTGTTTCATACTAATAATGAATGATGTAACAAATGCCGTGAAGAGAAAGAAAAAGTGCATTTATGTCATCATTTAGTTTAGCAGAAAAGAATTTAAAGTGTCTAAGCCTAATAAGCTACTGTTGTCAAGTTTATAATTGTTATATCATTTTTTTACTTGTCGTGGTTATTTGACTTATACGAGTGCACTATTGTAGATTCTGTGTTCTTTTTAACCAATAGCATAATTCCTGTTCCCTCTTGTTTTCTCCGTTCTGTACACATTGTTTTGACCATATTCAAATTCTGAATCCTCTCTGTCTGAGGTGGAACCATATTTTAGTATTCCTACAATATCCACATCACATGACTTAAGCAATCTTCAAATTCATCAGACTTATTTATGACATTCCTACCATTAGTATACAATCATGTGTATGTGCCCCTGCTTTTGCTCTTAATAAGCCTAATATACCTCATATATTTGCTTGTCCCATGACAAACCTCAGTAATCTTTGTAATCTTTCATGCTGTTTTCCTGGTTCTGCCTGTCACAACCAGTATGCATACTTATCATTTTATCTTTTACGATCTTTAATCCTTTTGGATAAGAAATCTGTCACTGAACTGCATCATGTATGTACAAAATATTTTGATGTAGAATACATTTTTCCATAAAGAGAGAATGTGTTATATCTTCCCATGTCACTGACTTCTCGGAGGTGGGTGGAGGCCAGATTCTTTGCAGGTAGGCATACTCATGATTTAATGTGAACTTGAACTTTTTGAAAACTGTAGAATTCAACTTTTTTTTTTTTCCCATTTCTAGTATTCTGCTCTCAATAGCTGAAATATTCTTGTGATTCTTGAAACCAGTATTACAAACTGCATATTATAACACTTTGTGTTTTAAATCATTTTGTTGTTATACTTGAATTGTTTACTGTTTTTTCCCCTGTAGTGCGGCGAGTACCTCCTTATTTTTCAATTCGTCCTGAGCCTCTGTATGAAGTAATGCCAGGAAGTAGCCTTAATATTACATGTGTTGCTGTGGGATCACCAATGCCCTTTGTGAAATGGCGAAAGGGGTCGTTGGATATAACTCCAGAACATTCCATCCCTATTGGAAGAAACGTGCTGCTACTAGATAATATCAGGGAATCTGCAAATTACACATGTGTTGCAGCCTCCAAGTTAGGAAATATCGAGACTGTAGCCCAAGTTGTTGTTCAAGGTATTTTAATTATATATATATATATATATATATATATATTTTTTTTTTTTTTTTCTTTTGGTTAAACTTCATAAAGAGATCTTACCCATGGATATTTGTGACAGCAAATGATGGCCAGATCTAGTTCCCCCCCCCCCCTTCTTCGCATTGATTGGACATTACATTCCTTTGTATGATTTTGTTTCCTGATTTAAAAGTAGTTGTAAATGGGGAACAATTGTTTCCTCATTTTAAACCAGTGCCATAGGGAAGGGGACTTGTTTCCCAATAAACAGTTTAGGGGTACCCCACCACTTGTTTTAAATCAGGAAGCAAAATTACATGAAGGAATAGATCATCCAATCACCACAAAGCAATAGGAGGAGCTAAGCTTATCCATTGCTCTGTGCTGCAAAGATTCATGGGTAAGGATCCCTTTTTGAAGTTTTTTTTTCAGCATTTTATCTCCAAATATTTCTTAAAGTAAGCTAGCAAATGGAAAGATGGTTTCAATTCCCCCCCCCCCCCAGCTTTCTTGTTTTGCATGGATTAAAAGTAAACATAATTTAGATTCTTTTGGTAAATTGATGGCTTTCATATCCTTTTATATATAGAGGGGGAGTTTTAAAAGTTTTTAGCCCGATATGGCTGCAACGGTTTTTACAAAAGACAATTTTGCCGATCTGTGTTGTGACTCTTCCTTTGTGTGCACAGAAAATTTCAAGTTTGTGACTATATTTTTGTCCTTTGTGGAGGGCATTGAAGTGTGGAAGGTGAATGAAGATTGTGACTATTGAGAGAATCAAGCACCATGCAGTCATTGAGTACTGTAATTTAAAGGGAATGTCACCGAAAGAAATTCACAAAGACATGCAGCAAACATTTAGGGCAATCTTGTCCTACACACACCATGGTCAGAAACTGTGTTGCAGGATTTAAGCATGGATGAGACAGTGTTAAAGGTGCATCCTGCAATGGGAGGTCTGTTACTGTGTCAACATCTGTGAAAGTGGTGCCATTCGTTACCCCATCATACAAGACTGCAGAATAGCATTGCGATAACATTCAACATCTCCCATGAGTGAGCTTATGATATTGTGGTTATTGTTTTAGAAATGAAGAAGGCTTCTTCGAGGTGTATCCCTAAAGTACCAAATGTAGATCAGAAGCAGGAAAGAGTGAGGGGTTGTCATGAGACTGAACAGTATTTTTAATTTAATGAAGCTCAGTTTTGGGCATGATAATGTCAATATGGATGAAACATGCGAGCTCTGTTTTGACCCTGAAACAAAAGAAGAATAGAAACAGTGTATGCATCCCTCTTCTCCTCCTCCTAAAAAGTTTTGAGTGGGATATCATGACATTCATCTTCTGCAATGCAGAAGGAGTGAATTGTGGTTTATTTCCTGGAACAAGGTGCCACTATCAGTGGCAAGTATTATTCGAACCTATTGAGACATTTCCTTTAGTCATTGAAGCTTAAGAGGCATAGGAATTTAGGGCTAAAGGAGTCACCTTGCATCAAGACAATGCACTGGTGCACACTGAATTTGTGACTCGGGCAACACTGCGTGACTGGGTTTGAGCTATTACAGCATCTGACCTACTCACCAGATTTCGCTCCATCAGACTGTTTTCTATTTCCAAATCTCAAAAAGGACTCGAAAGGACAGAAATTTGATAGCGACAATGATAGATGCAGTCAACAACTGGTTTGAGTCCAAATCTTCTGAATTTTATTTGACTGGGTTCAGAAAGCTAGTGGATTGTGCCAGAAAGTGTGTTGGCTTAAGGGGAAAGACTATGTGAAAATTAAATGAGTTTTTACAACTTTCCAGCATTTCTTCTATAAGAGGCTAGAAACATTTCTCCCATCATATTTAGTTGCCACAAATCCTTCTATTGCTCTAAGGGAATGCTGTGATTTGAATATTCACACAATAGAGCGACTTTCATGTATCCATGGTTTGCCTTAAAATGCAGCACTTTTAAATAGTTAGCATCAATTTAAGACTATTCTGCTGTTTGATTAAATTATGGGTCAGTCATGTCAGTCTATTTCAAGGCTTAATAATCTTACAAATATGGAATGGTTTCACATAGTATATATTTCATGGTTTACAAGTAAGGAAGCAATTCTTTGTAATTTGCTTGTTGTATAAAGTTATATTATGTTGCCTTAGAAATATGTCAGCTGGCAGGCTATATGTCAGTTTTCTCAAAAGATATGCAACTTACCAAGAAGTAAATTGCTGAAAACAGTTTGATGATTTCAATAATAAAAATAAATTAATAAATTGTACAAATTATTTCTTAGTTATCTGACATAGCCCACCATGTATATTCAGTAATCTGCTGCTTCTCTAATCCATTTATATGTTTAGTAGCTAGCAGCCTTTTGATGCCTATAACTAAGTGTAGCCTTTTCAGTAGCTCTTCTGAATTATTAAAGATATTTAAAGGCAATCTGAGTTGACTGAGTAAACATAAATTGCACAATCATAGCCTGTATAAAGGAGAATGTATTCAGCCAAACCTGCTTTCCACATCTTGTAATAGCCGACCGGGCTAGCCGGGTGGGTAAAGTGCCTGCCTGACAACCCAAAGGTCGCAGGTTTGATTCCCGCCTCGGGCTTGAATCAATGTACTGCAAAAACCTTGGGAGGTGCATTATGGCCACAGAAGCCTATGTGCCAACAACTACCACAAAAAAAAAAAAAAAAATCTTGTAATTTTTTTTCTCATAAAGCAAAAATAGTAAGAAGAATATTAGCGTCCTGTAACACTGCCTTGCTATTGTTCTGAGTGTAACAGTTCTTATCTGAAATGTCCTTTTTTAGTTTCTTGTCCTAACTTTTGTTGTGCATTATTATTAGTTTTTGCCGTTATGGGGAAAGGAAGCCCAGGTTTTTGCTGCACCAGCTGAAAAATAATTAATTTATCAAAAATAAATAAATAATAAAGTAAAATGAACTACCTATTTGATTCCCTCTTGACATAGGTATATCCACCTGACCTTTGAATTTCCACAAGTTGTCATCCTCAACCACCCACGGAAGTAATTCATTCCAGTGGTTAACTCCACTACTAGCTAAAATAAAACTTCTTGCAAGTCTAAACCTTTCAGCCTTTCCTCTACTCCTTGAATCATAGCAGTGAAAATTTCACCCTCACTCATTTTAGTTTCATAAGTCCCTGCAGAGTATTCATCTCAATAAAGTCTCCTAAGTGTTGCATAGTTTCCAAGCTCTGTATTCCACATATTCAAAGTTTCTTTATATGTGTGTATCCTTTGTTGCTGCTCTCACCAGGCACAATGGCTGTCTTTCACCCTTTGAAAAAGCACAGTGTTTGTTATAAATGCAGTCTCCATACTTGAACATATTATTCCAAATGTTGTCATATAAATCACTTTTACAGTGGCATTACGAACTCCCCATGTATCTTCAAGTAATTGTTTGATTTTTTATCAAACATTATTGGACACCTGTCTAACTTGCTTTATGTTGTAAATCTCTTTCTTTCTCTACTGTTTTTGGTTCAACCCTGAAAAGTCATAGCTACCAACTCTATGGATTTGTAGTGGAGAATCTTTTACTTGATTTAGGCCTTCTCCATCTCGTCTAACTTGTTGGTGACAGAGTTTCTCTGTCTTTTTACAAAAATTCACTTTTGCTGTATCTTTTTCATTTCACAAAAAAAAAAAAAATAATAATAAAATAAAATAAAAAAATAACACCATTATACAGCCAGTCCTTGCATAACTCGAGTTTGATTATCGCATTTTTCAGTTACCACTGTTTAAAAAACTATACCACTTTACACGATACAAATTTCCAGTTACTGCAATCTTTTTTTATGTGATAGTTGAAAAAGATTTGCAATAAATAAGTGTTTGACCACTGCGCGCCTCAGCGTGTTCCATCAATCAGCGAAGCAGATGTGTTACTTGTTTGTCTCCTGCTTTTAAAGTCATGTGCAGACTTGCATTTAAAATTCTAATTTTTAAATGAGCCAGATGAAAATGTTACCACAAGGCTATAACTGTAAAAGAACTAGATGAAATCTTTCGTATCGCAGAGAACCTCACACAAAAGGTTTGAGGTTCTCTGCAGTATTTATTTCATCAGGCCCTACAGAAGATTGTGTCTGTTATCCGAAATTGATTGATGAAAAAAAGAAAGCCAACTCTGTTCAAACCACGCTGACAGAATATATTGCAAGTTGGTACGTGTGGGAATAAATTTTTGTTTACGAAATTTTCAAATACGTGCAATATTTTAATTAAGTCAAGTTTGACTGATTGACATGTAAAGCCGAGCCAATGTTTTGTGATTGGCGGGAGAAAGTACTGCATAGACTGCAAGCACATTCAGGAGAAAGTATTTTTGTAGAATTTGTATTGTTTTAATCTTTCAATAAATTAATGAAAATATTAAATATTATGTAAATCCAAAGGTAAATCCACTTGCCACCGTGCATCATGCTGCCAGCACCCATGGTTCAAATGATTCTGTTCAAATATTGCTGTAACAAATAGTTTCTTCATTGTGTATTTTAAGCAATAAACATTTAATTCTATAATTATTTTCATTATCTTTTACATGGTATATAGTTAAAAAGTTATTTAAAAGATATTTTTATAATTCATTATGGACATTCCAGAAGGTCACAGACCAATTATAATTTTTCCTATTGATTATTTTATTCGATTAACGCATTTCCATTTTACACAATGTGCTCATGGGACGAATTAATTGCGTTAATCGAGGCCAGCCTGTATATAACTGCCACTCTTCGACTTATGTAAGGGTTGCATTCCTCAGAACTCCACATAAGTAAGAATTTTATGTAAGTTGGAATTTCCCTAAATGCTTATGCAGCACTCGCAAATTTGATTGAATTTGATTGAAGCAAAAAAAGAAATGTTCGACGAACATGTAAATAGAATTATTTATTCAATTTTTTTTATCTCATGCATAGGAAAAATTACAGAGGTACAAAATCACAAAAATTATAAAATTACAAAAAGAGAGGAGACAGGTATAACTTCAGCAAGTTTTAGCTTTGGAGCATCGTTGCCAGAATGAACTCACCAGCTGATAAGCACTCCGCTGCAGAAGCTGAGGGCTGTGGAGATTTAGATGGGGTTTTTTCCAACACATCACAAAATTTCTCTGCAGCTGTAGAATTGGCACTGGCAAGGCACCACTATAGCCAGGTGGGCAGAAGTGGCAGTCCGTAGTACACGCTTCTTGATTAGACTGGGGTTCGAGCCCGTGACCACCAAATACGGAGGATGCAGAAAGGTCAGAGAATGATCACCGCATATCCCCGGAGCAATATGGCCTTAGTTGCTAATGCTCCTAAAAACCAAACAACAAACAACAGCACTGGTGACTTCACCACATACTTTAATGTTTTTAAAACCAGCGCAATGCTTGAACCTATCCTATTAAACCACCCATTGTTTGCCACAAACTTGCCTTGGGGTTCATCGTACTTATCCTTAATATCTTCATAAATACTCCTTGCTTTTGCTTGAATGGCTATTGGACTCAGGGGCACTTGCTTCTGAATCTGATTTTCCATTTATATTATTAATAGCTTTTCCATCTTCGATATAGCACCTGAATGCTGTTTTTTGATCACTGTTGATCTTAAATGCGCTGGTCCTTTAACATGTTCTTTTATGCGGGCACTGTCCCCTAAAATAGTATTCACTGTTGAAGTAGCGAGACCTAATTCTGTGCAATAGATGACACACTAAATCAATTTTGTTTCATTTCCTAGCACTGCCAGCACTTGCACTTTCCGTTGGTCCCTTTCTCTTTACCATTGTAATATAAGTAAATAGGAATGAAGAGAAGATTCTGAAAATTTATTTATGTTTTTTATATGATTGAAGATTTCAGTGAAGGGGAACTCATTTCACCATAACACCATAATGTAAAAATCCACAGAATTGCAGTTATTGGGATTATCACAAATGAATAAGATTGAGTTCACTACCTGTTTATAATAGATTGCGCTAATAGAAAAGCCCAATAAGCTGCAAAGTGCTAATTGTTTTTATTGTTTTATGGTAGCAACGTGACCTCCAGAAATGTGTTTTAGAAAAATATCATGAATGCGTTCAAAATTGATTCTTATAATGGAACATATGATAATGATGAAAGTGTTGTGCAATTTCCATTATAAAAATGACCTTTTAGAGGGATAAATAACTTAGTTCTATATCAAAAATTTCAACTTCCAAAGCTTGGAATGAATTATCAAAAAAAAAAAAAAAAAAGTGTTATTGGGTTCACATTATGATATTTTCGGCGATACCTCCATCTATTCTTATGGGATACAAAATACATTTCCACGATTTTTTTTTTAAGTTTGCACCAACCGGCAAAAACTTATGTAAAGTAGAATTTCTGTAAGTCGAGTATGACGTGAGCTGGGAAGTGGCTGTATATATACAGGCAAGCAACCCCCACATAACACGTTATTTCTACAATACGGTTTTGCTCTAATACGATTGATAAATTGTGGCAATCCTTGCACGACACAATACTTCTTCAACAAGGTTTCGCTCTAATACCGTTTGAGGAGTGCTGGAAATCTTGCATAACAGTATTTTTGAGCCTGTGTGCTGAGGGAAACCCTGCTATTATGTTAGATGTAATTTTCAATGTTTCCATTCCTTTTTGTGAATCCCTGCTGTTGACTCGCTAGTTGATATTGCCTCCTTCATGATATTTTTCCAAAGCATATTTCTGGAGGTCACTACCATAAAACAATTTGCACTTTCCGATTTATTGGTCTTTTCTGTTAGTGTAATCAATTATAAACGTGTAGGAAACTCGATCTTCTTGCATCTGCTATTGTACCGATAATGGAATTCTGTGCATTTTCATGTTCTTATGGTGAATTGTGTTCCTCCTTCCATGAAATATTGAATTGTATAAAAACATAAATAAATTTTTAGAAACTCATTACTCCGTATCTTGTTTGTTGCAACTTGTGCGTGCCATGTTCTTTGTTATTAATTGCTTATAATTTTTACTGTTTTAAAATTTTACAACAAAAAAAAAAGAATTCAGTGAATATCAGTTAGTATATACATATTACAGTACTCTCAATTTTGTTTCCCTGTACTTATGTCACACCAAACTGACTTGACACTGCACCATCCAGCCATGTCGACTGGCTGTACTTCCTTGGATTTTATGTGTTTCTTAACTAATAGCATAACCCCTCCTCCCTTCCTATCCTGTCTGTCCTACCTGGACACATTGTACTCCCCAAATTCCAGTTCTGCATTCTTTATATTTGTGTGACACCACGTCTCTGATATCCCAACAATATCTGCCTTTGATGTTTTGACCAACACCTCAAATTCATCAAATTTATTTACCAAACTCCTAGCATCGGTGTACACGCAAGTATACATGTGCCTGTTCCTATTCTTAGCTACCCTAACACAGCCAATATATTTACTTGTTCTGCAGCGACTCCCAGCAGTCTCTGGAATCCACAGCATCTTGTTTTCCAGGCTGTTACTGCTGGTTGCAATAGAAGCAGTGAAAGAATCACTTTCACCTCTGCCAGCGGCTACTGTTAATCTATTAGTCCGTGTATCACTCCAAGCTAGCAGTTTTCCAACCCACCTGACACTGCCTCGATAGGATCAGCAAATATTCTTGCACCCTTTCAATTTAAGTGTATTCCATCCCTGTAGAAGCAGTCTCTCCTGTTAACAAGCACAGATCAGCCTGAGAAAAATTCTACTCCTTGAGCCTTGCACAAACTCTACATGGCAGAATTGATCGACAAGGCTCTCATTATATACTCCCTCTATCGTGATAAGAGGGAGTATATAATGAGAATTGCAGACACTTTCAAATTTAACCCCAATTCATGGCTTTTTTTCAACAGTGACCTGTACTTGTTAAGTAATTCCGCTGGTCTCATACTCTTAATACATTAGTGCCAACATTTGCAACAATAGATCACCTTTTGTGCCCTTAAAAGATGATATATGCTCTACAACATCATCAACCTTTGCCCCTGGCAGACATACCCTGGTCCTGTTCCACCTATTCTTTTTGCACAATATGTTCCCTGTTTCGCTGACAATAGTGTCACCGACAACAACTAGTTCCTTTGGAACCATCATATTCTGCCTTGGGAGGTTGCCGCTGTGTGCACGATTTTCAAGTGCAAGCTCTGGCGTTGATGTGGGCAGCAGAGAGCTTGATGGGCCCCTCAATTCAGATCTTTCGAGGGCATCCACTCTGTCCTTCAAGTTCTCATATAGGCCCATAACAATGCTGAGTTGGCGCCTGATTTCCTCACACTCCTTACATTATGCACACACAATGACATTCCCCTTGGCAATATCATGTCCCATTCCCGATTGATCCACAAACATCAAACAAGCAGTACATTTTAAAAGGCTGTGTTTCAGAGGACAACTGCCCTTCCTCCCATGAGCACAGCACTCCCATTGGCTTGAGCCTTTTGCTTTGCTGCTCTGGTTTGAGTCATGATTTCGATTCACTTTCAAATAAAATTTCAATTTCAATACAAACATATAATCATAAACTTATATCCTAATGCAGTTATAACACTATATATATATATATATATATATATATATATATATATATATATATATATATATATATATATATATTTGTATTGAGTATTATCTCTGAGTTATGTTATGACTTTTGTATCTCCTTTCAAGGTATATGTATTAATTTATAATGTTACGTTTGTAAAATCTAGGTTGTTATATGTATTTAATTTAAAAAAAATTAATTTAATTGGCAATTAAATTTAATAAGATTAATAAGTTTTACTGATTAATTGATTATACTAAGCTAACAGATTTCTAATACAGTGCTACATGTTTTGCTTTCTAGTTTTACATTAAACCTTATGCTATCTAGTTCGGCATGTATGTTGTATCATATAACAATGGCTGCAAGTTACGAATGATAAATCTACGGACACTAAGTATTAATTAACTTTCAAAATCACTATCTAAATTCAAAATAAGCAAAGGAACTTAACTAGGTCTATAAGCTACTTATAGAAAATAATTTAATATAACAGTTAAGTCAATAAGGCTAAATATAATTAAAAACGTAGTGTTCACCGAAGCTGCAAAATCTTGTCTAACACCTTGGATTGGATACCCTTACTGATACTCATACAAAATCAGCCAAAAAAAAAAAAAAAAAACTTCCTATTTCACTGATCCACTCATTCCAAATGTGTTCTAGTTCTGCCTTGAATTTATTTAAGCTATCAACTTCCACAACAACAGATGGAAGTTTGTTCCAGCAATCAACTACCCACTCGCTAAAGGCAAAGTTCTGCACATTGATCCTACAACTGTCTTTCCTCAGTTTGAATCTATGGCCCCTCCGGACTGTAATCTGAGCAAGAGAATCCCATCAGCATTGAGCCTGCTTAATCCATTGAAGGCCTTATACACATCAATCAGATTGCCCCACAGGTGCTGCGTCTCCAGAAGCTGGAATTTGCAGAACCCCTTTGTTCACGTCACCAGTCTTGTTACCCTTCTCTGTTCTCGTTCTAGAAACCCTACATCCTTCCTAAAATGAGGCTTCCAGATCTGTACACAGTACTCAAGGTGTGGCCTGACCATTGCCTTATACAAGGGGGTAATCACATCCTTATCCCTGCTTGCAGAATTCCTGTATATCATTGAAAGACCCCATGACCTACTCTGGCAGCCTGTCTGCACTGCTCAGAAAACTTCATATCTGACTGCACAATTACCCCCAGGTCTCTTTCATTCTCCACTACCCTCAGTGTAACACCACCCAGTTGATACATTTCTCTGGGGTTACTGCTACCTACATGCAGTATTTTGCATTTGTCACCATTAAACTTCAGTTGCCTCTTCTTAGCCCATATATTTTATAATTAGTAATAATAATACTGTTGTGATAAAATGCAACCTCTGTAAAAGAACAAAAATATCATAATAATAGTAATATATAGTGATGGATTATGAATCTGGGACACTGCTAATAATAGCACAAATACCCAGCAACCATAATGAAATATATGCAAGTAGGTGATAAGTGTATGTGTAGGAGTGCTGACCTGATGGGTGTAGTTACAATGGAAAAAATTAAAAGTGCCTGAAAAATAAAAATTTTATTTACAAGAAAATTTTGATTTGTGTAAATAAAAAGAAAAATTTTATTTACACAACTTAAAAATTGTGTAAATAAAATTAAATGAAATTATATAAATGGCACTTAATACTGTAGATCCTAAGGCTTTAGCTACGTCATCAAGGGCTGGCAGCCAAAACCAAAGGAATCATAGCAACAAGCAAGACCTCTGTTTCTGTTATGATGTAAACGTGGTGTGCAGAAAAAGCGAGGAAAGGTATACATCATAGCTGACCCGACAGAGTCCAAAGAGAAATAGAAAGCCAAACCAAATTCATACTAAAATAAATAACGAGTAAAATGCAAATTTAGATAAAGTTATAACCAATTGATTCCAGTTAATTTCTTGCTAAGCTTTTTGTTAAGGAAACAAAAGGCTTAGCAAGAAAGGCTTCAAAAAATTAAAAGAAAGGCTTCCAGAAAAAGCTCTTACCAAGAATGCCTTCTGTTGTACAAATTGCAGAATCCATAAATTGAGTGCATGTAAGAAGATGTGATTAATGTAGTTAAGGTTTTGCATGTTTTGAGTAAGCTCAATGTTGATACAATCCTGCCTGTTGTTCAGACAATACAAATGCTGGGACACAAATTTAAAATCAAAGAACAATGGTTGCGGGATAGATGGGGAAACTTGCTTTTAGCCAAGGAGTTGCTTGTTAATATAAACAAACTGTGGAAGTAGAACAATTCTGAGCTCCTGGGCAGATAAGCTTTTGGCATATTTTGCCATTTAATTGACCTAATTAACATACTAAATCATATTCTGTAAATGGCTTTATAGTCCTAGTCATCATGTTTGTTAGTTTATTTTTAAATTTAGCTAGAGATTTTGTAAGTTACAACACCTCCGTAGCCAAGTGATCTGGAGTGGGAGTGCAGAAGCACGTGCTCTTTGAGTAGACCAGGGTTCAAGCTCCTGACTGCTAAATACGATTGATCTGCCAACCCGCACTGGACCAGCGTTGGCAGATTATGGTCCATTTTCCTCAACATGAATTGTTGAGGAGGCTTCCATCCTGCAGTGGGTTGATAATGGCTGCAGATTTATTTATTTATACTTAGAACCTTTGTATTTGTGATTTGCCGCCAATATCGTATCTCGATAACTTGTACGAAGTTCATCATAGGGAAATTCTAATGTATTAATTGTGGTAAATAGTTATCTGGAAAATTTGAATAACTTAGGTTGGCGGTAATAAATAATATTTTATTCATTTTAATTTAACCTATAACTTTACAAGCATAACAGTGTAGTGTAATACATAAATAAACTCAATAAATTTGATATCATATTAAATAATATTTATTATTTAATTATGCATAACTGGTACATGGTATTATTATTCATTTATGTTTATTAGTTTAGTGTAGCATTCTCAATTAAATTGAATTTGAATGGAAATTATGCCTCAGACCAGAGAAGTAAAGGCCCAAAGTAGTAGGAGTGCTGTGTGGCTCGAGGGTAAACTGTGGGTTGGGAATGTTCTCCAAATCATGGCCTTATGAAATGTAGAAATGTAGTACCTGTTTGATGTTTGTGGTAAGTCTGGAATAGGACATTGAACACACCCAAAGACATCCCTAAGGGGATGTCTTTGGGTGTGTTCAATGTCCAATGTCTTTGGGTGTGTGAATTAAAAGATGTAAAGAGTGCAAGGGTATTATATATCAACTCGGCATTCTGATGGGTGTTTATGAGAGCGTGAAGAACAAGGTGGATGCCCCATATGGGGCCCATGAAGTTCTCAAGTGCTGACCTCAGTGCCACAGCTTGTGCTTGTCCATCAGGCAACGAAACAGCAACCACCAAGAGAGAATGTGCTAGTCCTACAGAGGAGGTATTGTTGGTGAATCTATTGTCAGGGAACCTCGAAATAAACTGTGAAAAAATGAGAGATGGAATAGGACTAGGGTATGTCTGCGATGAGACAAAACTTTAGGCCCCAAAAGTTGGTATTCTTCTATACCGGGGTGGACAACAGCCGGCCCGCGGGCCACATACGGCCCGCGATGATTTTGAATCCAGCCTCATCCGTAAATGCATAAATATAGAAAATCCATACCTGACTACACTCACCGTAAATGTTCGGCTTAATTCGGTTCAATCGGGAATCGCGACCAGTGCAGCGTACAGCAGTAAGCAGTGTGCAGTTAAGTGTGCAGCAGGTGGTTCTACGCAGCGTCAAAGAGTATTATTTCCTAATTATTATTGTAGAATCGATCGAATGAAGTTCCTTTGGGTTTGACTTCTTATTGAAAAAAATAATATTGGTGCAAGATATTTTTTAAGTCAGTTTATGCCTTTTCTAATTATTACAATTTTAAATTTAATATAATTTATAGCCCATAAAATGAGCCAATTAAAAAAAAGAAAAATTGATGCCGAATGCTGCATTTTCAATGATAATTGGACATTCAAATATTTAATTGCAAATATAGATGATAAAGCTGTTTGTTTGGTTTGTAACGAAACTATTTCCGTTTTTAAAGAATATAATCTAAAAAGGCATCTTTCAACAAAACATTTCGTAAAATATAAACTATTTTCACCGGAACAAATGAAAATTGAAGCAGAAAATTTAAAATGTGGTTTGTGTAAGCAACAAAATACTTTGAAAATTTTGTCAAATACAGATAGAGCTCTGACAAAAGCTAGTCACATTGTTGCACATAATGTTGAAAAACAATGTAAATCATTTTCTGACGGGGAATTTGTGAAGGAATGTTTGACAGATATTGCTGAATTATTATGCCCTGATAAAAAACTGACATTTGAAAAAATTTCTCTGTCACGAAGAACTCTTGTGACACGAATTGATAATATTTCAAGTAATTTATGTGATAAATTAAAATTGGAAGATTGTCTTACCATGCATTGGCTTTAGATGAGTTGTGTGACATTACCGAGACGAGTCAACTTTTAATCTTTATTCGAGGTATAAATCATAGATTTGAAATTATGGAGGAATTACTTACTTCATATCCTATGAAAGACACAACCACTGGCGAAGATTTTTTTATAGCTCTTCAAGAAGCTTTGCAAAAACATAATATAAAGTGGGACAAAATTGTCAACATCACAACCAATGGGTGTTCTAGTTTGACAAGAAAAAACATTGGATTATTAAAAAGAATAAGCGACGAAATAAAGCATATTCCAGGAAAAGAAATAATTTTTACATTGTATAATTCATCAAGAAACCCTTTGCAAAAGAGTTTTAAAACTGAAGCATGTTATATCGGTTGTAATGAAAGTAGTTAATTTTATTCGTGGAAGAGCTTTAAACCACTGGCAATCCATAACATTTTTGAAAGAAATTGAATGTGATTTTACTGATATTCCTTACCACACGGACATAAGATGGCTTAGTTTTGCAAAAGTGTTAAAACGATTTCATGATTTGTTGGATGAAATTGTAAACTTCTTAAATGCTAAGGACAAGCTGAATGAATTTTGTGAATTAAAAGATGAACAATGGCTGAACGACTTTTTCTTCTCCGTTGATATGTTTTCGCATCAAAATGAATAAAATTTATTATTACAAGGGAAAGGACTATTTATTTTTGATATGTATACAAATGTCACATCGTTTACGAGAAAACTGAAGTTATTTTCGCAACAATTCTAAAATAAACAGTTAACTCACTTTCTAATCTTAAAAAAAATGAGAAAAAAACTTAATGTGCTGATTTTAAGAAATGTGAGGCTATAATAAGTGACTTATATAATGAATTTACAAGAAGATTTGATTATTTTCAGAAAATTTCTAAAGATCTATCTTTAGTAAGCCTACCATTTAATTTTAATGTCAATGATGCACCACCTTGTATCCAGTTGGAACTGATAAATTTACAATCAAATTTAATATTAAAGAATCAGTTTGCTAGAAAAACAATAATGGACTTTTATGCCTCATTAAAGGGCCCTGAGTGCCAAGCGTTTCTAGTGATCAGGCGATATCTCTGCGATTATAAAGCGATTTCTAAAGTGATAGTGATACATATTTATAGAGTTTAAAGAAAATTCTCTATTGTACATATATATATAGTTGCTGAAAAGTATCAGCACAAAGAATCCTAAGAAAGGAAAGACACCTTTCTTTTATTTATTTCCTAGTTCTACTAACTACTAATCAACTTCCGCTTGGTCACTAGGTGGCACCGCTCCTGCCTCCCCGTGGCGGGGCCGGAAACCTGGGAGGAAAAGCTCTCACTCCCAGGGCTAAAAGGAGCAAACATGAATGATCCAAATATAACAACCACAGATCCCAAAGATCCGTCTCCTTTGAGTCGGAAAAATGAGGATAATGAGACAAACGTTACCAAAAGACAAAAAAAGGACATAACATCGCTTCACGCACCTACCTTTCTAGTCCTTCATTCAACATCAGAACAGCCATTGGGAAAACTGTCGCCATTTGTAATCCAAAAATGCCTAGAAAGTGTAGCTGGAACACCAAAAAATGTCAAGAGACTGAAATCAGGCGACATTTTAGTCGAGACAGCCAGTGCCAAACATGCAGAAAGACTTCTTCAGATGAGAACTTTTGGAGGGATCCCAGTAGCAGTCTCTCCCCATAACAGCCTAAATACATCAAAAGGAGTAATTTCTGAATGGGACCTTATTAGTGTCTCAGAAGAAGAAATTAAAAATGAGCTAGAAGATCAAGGTGTCATTGCTGTGAGAAGGATTAATGTAACTAGAGATGGTATACTTACTCCAACCAGAAATTTGATACTGACCTTTAACACTCCCAAACCACCTACATCGGTAAAGGCCGGATATCTAAACTGTAACATCAGACCATACATTCCGAATCCTCTCCGCTGCTTTAAATGCCAAAAGTATGGTCATTCACAAATGGCATGCCGTGGAGTTCATATCTGTTCCAACTGTGGATCTCAAGATCATAACAATCAGAACTGTCCAGCCGAGCAACCGAAATGTCCAAATTGTAAGGGGGATCATTCCGCCTATTCTAAGAACTGCGAATTCTGGAAAAGAGAAAAGCAGATTCAACGATATAAAGTAGAACACTCAGTCACATACCAAGAAGCAAAGAGAACTGTACTCCTGACTATTTTAAACAGACCTTCCTATGCACAGGTCATAAAGAATCGGCGTACAATAGAGACGCAAACAGATTTCACGATTCCCCCAAAGAAGTCTATTTCGGATTGGGCACGAGGTCTACTTATCACATCCCAGCCAAAACAAAAAGAGAAAGTCACAAACACACCACTATCTGTACCTCCAAATGCAAAACACTCAGAAACAAAAGCCACAGAAAAACGTAATATCATAAGCCAGAAGCCAACGGAACAAATGGATACAGAATTAACCAATCAAGCAGAGGAATCAGTACTAGAGATTTTTGCGGAAGAAGACATGGATACCGGCAAACCATATTTTCCAAAGGAAAAACATAAACTTGAAAAGCTTAAAACAACAGCTAAGAAACAGTCTGACACTTTCTCCAAAACCAAATAATGGGGATTATAATCCAATGGAACTGCAGAGGTTTCCGCAATAATATACATGATATATATGATCTGATTGCACAGCATACCCCGCTGTGTCTTTGCCTGCAAGAAACATATCTCAGACCTCAAGACTCTCCCACAGTAAAGAATTATATCACATACTGTAAAGACAGAGTAACAGGCGGCACGACCCATGGTGGTGTGGCAATTTTGGTAAAATCACACATTCCTTCCCAAGTTCTTCCACTAAACACAACCCTTGAGGCGGTTGCAGTACGCATAGCCATTAAATCTCTCATAACCATTATAACAATTTACGTTCCCCCAAACCAAGAATTACAACGACGAGACTTGGAAGATATATTAACTCAGTTACCTCCACCCTTCTGTATACTGGGAGACCTCAATGGACATAGTTCTATGTGGGGAAACACAGCCGTAGACCGGAGAGGAAAACAGATCGAAAAATGGATAGAACAGAATGACTTAACCCTGTTGAATGATGGCACACATACATACACGCATCTTCCATCGGGAAACAGCACAGCTATTGACCTATCATTATGCTCTCCAACATTATTTCCAATACTTGATTGGTCTGTACACAGAGATCCTCTCAGCAGCGATCACTATCCAATAATCATTTCCATGATATCAGGAACCACATGTCAGTCATGTAGAAATCCCAAATGGAAAGTAAATGAAGCGGATTGGGAACAGTATAAATCCATTGTAAAATTATACGCAGATATTATCAAACAAAAGCCTTTAGATGCAGCAGTACAATATGTAACAAATAAACTAATCCAAGCTGCTGAGCAGACTATTCCAAAAACATCACCACACCTTCCAAGACATCCAAAACCATGGTGGAATGAAGAATGTTCACACGCTAAAAGAGAGAGAAATAAAACCTGGAATAATTTCCGAAGATGTCCCACTACAGAGAACCTAGTATTATTCAAAAAGGCACGAGCGCGAGCCAGGTATGTTAGAAGAGCCAGTAGCAAAGCATCCTGGATAAAATTTGCATCCACTTTAACAAGTCCCACACCATCTCAAACTGTCTGGAATAAAATCAGAAAAATGAATGGCAGATACCAGATTAATCCACCCCCAATCCTAAACTGGAATGGACAAATCACCGCACAGCCTTCAGAAATAGCCAATGCACTGGGTGAAACCTTTGCCAAAACATCAGCAACCACATCATATACTCCTAATTTTCAAACATACAAGGCAAGAATAGAAAAACACAAACTGAATTTTTCCACAATAAATGACGAACAGTACAGCCTTCCGTTAACTTTCCATGAATTAAAAACAGCTCTGTCGCAGACAAAGCAAAGCGCTGTAGGACCAGACCAAATTCACTACATGATGATAAAGGAACTTGACCACCAATCCCAAATGGCATTACTTGAACTGTTCAACAAAATCTTTCTAGAAAACCAGTTTCCACATAGTTGGCATCATGCAATAATTCTGGCCTTCCCAAAACCGGGAAAGGATCTTTCCAATCCACGCAACTACCGTCCAATTGCTTTAACAAGTTGCCTAGGCAAAGTTATGGAAAAAATCATCAACGCTCGTTTAATGTGGTATTTGAACAGTAATAATCTTCTCGACCCGGCACAGCATGGTTTCAGGAAAAATCGCTCAACACTAGACCTACTTATAAAACTAGAAAACAGTATACGGAATGCCTTCATCCGCAAGGAACATCACGTCATGATCTGCTTTGATATAGAAAAAGCTTACGATACGGCATGGCGTTATGGAATCCTACAAAACCTACACCTTCTTGGTTTACGTGGACATCTTCCTAAATATATCCAAAATTTCTTGCAACACAGGACATTCCAAGTTAGGCTGCAGACAATCCTTTCAAAGGTTTTCATCCAAGAAGAAGGAGTGCCTCAGGGGTCTGTGCTTAGCACTACCCTGTTCGCTATTAAAATAAATACAATAACCGAGCACATTCCAAGAATCGTTGACGCTGCTTTATACGTTGACGATTTCAGCATTTCCTATCACTCTCAGAATATGCGAAGTATAGAACGGGAGCTACAAGGAACAATAAACAAAATAAGCAAATGGGCTCAAACAAATGGCTTCCGGATTTCCGCACAAAAAACTGCGTGTATAAACTTCTGTAGAAAACGAAAACTTCACCCTGATCCCGAATTGAAACTTGATGGACATATTATCCCAGTAGTACCAAGCATAAGATTCTTAGGACTTCTTTTGGATAAGAAACTAACATTCCTTGATCACATTAAACAACTCAGGCTTTCTTGCTTAAAGAAATTAAACATTCTCAAAGTTCTTTCCGCAACAACTTGGGGAGCAGATCGATATACACTTCTCAAACTTTATCGATCTATAGTTCGTGCCAAACTAGATTATGGAGCAGCTGTTTACGACTCGGCTAAACCAAGTGCTTTGAGATGGTTAGACCCCATACACCACAGTGCATTCCGTATAGCACTCGGCGCTTTTCGAACTTCACCTATACAAAGCCTTTATGCAGAAGCCCATGAACCTTCATTACAGCTTAGACGACAGAACTTGTTATTGCACTATGCCGTCAAGATAAAATCTATCAGTGATCATCCAAATAGAGACTTTCTGTTTTCATATAACTGGGAAAACATATACCAAGCCCATCCACGGATGAATCGACCTGCCAACATCCGTCTGAAAGATTTACTGCTAAGCCGAGAGCTTGATTATGACAACGTAGCTACTGCAATTGCACAGACCATTCCACCATGGTGCATAGTTCAACCCATATATGATATGTATTTTCAAACCTGGGGGAAAAACACTCTATCCAGAAAAAACTACCAGCAGTTATATGCAGCATACAAAGAACAATATCCAAATCACACTTTCATATATACAGATGGGTCTAAATCAGAGACTTGTGTAGGAGCTGCAATTCATTTTGAGGATCGTACCTTCATCCAACAACTCCCAAAAGAATGCAGTATTTTTACTGCTGAATTACAAGCCATTTCAATGGCTATAAACCACATCAAACATAAACAGATAGCAAACAGCATTATTTTCACGGACTCGCTTAGCTCTGTTGCTGCCTTGCAGAACGCAAATACCAAAGGACATCCAATCCTACAACATGGCGCCTCCGTAGCCAGGTGGGAAGAGGCAGCAGTGCGTAATGGACGCTTCTTGATTAGACCGGGGTTCGATCCCGTCACCACCAAATACGGGGATGCGGAAAGATCAGGGAATGATCACCGCATATTCCCGGAGCAATATGGCCTTAGTTGCTAATGCTCCTAAAAACCAAATAACAAACAACAAACAAACAAACATCCTACAACATATCCAATTTTCAGTATCAAAGGTATTACAAAGAAATCACAATATCAGATTCTGCTGGATCCCAGGCCACACAGGAATAACTGGAAACGAAAGAGCAGACAAAGCAGCAAAAGAAGCTTCCACATCTGATTATGCCTTTCATACAATGCCATATACAGATTACAAATCCTTGATCCACCAAAGCAGTATAAAACAATGGCAAAAACACTGGCTAGATCAGACTAACAACAAACTTCGCCTAATAAAAGAAACACTTCGACCATGGTCTACTAGCTTCCGATCGAATAGACAGGAAGAAGTGATCCTCGCTCGATTGCGAATCGGGCATACACATATGACACACTGTTACCTACTCAGAGGTGAAGATCCCCCTCAATGCCAAAACTGTCAAGTTCCGCTGACTATACATCACTTCATGGTGAACTGTCCAAAATTTCATAGAGAACGTCAAAGAGCCTTTCAATCAATAATGAATAAACAAAACAATCTCATGCTTAAAACAATTTTAGATGACCGGCCAAATATAACCAAAGTTTTCTCCTTCCTCAAGTTAACTGGATACTTTCAAAACATATAAAATTAATAGTACACCTTTTATAGAGAAACTACACAATATATATAGCAAAGTCTTGGTTCTGCCATAAACCACAAGTAAAGTGAAAAAATGCTGATATACGAAACTCTCCTACCTAGGCTAGGCGCATTATAGCCTAAGCTGCTCTTGCGCCAATAGCTTTCAAATAACAAACAAACAAGCCTCATTAAATCCAGAAATGTTTAAAAATATTCTGGACAATGTACAGAAATATTTGGCATTCTTTGGATCGACATACCTATGCGAAACTGCATTTTCTTTAATGAAAAATACAAAGAGCAAAATTAGATCAAGAATAACGGATGAAAATTTAGGAGCAGTTCTACGAATAGCCACTACTGAATTGAATCCCAATTTTGATGAAATCATAAATCAGGAACATTCCAAATATAATCCCTCACATTAAGTTTTTGTTTTCTGGATTTACTTTGTTATCATAATAATAAAAATGTTTATTCCAAATTGTGGTTCTTATCTGTACCTCTCTATAATCGACTTCTATTTAAATATTCTATTTACTTTTTTTTTAAAAATACATTAATAATTTGGTAATTCAAGTAATATAACATTTTGTAGGTTCTGATTTTTTTTGTTAAATCATTCAATCAATTCCAGCCCACGTCATGATACGAAAATTTCATTCGGCCCGCTGACGAAAAAATTGCCCACCCCTGTTCTATACATTGGCAATGACATTAAGAGTTGGAGATCAGAGGAATTATTTAACAAGTACAGGGTAATGCTGAGAAAAAGTTGCAATTATTATGTGTCAATCATTTTGGCCTTTAGAGATTGTGCAAGGCTCCTGAGTTGACAGGAGCATAATAAATAAATTTGATGAATTTGAAGTGCTGGACATTGTGGGGATATCAGACATTTTTCACTGTCTCTGATATCCCCAGATATAAGGAATGCAAATTAAAAAATCGGAAATACAATGAGTATAGAAAGAACAAATAGGGCAGGATTGGGGGTGGCTTATTAGTATTTAGTATTAGCAATGGTCACGTGGTGCAAGGAAGCCTATGGCTTATGTTGCACCAGCCAAAAAGAAAAATAATAATAAAATAAATGAAATTTAAAAAATAATAATAAGAAGAAGAAAATTTTAAAAAAATAAAAAATAAATAAGAGAAAAGGAAATAGACAACTTATGAGTTTCGCTCCTCTAGTAGGTAATTGTCCATCTGACCTTTGAATTTCCCCAAACTGTCAGCTTCTACCACCATGTAGGTAATTTATAACTCGCTGGCTAAAATAAAACTTCCTGCAATCTAGTCTAAACATCTCCCCTGTGACTTGAAATTATGGCCCTTAGTTCTAGAATCATTTATAACAGTGAAAATTTCATCTTCATTCATTTTACTTTTGCCTCTCAGAGCCTTAAACACCTCAATGAAGTCTCCTCCAAGGTGTCTAGTTTCCAAGCTCTGCAACCCACATATTCAAAGTCTTTCCTCATATGGATGCCCTTTTGCCGATCTGACCAGGTGAATTACCCCTCTTTGGACCCTTTCAAGAAGTACAATGTCTTTCTTTAGGTGCAGTCTCCATACTTTAACAGACTATTCCAAGTGTGGTCTACCAATAACCTTATATAATAAGATTATTACATCCTTTTCTCTACTAGCAATTGTTCAATAAATCTTCAATAGAACATCTTGGGCCTTCCTTGCAACCTGTTTCCAATGATCAGAGGACTTCATGTCTGACTGTATCGTAACACCCAAGTCCCTTTCCTCCACTATTGGCTTTAGTTCAACTCCACCAAATGTATAAGTTATTTTGGGAGTACTGTTCCCCAGGTGTAATAATTTACACTTTGCTGGATTCAAGCATAACTGCTATTTTTCTGACTGATCATCCCTGAAGTCCGTCTAGGTCACTCTTAAGAAGCTCTGCAGTGAACAACTCTACAGTGAAATAGAGTGGGATAGTAAATCAGAATGTCTCATAATCTGGGATTTTAACTTTCCATATATCGGCTGGAACTTGTGGGTTGCTCATTCACACACTAGCAAAACTTTTGTATTTATTGGATGACTGTTTTCTACAGTAACATGTTAGAGAAGTTACAAGAGAGAGCAATACTCTTGTTCTGATTATCAGCAGTAATTTTTCATGCATTAAGAATCTGCAGGTAAAATAACAAGCAAATGGCAGTGACCACAGTGTATTGATGTGAGTATCCAGTACAAAGTATCCAAAGAGATGTCATATGAACTAATGGAATATGTGGCAGAGAAAAAAAAATGAAATGCATGGAATGAATATAAATTATCAGGTGATATATAAACTTATGATAGATATAAACTAATCTGTAATCATGTCACAAAGACTAAACAAGCCAATTGATTTTATGAGAAATCTTTGGTAAAGGCTGCAAAGAAAAGTTACGTTCCATCTTCTTTACTTATGCCAGAAGGAAGAGGTAAACTAAATTGGTCCACTTGATATCAGTTGTTTAACTGTTCATGATCCTGCTCCGATTGCTGACAAACCGAATAAGTCTTTTGCATCTACGTTCACACATGAGAAATTCTTTAGGGGAGTGATGCTAGAAGTTAATCAACCCACGAGGTAAATGATTTTTGTAATAACAGAGAGGAAAGTGGAAGAGAAATTTTTGAAACAAAGTGAAACATAAAAATAGGCATCTGGTGTGTATCGAATTTGCCCAGTTATATTCATGGGTACAGAAAAGGAATTAAGCAAACCCTTAGTCATGGTCTTAATTGCACCTTTGGATTCTGGGGAGTTTGTTTGGCCTGGACATGTGAATGGATTCGTTTAGTCGAGATCTTGTCTGACCAATTTGAATTGATACTATGATGCAGTAACAAGGGATATGAATACAAAAAGTAATACAGGTAACTCTCATATAACACGATAGTTAGGTCCCTATAAAATGTTATTTTGTGCGAAACTGTGTTATACTGGACTAATAAAAAGTACAAAAAGGGGGGGGGAA
The DNA here is from genome assembly GCF_048544385.1 of Mastigoproctus giganteus. Lineage (NCBI taxonomy): Eukaryota > Metazoa > Arthropoda > Arachnida > Uropygi > Thelyphonidae > Mastigoproctus > Mastigoproctus giganteus. Next base: position 175,566,293 of record NC_143578.1, on the reverse strand, counting down.
TTACGTTCCCAAAGCTAACAAAAATACACTAGTTTGTTAAAAAATGTTAACAAAAATACACCATTCTAGATTTCATGAATCTTCTCTTTAAAAAATCAGTACTCTCGGTTTGTTTACTTTTGCTTGATAAATCTTTTTGAATTTCATTGTATGGGACTAAGCATTTTTGAACTTTTGGCTCCTTTCATTCAATAGTCTGCATTCAAAAAATAAGATTCTAATTGCTCGGCTAACTTTATGCCTTCCTGTATGCTTTTTAGTGTAAAATTTGGAAGTTTAGAATTTTCATCTGCGCTATCGTCCTCTGAATTGATTTGGTTTTACCTCCAATGCCATTTCTACCAAATCCACTTTGCCAGCCTCTTTTTCTCCCAGTAATTCTTGAACGTCTTCAGTAATCGCATCTTTTTAAAAATTTTTTTTTTTTTTAGGAGCATAGGCGACTAAGGCTTTGTTACACTTTTTAAATTGCGTGTCCTGAGGTTGATTTTCTGTTTTGCTGGACAAAAAACCATGCTACCCTTGCCTGAGCCTGACTAACTCAGCTCTGTTGTAAAAAAGACCCGTAAAAAATTCGTCCCATCTTAACGGGATTCAAACTCAGGTTTTTTCCACCTGGTGTGGGGAGGAGGGCGATTTTATCAACTGTGCTATCCACGAGGGCTTCAGTAGTAACCATCAAAACCTTCCCCTTCTACCAACATAGCAAGTTCTACTATCGCACCGATTCCTTTTTCTGCCAGTTCGACCATATTTCCTGAATGAACTGTATGAATGACCATACATTTTTCCACACACATTTAATGTTGATGGTTTTACTTCTTTCAGTGATAAAGCTATGATTTTGATACAGTCCACAATTGAGAAATGTTTCCATACCTCCATTACTTCAATAGATTCGGAATCAATTTTTTCCAAAATCCATTGTAACAGTTTTCTGATGTAATGAGTTTTAAAGGTGGATATAATGCCTTGATCTAATGGCTGAATGAAAGAAGTTGTATTAACCAAGTACAACTGTGGCGGTAGGAACATAACTTCAGCGTTCGGATGACTTAAATCTTTTGGATGGCCTGGTGTGCTATCCAATAGTAATAAAACTCTGAAATCTAGATTTTTCCACAAGTTCAACAAGCACAAGTTCAATAGCACAGAATGTAACACGGAGATTTCTCAACAAAATAAAATACAGGGATTTCTGAATAATTATTTTTTTGACTGGCGAGTCAAAAAAATAATTGTGGCTTATTGTGGGACAAATCTGGTGTCGAGTCCATCAAAATTGAGTAGTACTTTGCATCATCGCTTTTTATTTCAGCTATAATTCTTTTTATTACTTGTTTTCCCATAATCTCTATTATTTGTTCCTAAACTGTTTTTGATAAGTACGAAGTGAAAGGCTTTGGTCGCAGTTCTCGTTGTTGGATATGTTCGCGCATGACTGGATCAAACTCTGCTAGTAATTCCAGAGTCCCCATAAAATTACCATTGTGTGGAGAGTCAAATATTTCCTTGTGACCTCTGAATTCTAAGCCCCTTACACTTAAATATTTCACCACTGCAATAACATGTTTTAGGACATTGTGGTAATATTCCGTATCTTTTCTTAGTTGCTCCTGCAACTGCTTATCAATAACACACTTATTTTCTTTACATGTTAACCATACTAACAATGATTTCTTATGTTCATTAGAATTTTCGTGACTTTCTAAACAAGGTCCTATATGTTTCCAGTCAGAGAATCCGGTTGTGTAGGGACTTTAGAGAAAAGTTTGCAGACTAGACAAAAAACACCTCCCATACTGGTAGAATAGCACAACCAAGATCTTTTCAGTAATTGACCATTTTTAATTTTTTTCGTAAAGTACTTATTTTAAAATGATCTGTTTTGTTCTTTTAATTCCTTATTGAAACTGGATATATATTTTTTGCATCTTTATTTTGGAAATAAGTCATTTCATGTGAGAGACAGTGATTAATAAAATTATTATTATTATTATTATTATTATTATTATTATTAGCCATATGGTACAAGGAAGCCTGAGGCTTATGCTGCACCAGCCAAAAAAAAAAAAAAAAATTCCCGAGTTACCCTGAGAGAGAGAGAGAGAGAGAGAGAGAGAGAGAGAAGTAGAAAGGAATCACCAAGAAAGAGAAGAATGGTGATATCCATCTCAGGACCCTGGGTTTGCCAAGCCCATACTCACCAGATGTGAGCCACCGTGGTTTAACTGTGTAGGCCACATACCTACGGCAACATATTTAGTAAGCAACTCTGCATTTTCTAAAGCCTCTTTTGCCTCTTTATCACTATCTTCTTGCAAAGCAGCAACAGAGACTTCAGAGAACTGGTCGTCGTCTAGGTCTTGTATATTTTTGTCTGGTACCGAATGTCCGTCAACATTGTTTTTAGAGGTTCTCGGTTGTGATTCTAGTTTTAGTAATTCTTTGTTATTGTTTTATACATTTTGTTGTGTTTTCTGTTTCTCTTCGGTTAAGTTATTCTCTCTTTCACTTATTACTGCACCTATATCGTTTAGATTCTCATTTTTATTTTCCAATACAAAAGATTTTGAAATTTTGGCACATTTACTTCTTTCTTTTTCTCTATTTAATTGTATTTTTCGTTTTTCAGGTCCGCTTTTATATTTTCTACCAGACATTTTTTTTAGGTATTTATTTAATCTGAAAAGAAATTTAAAAAAACCTAAAAAAAAAAACAATCCACCACCATATTAGGTTAGTTGTTGTGGGGGGGGGTTATTTTTTATTATATTATTTTTATTATTTACTTAAAAATTTTCTTATTAAGTATCTAAAAATTTTCAATTTGCTGAACGCCCTATTGACCTCTTTATCACCCCCACCTACGCAAATCTGACTACAATTTTCAGAAAATTCCAATTTCTCGGGTGTGTAAAGTGGTTGTTAGCTGAACATTAAAGCCACACATTTTGTTTACAAAATTTAACAAACTGTTAATGAGCATACAACATTTACATAAAAGAAACAAATAATTACATACAAGCTTCCTAATTTAATATACATATGTAAACCATGCTACAGTACACTACACTCTCTCTCTCTCTCTCTCTCTCTCTCTCTCTCTCTCTCTCTCTCTCTCTCTCTCCTCAGTTATTCTCAATATGAGAATTATTAACATCAGTTTGTGTCAGTTGTATTTTACATAAAATTGACTCCAATGATTACTCAATCATTCTCTTATATTACCAATTTTTTTTTTTTTCTTTCTCTTACATCAATAATATTTACTTCAGCTCTTATTACTCCTTTAGAATCTTTGTTTTAGCCTCTCACACATAAAACATATTACGTTTGGTACCCTCTTATCTCAATAACATTCCTTATAGGTCACCCATTCTGCCTTAATTAATATCCTAGCCACCGTAGTTATCACCTTAGTCATCCCTCTTTACTCACGAGGTTTATCTATTAATAAAATTTATTTCTCTTTGCACGTCATCTGATGTTACCTTGTTTTGCACTTGGCCTAATTTAATGACATAAGTTAACCTATCCTTAAAGTACTACCCTTATAAATATAATTTCTTTACTAATTCCTTTACATTATTACTTTGATTTTGCTACTCCTGAACTGAACACCCTTACATTTTTTTCATAATCATTAACAACAGGAATGTTCCTTTCTTTTACAAGGACTATCACTCAATGGCTTACAGAGCTAGGTTATGAGTCCTTGAGTTCAGGATTCAATAAAGAAACAAGGAACAGACTTACTTTCTGACTTCGCCGCTATTTCCAATGTCTTCGCGTTCAGGTTTCCCATGTGGCTGACAGGCTTAATTCAGATCCTTGGGCACTCCGGTTTTCTTTTGAGCCTGACAGGCTTACTTTCACTTCTGGGGCACTCTTGACATGATGCACCTTCTTGTGTAGATGATATATTCACAGGTGTACATACCTGGCTCATTGTCTTTACAAGGGCCTACATTACCAAACTCGCCTACCTCCACTTCAACCCGCACTCATGACCTTCTTTCTCCCCTTTGACCACACCACACAGAAGTCAGACACAGAATGCTCTTTTCTCTCAATTTTTCTTTCCCCTAACTTCACTCTTCTCCTCAAGTTTGGCCTGCCTCCTGCAACCAATCCTTCCCCTCTGTTTAAATTTATGTTCCTTTCCATTTGTGGCGCCTCCGTAGCCAGGTGGGAAGGAGCAGCAGTGCGTCGCACACGCTTCTTGATTAGACCGGGGTTCGAGCCCGTCACCACCAAATACGGAGGATGCGGAAAGATCAGGGAATGACCACCGCATATTGAGCAATATGGCCTTAGTTGCTAATGCTCCTAAAAACCAAATAACAAATAACCTTTCCATTTGCCAACACAATTCTCCCAAGCTGTCTCCCTAGCGTGCAAACCAACCCTTTTCTCGAACTTTCTTATTTTTTTCTCACAGACAGTATGATCCTTTCGTGTCCACCGGCCACCTCCAAAAACACTCATTTTCGTTTCACACCTTTCTCTCTAAATGTATCTGAACACCCAAAAATCAGTTAGCCTGACGCCATTTTTAATTTGACGCAAGCATTGGACGTCCACTCATTTCCTGTTTTGGCTCCAACGGTGTCATAGATCAAAGGAGGCACCTCGCATAATTCTGCTTCACGTCTAATTGTTCTTCCTTAAGCAACCCCTTCAAGCCCTTTCCCAAATGGCACCCCTTTACTTAGTCCTGATGTCCCTGTTTTCTCTCTCATATTATTTGAATTACTTGTTTACCACTTTGCTGCTATTCTCAATTCTCACGCTTAAACTATTATTACATCACTGAATCTAGCGTTCTTCAAACTTTAACATTAATTCTAGCAAAACAATTATTTTTATTTTAAATTTGTAGGATTTTACATCTTACATTGTCATTGTCAAGTAGGCAAACTTATAGCTTACGCTGCTTACTAGTGTCTACCGCTTACTTTAAATAAATGGTATCCTGTTATTTTTATTATGGCTCATTTTGAGGAAATGCAAAAAACGATTGAATTTATGTGCCAAAAAAGATTTCCGGAAAGTGATATAACTTATATTTATTTAGTATTTAGTAAACTTTGCCGATACTTACCAGTGAAGAAACGAAGCACCTGAACAGTACGCTTCACCGAACTAATGACTATTTAATATTCAACTATGCTGTACTATACATAACTTCAAATGTCAAACGGTGAGAGTTACAGTAAGCTAACACGCTTTAGAGGTGCTAGACTTGCACTACCATTCCGACGTTAGAAGACAGAGCCGTATTTACTATTTACTGTCATTGATATTTGATATTTTATTCAAATCCAATAGTGTTGCAAACCAACGATTTAAACTTTATCTAGGTACGAAAAAATTTTGTATAATTTATTTTTTCTTAAATTTTTAATTAAAATTGTTTTTATTTTTTTTTTTTACCGTGAAGGGGCCCTTTGATTGAATGGGGCCCTGGGCTGCAGCCCATTAAGACCATACCTAAATCCGTCCCTGGTTGCAGTAGCATGCTGTTATTGCTGTCATTAACAACCTGCCACCCTTTGTATCGTATGCAAATTTGATATAACCTGATAAACTTGATATAGCTTGATAAAGCCTGATATATATTCATCAGTATCATTGATAAATATAGAAAACAACAATGTGGCCCAACCCTGGTGGACTCTGCTAATAACATTAGTTCATGAAGACCAGTGTGAATTGATTACCACTCTCTGTCTTCTCCCACTCAACCATCCTTTTGTCCATAGCAGCAACTTACCCTTAATGCCATATTGCCCCAATTTGCACAGCAATGATTGTGTGAAACAGTATCAAAATCTTTCCTAAAATCCAAGTATATGATATCAAAATTATTTTTTGCATCCAGTTTCTTTGTGACTACATAATAGTATCCTATCAAATTGGTCAGCCAAGACTTCCCTTTGAGAAACCCATGCTTCCAGAACTATAACTACAGCCTTGTCTACATGATCCTGCAATGGTTCTTCCCCTTGAGAAACCCATGCTTCCAGAACTATAACTGCAGTCTTGTCTACATGATCCTGCAATGTTTCCTTGACCAGTGACACCATAATTTTCCCCAGAATAGAAGTTAAAACTAACAGGTCTGTAATTATTTGTCACCCTTTGAATTGCCTTTGTGAATAGGGGACACATTTTCACAACTCCAGTCTGTGGGGACTTCCTCTGAATCTAAGGATGCACTCATAATTATGGCTAAGTATATTAATGAATTTCTGAGTTACCCTGAGAGAGAGAGAGAGGGGGGGTAGAAGGAAATCACCAGGACAGAGAAGAATGATGATATCCATCTCAGGACCCTGGGTGTGCCAAGCCCATACTCACTAGCTGTGAGCCCCTGGGGATGTTGATGGAATAGTTGGCAGGGATTTTGATGACAGTAATGATGGTGGGGTGCTTGAACAAGATCTAAAAAAATTAGGTAGATGGGTGGCTGATAAATGGCCATTGAAGTTTAACATTGAAAAATACAAAGTACTGCATATACGAGGGGGTATCAAAAAGTTTGTACCCTTACCTAGATAAAACATCAGTAGGATGATTCCATTTTTAATGTAATTTGTCTATATATTCATTAACTAACGTGAAATTTCATTCCTGTAGGTCAGCATTTCCCAAACTGTGTTGCACGGAACACTAGTGTTCGGTCAAAAATAGTTATTAATAATTAAAAAAATAATAATAAATAAAATAAATAAATTTTGCATATTTGTAGCATACACTACTTTTGTATCATTCTAATTTTTAACATTACTTATTATTATTATTTTTTTCGGTTACAATTACTGTACTGGCATCAACTAATAATCAAATAGATTGTGGAACACTTTATTTTGCATAGAGAAGTGTGCGTAGAGGTAATGACATCTACAAAAAAGTAGCAACGTAGTGATCTGATAAGCCGTTCGTATGCGATTTAGCCTGAAGTACACGAGTTGAGGAAGAGGGGGAAGCGAACCGATATCATGCATTGTTTGGGTAGATGAAACAAAGTAGCCTTCCGCTGACACATTTTGCCTGTTTACGCAGTGTTGGTGGTGTGATGCAGATGTCTTTGCAATTACGAGATTAGTTCTGTAGTAGTGTGGAAAACTAGTAAGCATAATGCATAACTAAAACTCTTCCTTATATAAATACTTTTTTTGATAATTATCAATATTTCGAAATATTATTATTAAAATAAATGACCACGGATTTGTAGTTGAAAGAAGGAACTTGAAAACGAGAAGCAAGTTCTTCTAGTAGTGCAACTCTGGTTGGTTTTTTTTTGGTTTTTTTTTTTTTTTTTTAGGAGAATTAGCAACTAAGGCCATATTGCTCCGGGATATGCAGTGGTCATTCCCTGACCTCTAAACATCCTCCGTATTTGGTGGTGACGGGCTCGAACCCCGGTCTAATCAAGAAGCATGTGCTATGCACTGCTGCTCCTTCCCACCTGGCTACGCAGGTGCCAAATGCAACTCTGGTCAATGAAAACAAACACAATATTGTCACACTGAAAAGTGAGGATGAACAATCACAGCCTTTTGATCCCAAAAAATCCAAAGTGAATAAACAGGAACCAACTAATAAAAGACCAAGACGAAAGTATGATGACAGTTATTTGTATTTCGGCTTTACATATGTTGGAAATAAAGATACTCTTGATGCACAGTTGTGTCATATGTAATAAAATATTAGCAAATGGTTCTTTGGATCCTGCTAAATCTGTGTTCCGTAAATACATAAGTGTTCCGCAAATATCTTGTGTGATGGAAAGTGTTACATAACTAAAAACGTTTGGAAAATGCTGCTATAGGTGATTGTACACCAGTGGTGGAACCCAGAATCTGAGAAAGATGCTATAGTTGACAGAGTGGAGTATCGAGCAGTGATCATGTTCCTACATTTGTGTGGCAAGAAAGCTCAGGAAATTGACAAAGAAATAAAAGCTGTATATGGGCAAAATTGTTCATCCTATGACATTTTAATAAAGTGGAAACAGGAGTTCCTGTGCAGTCATACAAGTGTCGTTGACAAGCCACGTGAAGGAAGGCCATCAACATCCACAGACAGTGAGACTGTTGAAAAGATTGAGAAGCTGGTGCTGAGTGGCAGATGTGTGTCAATCCATTTCATCGCAAATGCAGTGGAAATTAGTTATGGGTCTGCCCACAGCATTTTACATGACCATCTGCACATGTCTAAGGACTCCGCACGATGGGTTCCAAGATTGCTGATGCCTTTGCAGAAGCAATGTCGAATGCAATGTTCTTGCCAGCTGGTGGATTTGTGTAATTCGGACGTTGAGAACTTTTTTGATCAGTTGGTGACAAATAACAAGTGCAGGGTACCAATATGATCCGGAGTCTAAAGACATTAGCATTAGCATTAGTAGAAGCAAATGATGCAAGAAAGCAAGCTTATGCAGCATCAGCCAAAAAAAAAAACCACACTTCCACTTCACCCCTCCGTTCGTTCGAAATACCTGTCCAGCTGAGCCTTAAATTTATTTAGGCTATACACTTCCACAACAAGGGATGGAAGTTTGTTCCACCATCCAACTACCCACTGGCTAAAGGCAGATTTCTGCACATCTATCCTACATCTGTCTTTCCTCAATTTGAATTTATGCCCTCTCAGGTGATTATTCTGAGCAAGAGGAAGAATCCCATCAGCATTGAGCATGCTGAAACCATTCAAGGCTTTATACACCTCTATCAGATCACCTCGCCGGTGCCTAGTCTAAAGACACTGTAATTTGCAAAACTTAAGCCTTTCTTAGTAAGAGCATCCCTTTGTTCCATTCACTAATCTTGTTGCCCTTCTCTGTACTCGTTCCAGCAGCTCTACATCCTTCTTGAAATGAGGCCTCCAGACCTGTATACAGTACTCAAGGTGTGGCCTGACCATTGCCTTATACAAGGGAATAATCACCTCCTTACCCCTGCTAGAAAAATTCCTGTATATCATTGACAAGACACCATGAGCTACTCTTTCCGCCCGTCTGCACTGCTCAGAGAATTTCATATCTGCCTGCACAATTACCCCCAGTTCCTTTTCATTCTCTACCACTGTCAGTGTAATACCACAGAGTTGATACGGTGCTCCGGAGTTGCTGTTAACCATATGTAGTACTTTACATTTGTCAATATTAAACTTCATTTGCCACCTCTCAGCCCATCTGCTCAACCTTTCCAGATCCTGTTGCAGCAGTACAGCGTCAGTAGTGTCCTTAACAACCCTGCCAACCTTTGTATCGTCTGCAGACTTGGACATTAAACTTGATATACCATCATCAATATTATTTATAAATACAGAGAACAATAATGGACCCAACACTGAACCCTGAGGGACTCCACTAATAACATTAGTCCACGATGAGCAGTGTCCATTGATTACCACTCTCTGTCTTCTCCCCCTCAACCACCCCTTTATCCGTAGCAGCAATTTGCCTCCAATGCCACACTGCTCCAATTTGTGCAGCAGTCTTCCATGTGCAACAGTATAAAAAGCCTTTCTAAGATCCAAGTATATAATATCAAAGTTATTCCCTGCATCCAGTTCTTTTGTGACTGCATCATAGTATCTAATCAAATTGGTCAGGCAAGACTTTCCCTTAACAAAACCATGCTGTGTCCGAGCTATAACTGAAATCTTGTCTAGATGATCCTGCAGTGCTTCTTTAACCAGTGCCTCCATTAATTTTCCTGGAACAGAAGTTAAACTCACAGGTCTGTAATTACTTGTGTCAGCCTTTGATTCTCTTTTGTGAATTGGGGTCACATTTGCACATCTCCAGTCTATGGGTACCTCCCCTGAGTCCAAGGAAGCACTCATAATTATGGCTAAGGGTTTGCTTACTTCCTTTGCTGCCTCCTTTAATATAACTGGATAGATCCTATCCACCCCAGGTGCCTTTCTTGTGTTTATCATCAACAATTTCTCCTCCACTTTACCCTCAGTTATTACAAGATTATCTAGCTTACTGCCAGAGTTGAATACACCTCTGGCATTTCCCTCGCTGAATAACTCGATGCAAAATATTCATTTAGTTTGTTAGCTACCGGAGCAGGATCATCAGCAGTTGAACCATCGATATCAAGTGGACCAATCTGATTCATCCCCTTCCTTCTAGAGTTTACATAAGTAAAGAACTCTTTGCTGTTTTTCTTTGCATCCTTTGCCAAAAATTTCTCGTAATCTGCCTTCAGCCTAAACTCCTTTGTAACTTGGTTACAGATCAACTTATATCTATCATAGGCTTCTGTGTCACTTGTTAGTTTATATGTATCCCATGCATTTTTCTTTCTTCCATATGTCTCATTGGTTCATCTGACATCCATTTAAGGCTAAACCTTGAACAGTATTTCTTAGTTGGTATGTAAAGCCTAGTAGCTTCCAAGATAAGTTCTTTGAATGCTTCCCATTTTGGATTTGCTGTTAGTAACATCATCAGTTGGTCCCACTGTATAGAATTTAAATACTGTCTCAGATCATCGTAGTCGCCTTTACGAAAGCAAAAACCCTTCCCTTTGCCCCTGATGGTAGTTATCTCTTTGAGTAAATCCCACTTCAGCCACTGTGATCACTGCCACCTAGTGGTTCCTTTATCTGCAGATTCTTAATGCATGAAGAATCACTACTGATAATCAAATCAAGAGTATTATTCCTTCTAATTGCCTCCCGAACATGCTGATGTAGAAAACAATCATCCAATAAATCCGCAAAAGCATTGCTAGTGTGTGAGTGGCGAAACCACAAATTCCAGTCAATATCTGGGAAATTAAAATCCCCCATTATAAGACTCTGATTTACTGGCCCACTCTATTTCCCTGTACAGTTTCTTATTATACTCATCAGAGTCATTAGGCCTAAAGCACACTCCTACTCTCAGTTTTCCCCTCGAGGTGGGCACCTGTACGTTGTGAGGGGACCTCCCAGTGACGCTGCTGGACTTCCAGACTAACCATCACTGGGATCTAACTCGCATACCTTGGTTCCAGGGTTACATCGTTGGAATCCGGCGTGTGCAGCCGTGCGCCGTGACTCATGGAATTCGGAAAGGGGAAACCTGGTAGTTGAGGGGCCTAGCCTCAATACACCACTTTGGCCCCTGCTTCGACAAGATGGGTGGTCCCGGACCGCTCCAACTGGGATCAATCGGCGGGTGGTTCTTACTGCTAGGGTCAACTGCGTTCCATTAAATCTCCCTCCCTTTGGTCCTGGGACGGGATCAAGGCTTATTGGAAACGTGGGTATGGTGCCTCTAAGCTAACTTGGCGTCCCACTCGTGTATGCAGTATCTGCTAGTTCATGAGTGGGCATCCCCTCGTAGGGCTTCGTGGTTTGTGAGGTACTTAGGGCATCTGAAATTTTTATCTTATTCATATGAGTAATTTAATTCCTATTTCTTCTGGGTCCCCAACAAGGCCCCTACCTAATCGAGATGATGACACAGAAAACACCACACCTCTGCAAAAAGAGCCAGGATTGAGGATACATCAGTGACACCGCTTTTCCTTATTCTCCATTCCACCGGAGAGCAGTCAATTGGAAAGATGTCACCCTTCTTTATCCAGAAAGGATTCGAAGGGTTGGCAGGTTCACCAAAATCCGTTAAACGACTGCGTTCTGGTGACCACCTTTTGGTTGAAGCTTCCAGCACAAAACAAGCTGTTAAAATCTTGAACTCTACATCCATTGGGGGAATTCCTATCATAGTAACCCCCCACAAAACTCTGAATTCTTCACGAGGTGTTATAACAGAGTGGGACCTTCTTCATGTTTCTGAAGAAGAGATCTGCTCTGAATTAAAAGACCAAGGAGTGACAGCTGTCAAGAGGATATCGATACGAAAGGATGGGAATCTCGTCCCTACCCGAGTTCTTATCCTCACGTTCAACACCCCATGGCTTCCAAGTTCCATCAAGGGAGGCTATCTAAACTGTCCAGTGAGGATTTATATCCCAAATCCACTGCGGTGTGTTAGATGCCAAAAATACGGCCACTCACAAACATCTTGTCGTGATAACCCTGCCTGTGCTCGATGTGGTGTTAAAGACCACGAGAGCAAGGAATGTTCAGCTCCAAAACCGATCTGTGTCAATTGCCAAGGAGAGCATCCCGCCTACTCTAGAGCATGCCAGCGGTGGAAGGATGAAAAGGAAATCCAAAAACTGAAAACAGAGCTGAATATTTCCTACCTAGAGGCCAGAAAATGTATCCAACCAATAAATAGCGGGAAACCTTCATATGCCCAGAAGGTTTCTGCTAAGTGCACTATCGGTACATAAACTGAGATGACTATACCACCAAGAGAATCATTCACTCTGATTGCACGCTATTTATTGAGTTCACAAAAGCCCACCAAAAAAACACAATCAGTTGCCACTCCTATATCTGTACCTCCTAGTGCTTCACCACTACCAAAACCAAGTGGTAAAGAAGAGCCAAAAAGTTCAGAAGAGTCACCCGTGATACCAGAAACAATGGATGTAGAGAATAAGGAGGTACAGGATGAATCAGTCTTGGAACTCTCTACGGAGGAAGAAATGGACATGAGACAGCGTCCATTCTTCCCCAAAAAAGATAAATCCAAGACTGACAAAAGTAAGCCCTCAGCACCTCAGAAGCCGCCTGATAGATCCACCAAGTCCAAATAATGGCTAAATTCCTACAATGGAATTGTCGTGGATTCCAGCAAAATACTGATGATATCAAGGCTCTCCTGCAAAAGCACGAGCCAGTCTGCTTTTGCTTGCAGGAGACTTATCTATCGGCAAATAATTTTTCGTAAGGATAGAATTGCAGATGGTCCTGCTCATGGAGGAGTGGCTATCCTTGTGGGCAACCAGACTCCAGTTCAGCCCTTGCTAGTTACAACCAGCATAGAGGCTGTTGCAATTCGCCTTACAGAGGGATTTTTATTAACCATGTGCTCTATCTATCTATAGATGTCAGTCCCAGTACCACCTGGGACTGACATCTCCCAGGAAGACCTTGATGATCTTGTAATGCAGTTGCCTCCTCCTTTCTTACTTCTCAGGGATTTTAATGGACATAACGTCAATGGAAAGGGATGAGTCATAGAGCGTATGCTAAATGACAGTGACCTTTCCCTTCTAAATACTGGAACAAACACCTTCTTCCACATGCCTACCTGTTCTTTTTCTGCCATTGATCTCTCTATCTGCTCCCCTTCTCTACTCCCTTCACTCACCTGGGAAATGGAGGAGAACCCATACGGAAGTGATCACTTCCCTGTGATAACTTCGTTACACAGTGGGAGACCGTGTCTTCCTTTCAGGTTACCACGGTGGAAGATTGATCAGGCTGACTGCACTGCCTTCCAACATCAGGCAAATTTTGACCTAAGTACTGTCAGTCAGGAGCCTATCAATGATGCAGTAACATACATCACAGAAGTTATTGTCCAAGCAGCTGCGAGTGCTGTTCCAAAAACATCTGCCCAGTTTCCACCATATCCTAAACCTTGGTGGAATTCACAATGCACAGCAGCAAAAAAGGCTCAAAACAAAGCATGGGGGATATTCTGCGGAAATCCTATCGCTGTTAATCTAATAGCCTTCAAGTGTGCACTAGCCAAAGCACGCTACATTTGCCGTAAGAGTCAAAAGGAATCGTGGATCCGTTTTACTTCATCAATTACTCAGTCCACTAGTACTAAGTTGGTCTGGAATAATATCCATAAAATGAAGGGAAAATATACATCCCACCCTTCTTCAATCCTAGATTATAATGGATGCACTATTGCAGATGCAACTGCAATAGCCAATTCTCTTGGGGAAACATTCTCCAACATCTCTGCAACATCTTCGTATTCCCCAGAGTTCCTGCTCCTGAAACATAAAATTGAAAAACAGGCTCTTAATTTAAAGTCTAAGAGCCTTTATCCCTACAACAGGGCATTCACTATACAGGAACTGAAAAGAGCCCTCACTCTTTCCAAAGCAAGTGCTGTTGGACCAGATGGCATTCATTATGAAATGATTAAGCATCTTTCACCAAAATCTATGGATGATCTGCTCCTTCTATATAACGGAATCTTTATTGAAAGGCAGTTTCCAGATTCCTGGCGCAAGGCAATCGTTCTTGCCTTTGCCAAGCCATGAAAGGATCCAAAGGTCACTACTAATTACTGTGCTGTTGCTCTGACAAGCTGTATGTGCAAAATTCTGGAGAGAATGGTTAATTTTCGTTTAATATGGTATTTAGAATCAAATGACCTTCTCTCCAATATCCAGTGCGGCTTCCAAAGGAACCGGTCCACTTTGGACTATCTTATTAGAGTGGAAACATCCATTCGGGATGCTTTCCTAAAATGCCAACACTTGGTGTCAGTGTTCTTTGACATGGAGAAAGCGTATGACACAACTTGGAGATTTGGCATCTTAAAAGATTTGCATAGCCTTGGTCTTAGAGGGCATCTCCCTATTTTTATTAAAAACTTTCTAGCCAATCGATCTTTCCAAGTTCGTGTGAGATCCTCACTCTCTCCTGTCTTTAGCCAAGACGAGGGAGTACCACAGGGTTCAGTTTTAAGTGTCACGCTTTTCGCCATCAAAGTAAATTCCGTCACAGAACAACTTCCTCCACCTGTAAACAGTGCCCTCTATGTTGATGACTTCAGTATATTTTGTCAGTCCTGCAACATGAGGGTTATTGAAAGACAACTGCAAAAAGCCATTGATCGACTAAATTCCTGGGCTCTGTCTAATGGATTCAGGTTCTATCTGCAGAAGTCTTCTGTTTGCGTACACTTTTGTCATAAGTGTAATCTTCATCCTGAACCTGAATTAAGGCTCAGACAAAATGCTATTCCAATAGCAGTGGACAGAAAATTCTTGGGACTCATATTTGATAAAAAGCTGACCTTTCTGGATCACATGTGTCAACTCCGCACAAAGTGCACAAGAGTCCTTAATATTCTCCGCTCACTCTCCTCCACATCTTGGGGTACAGACCGATGCACCCTTCTACGGTTTTACCATCCACTTGTGCGATTCAAATTAGATTATGGGTCCCAGGTATATTCCTCAGCCAGAGACAGAGTCCTTCGATGGCTGGAACCTGTTCATCATCAGGTCCTCCGTATCGCTACTGGAACATATCGCGCATCTCCTGTCCATAACTTATACGTCAAATCAAATGAACCACTGTTATCGCTTCGACGTAAGCAGTTGTCTTTAAAGTACGCTTTAAAACTGAAATCTCTTCCAGACCATCCTACGTGGCCATTCGTTTTTGAGCCGCAATAGGAAAATTTGTACAACACCTGTAAGACTGCCAATCGTCCTTTTGGTATTCGTCTCCAAGAGCTACTCAAAGAAATTAATATCAAGGTAGACAAGGTTGCCCAAACACCGAAGCAACTGGCATGCTCATGTCCCGGCATGTGACTTGTCCCTTAGAATTTGGGGAAAGTCGTACACTCCATCATCTGTCTACCTGCAGCTTTGTTCAGCACACCGAACTGAACATTCTGACTTCGCACCAGTTTACACAGACGGTTCGAAGTCAGAATCATATGTGGGATCTGTTGCTGTCTTTACAGACAGCACTACATCGGAGCAGATTCCCTCTGAATGCAGCATATTTACTGCAGAGCTGCACGCTATAGAGTTAGCCTTGGATCACATTAGTAAATTCCAATACCAACGGTTCATTTTATATTCCGACTCTCTCAGCGTGTTACAGTCTTTAATATCTGTGAGATAATCCTCATCCGGTTCTGTCTTGTATTCAGCAGAAGATTCACTTTCTCCATGAACGTGAATATGATATCTGCTTCTGCTGGATTCCCAGCCACATTGGGATTATGGGAAATGATTTGGCTGACACCTCAGCCAAATCAGCAATTCGCAATAATAATTGCTGCCTTACTAATCCCCTATACAGACTACAGGCAAATAATACACCGGAAGATACACTCCCAATGGCAGGATTCGTGGAATAGACAGACTGCGAATAAATTATATCATATAAAGCCTGTAATTGAACCGTGGCAGTCTAGCCTGCACAGGAATCGTAAGGAGGAAGTTGTTCTTGCCCGGACCCGCATAGGACATAGTTGTTTGACTCATTCGTTTTTGCTGAGGGCTGATGACCATCCTGTGGCACAATTTTATCCATGAAACACATTTTAATTGATTGTCCAGATTTTAGCAATATCTGTTTTACCGCTTTTAATCACCTGGTGAGCCGTATACACTCAGTCAGATTTTATCTGACAATGACCATGTGTCTGCTCTCTTTAGCTTTTTGAAATCAGTAAACCTTTTTACTCATATTTAAAAAATCTACTTTGTTATTGTTACTTGTTTACTGATATTTGTCTTTTACAGTTTATACTTGTTTTTATACTTTGACTTGGTGACCTAACCCATTAGGCCATTTAAAATTTTACTTTTTATGACCAGGTTTTGGCATATTATAGCCTTAGTTGCTAATGCGCCAGTAAAAACCAACCAACCAACTCTCAATTTTGATCTCCCAATGCTTATGTCACACCAAACTGACTTAACACTGCACTGTCGAGCAATGTCGACTGGCTTCACTTCCTTGGATTTTATGTGTTTCTTCACTAATAGCATAAACCCCTCCTCCCTTCCTATTCTGTCTCTCCTTTCTGTACACATTGTACTCCCCAAATTCCAGTTCTGCATTCCTTATATCTGTGTGACACCACGTCTCTGATATCCCAACAATATCCGCCTTTGATGCTTTCAGTAATACCTCAAATTCATCAAATTTATTTACCAAACTCCTAGCATTGGTGTACATGCAAGTATACATGCACCTGTTCCTATTCTTAGCTACCCCAACACAACCCGTGTGTTTACTTGTACCGCAATGACCCCCAGCAGTCTCTGAAGTATCTGCCCCTTGAGCCTTGCACAATCTTTCCAGGGCCGAATTGAACAAGGTTCTCATCATATACTCCCTCCTATCGTGTCTGGGCAGAATTGCAGACACATTCAAATCCAACCCTAACTCATGGATTTTTTTCAACAGTGACCTGTACTTGTTAAGTAATTCCGCCAGTCTCTTACTCTTAATATCATTAATGCCAACGTGTACAACTATATCACCTCTTGTGCCCTTAAAAGATGATATCCACTCTACAACGTCATCAACCTTTGCCCCTGGCAGACATACCCTGGTTGTGTTCCACCCATCCTTTTTACAAAGCATGTTCTCCGTTTCCCTGACAATCGAGTCACCAACAACTACTAGTTCCTGCGGGACCAACGGATTCTGCCTTGGGGGTTGCTGCTGTGTTGCGTGATGACCAAGTGCAAGCCCTGGCGTTGATGTGGGCAGCTGAGAGCTTGATGGGCCCCTCAATTTAGATCCTTCGAGGGCATCCACCCTGTCCTTCAAGCTCTCATATAGGGACATAACAACGCTGAGTTGTCTGTCACCTGATTTCGTTACACTCCTTGCATCGTGAACACACAAAGACATCCCCCATGACAATATCATGTCCCGTACCCAATTGCTCCAGAAACATCATGCAAACAGTGCATTTTAAAAGGCTGTGATTCAGAGGGCAACTGTCCCCCCCCCCCCCCAGTTCCCCCCTGAGGCACAGCACTCCCATTAGCTTGAGCCTTTTGCTTTAAGTCATGATTTTGATTTAATTTCAATAAAATTTCAATTTCAGTACAAAATTATAACCCTAAACTTGTATCCCAACACAGTTATAATGCTATATATATTTTTCAGTATGAAGTATTATCTACGATTTCTGTTTAAATAACTTCCATATCAAGTTATGTATTAATTAATTATGTTACGTTTGTAATCTAAGTCGTTATATGTATTTAGTTAAAAGTACAATTTAATTGACAACAAAGTTTAACCAAATTAATAGATTTTACTGATTAATTGACAATATTATATTATATACTGTACTATACTAAGCTTAAGCTATCTATTTCGGGATATAACGTTGTGTCATATAACAATGGTGGCAAGTTACGGATGGTAAGTCTACGGACACTAAAGTATTAATTAACTTCCAAATCTCGCTGTCTCAATTCAGAATAAACTAAGAATACTGACTAGGTCTATAAGCTGCTTATAGAAAATAATTTGATGTAACAATTCGTCAATAAAGCGGCTAAATATGGCTAAAAAACTTCTCGTTCAGCGGAGCTGCAACTTGTAACACGTGGATTTGATACCCTTACCGATACTTTTATGCAATTACAAGGCTGAGTAAAGAATAAATACACCAGATTAATCAGAAAATCACAAAATAATGCTATACTACTAAATTTAAATCAAAAGTTTTAGAAAAAGAATAATTTAAAATCAATAAATAAGAAAATCCACTTAGCGGTTTTGAACATGTCTGACTCCCACTAGCCTCGTCAGCAGACCAAAGCAACTTGTCAAAAACATGTTGATTCGTCTCAGGAAGTCATTAATGAAGTGGAATCGTTGTTTCAGGCAAAATGTGTGGACTTCTATGATCAAGGCATTAAACAACTGATCCATAGGTGGGAGAAATGTGTAATATACATGGAGAGTATATAGAAAAGGATTAAAGTTCCTGTGAAATTTCGCCTTTCTAGGGCTATTATTTCTAGGTAAGGTTACACACTTTTTGATACCCCCTCGTAGGTAGCGCTACTCCCAGAGTAAGATGCCAACCATGTGGTTTTACTCCTCAGGGAAGGGGAAATGAAATAGATAAGGTGGACATTATTCAGTCAGATATGAATTTCTCTGAGCAGTGCAGACTGGGTGCTGTGAAGCCCATGTGAAGGATATACAGGAATTGTTTTAGCAGTATTAAAGGAGGTAATTTTTCCTTTATATAAGGCTACAATCAGGCCACATCTTTAGTACTCCTTACAGGTCTGGAGTCCTCATTTTAAGAAGGATGTAGAGCTGCTAGAATGGGTACGGAGAAGGGAAATGAAATTGGTGAGGAGAACAAAGGTGTGCTGTTACCAAGAAAAGCTTCAGTTCTGCAAATTGCAACATCTGGAGATTAGACAGGAACAAAGTGATCTGATTGAGATGTTTATGGCATTTAACTGATTGAGAAAGCTGAATGCTGATGGGATTCTTTCTCTTGTTCAGAGAAACAAGAGAAAACACACATCCGCATGCATAAATTCAAATCAAGGAAGAATGGTTGTAGAATAGGCATGAGTAAGTTTGCTTTCAGTCATTGGGCATTTGAAGGAACAAACTTTCATCAACCTCCCACATTGGTGGAATAAGCACCCATCCGTTGTTGTTGAAGTGGACAGTTTGAATAAATTCAGAAAAAGACTAGACAAGCTATTGGAGAGGATTGATAGGTGAAATGATGTGTTTTTTTAATCCCCCCCCTCTGTGTTCTGCTTTCTTACATCTTGCTTTCTTGCATCATTTACTACTGCTAATTCTAATACAAACTAAATGAGTATTTTGCATCTACATTCACGCATGAGGAGTTATTCAAGGAGGAGAGGGCAAAATTTTCATCAAACTCTAACTGAGAGCAAAGTGGAGGAGAAGTTGTTGAAGTTAAAGAAAGGCACCTGGGGTAGTGGAATCTATCCAGGTATATAGTAGGTGGTGGCAAAGGGGTAAGTCTCCAGGGAAAATAATGGAGTCACTACTTAAAGTCACTACTTGGAGTCACTACTTAAAGTCACTACTTGGAGTCACTGCATTGCAAGATCATCTAGACAGACTGTAGTAATAATTCAAATACAGCATGGATTTGTCAAGGGGAAATCTTGTCTGACCAATTTGATTAGATACTATGATGTGGGGTGCCTCTGTAGCCAGGTGGGAAGGAGCAGCAGTGCGTAGCACACGCTTCTTGATTAGACCGGGGTTCAAGCCCGTCACCACCAAATACGGAGGATGCGGAAAGCTCAGGGAATGACCACTGCATATCCCGGAGCAATATGGCCTTAGTTGCTAATGCTCCTAAAAACCAAATAATAAACAACAAACTATGATATGGTCACAAAGGAAATGGATTCAAAAAATGATTTTGATATATATATACTTGGATTTCAGGAAAGCTTTTGATACTGTTGCACATAGAAGACAACTGTACAAATTTTAGCAGTATGGCATTAAGGACAAGTTGCTACAATGGATAAAAGGATGGTTGAGTGGGAGAAGACTGAGAGTGGTAATCAATGGACACTGCTCTTCGTGGACTAAGGAACAAAACAGCAAAGGGCCCAACACCCTACCCATTGTTGTTTTCTATATTTATCAGTGATATTGATGAAGGTATATCAAGCTTAATGTCAAAGTTTGCAGGGTTGTGAATAACAGTAATGACTGTATGCTGCTGCAACAGGATCTGGAAAAGTTTGGCTGAGAAGTGGCAACTGAAGTTTAACATTGACAAATGCAAAATACTGCATATGGATAGCAGTATCCCAGAAAAATGTATCAACTGGGTGGTGTTACACTCAGGGTAGTGGATAACGAAAGAGACTCGTTGGTAATATGCTTTCAGATATGAAGTTTTTGAGCAGTGGAGACAGGCTGCCAGAGTAGGTCATGTGGTTTTGTTAATGATATACAGCAATTTTGCGAGCAGGGATAAGGAGGTGATTATCCCATTGTATAAGGCAGCGGTCAGGTTACACCTTGAGTTCTGCATACAGGTCTGAAAGCCTCATTTTAGGAAGAATGTAGAGTTGCTAGAATAAGTACAGAGAAGGGCAACAAGACTGGTGAAGGGAACAAATGAATGCTCTTGTGAAGAAAGGCTTAAGTTCTGCAAATTGCAGCTTCTGGAGACTCGGCACCTGCGAGGCGATCTGATTGAGGTGTATAAGGCCTTGAATGGATTGATCAGGCTCAGTGCTGATGGGATTCTTCCTCTTGCTCAGATTACAAACTCGGCAGAGCATAGATTCAAACTGAGGAGAGACAGTTGAAGAAATAGATGTGCACTAAGTTTGCCTTTAGCCAGTGGGTAGTTGATTTCTGGAACAAACTTCCATGTGTTATTGTGGAAGTTGATAGCTTAAATAAATTCAAGTCAGAACTAGACAAAGATTTGGAAAATGGATGGGTGAAATGGGAATGGGGTTTTTTTTTTTTTTTTTTTTTTTTTTTTGGCTGATTCTGTATAAGCCTGCTTTCTTGCATCATGTGCCTCTACTAATGCTACTCTTAAACTTCTCCCTTGTGCTGTGGAAGTGAGTAGTTTGTGAAGAAATATGAGCAGGAACTGGACAGATTATTAGGGGTGTTGGAGAGGTGATGTGAGAAATATCATCATCATCATCATGAACTTGGTCTGGCTTAGGTGAAGTCAGATATTTGTTCTATTATTTTATCATCAATAACAATTTTGACTCTTTGTATGTTTTTTTCCACATAATCCCATTGATTTTGTTTTTGAGGTGGAGATTTTCATCTCGCACTTTTTACCTATTTTATTAAGTTCATTTGCTGCTATCTGTAGTTCATCTCCGGATTTTGCAATTATAACTTGATCATCAGCATTTAATATAGTTTGGATTTTATTCCTGTTGTTCAACTGTATTCCATTGTTAATTGTTTGTTTCCATTCTTTAAGAATTTTGTTGATGTAGATATTAAATAAATTTGATGATAGTCCACATCCTTGTTTCACTCCTTTACTGGTGTTAATTGGGTCTGATAGTTGGCCATTAGAATATTTTATACAGACTTTTGAGTTTTTATATAGGCTTTGGATCGCTTTCCGGAGTTGGGTTGGAATATTTTCTTCACGTAGAATCTGCCAAAGTTTTTCCTGGTTTACATTGTCATATGCTTTTTCATAATCAATAAAGAGCAGAAATGTTGGTAGATTGAATTCTCTTCTTTTCTCCAAAATTTGCTGTAGTGAGAAAATGGCATCTATTGTGCCTTCTCCCTTTTCTGAACCCACATTGTTCTTCTTCTAAGAATTGTTCACTGTATTTATTAAGTTTATTCTTTAGTATATTAGAGTATAGCTTTGCAGCAGTTGACAGCAGTGTTATCCCTCTGTAGTTGTTAGGTTTATTTCTGGAGCCTTTTTTGTGTAAATTGATTACTGTTTCTGTTTCCCAATCTTTGGGTATCTGTTGCTGCTTATGCCATATGATGTTAAATAATTTTAGTAGTGCGTTTTTTTAGTAAGGTGCCCCATATTTAAATAGTTCTACATTCAAATGGTCTATGCCTGGGCTTTTTCGGTTTTTTGATTTTTGTAATTAACTCTAGTTCTTCCATTGTTATATTTTCGTCATTTTTGGTTATCACAGATTCATCTTCCAATTCCCTAGTGCCTGGGTTATACCATAGTTTGAAATAGTGTTGCTTCCATTCTGCTTGGGAGATGGAGTTGGTTTTTATTTGATCATTTGTGTCTAGTTGTAATTTCTTAAAAATTTTAAAACCTCTTCTCTGTGGGCCCGTGATAATCACGTTCTAAAGATTTAACAAATTTATCCCAGTCATCTTGTCGGATCCTTCTGGTTAGTTTTCTGATTTCTGCTCGAAGCTTTTATGTGTAAATGTATTTTTTATGTGTAAATGTAGGTCTTTAGTTTGTAGGAACAGTTTATAGGTCTTTTTTTTTCTCATTGATTGTTTGTTTCAATTCATATTCTAAGAACTTGGAATAAGAACATTCCAAGTTCTTAGCCAGTTTTTATTTTTTATAGGTTTATATCTAAGACTTTCTTCAGCAGCTCCCAGAATTGATTTTTTCATGTTTGACCAGATTTCTTCAACATTATCACTTTCATCTGATTTGAGTTTATCTTTCAATCAACTTTCATACAGGAATCTAGTGCTTTCATCTTCCAACAAATGTATTTTTAATTTCTTAGTAGTTTTTGTTGGTATTTTCTTCTTTTTATTAAGATAATTTCTTTTTATTTTGAAAGTGCTTTTTACTAGGTAGTGATCACTGTCAATTTCACTGCCTCTGAATACTCTAGTGTCTCTAATTTTGTTATTTAAATTTTCATTAATGATAATATAATCTATTATAAACTTGTGTTTCTTGCTTCTCATGTGAATTTATGGATATACTTGTGTCTGAAAAAAGTATTTGTAATTTAAGTTTATTAAAAATGCAGAAGTCTATCAGGCATCTTCCATTATTGTTGACCACGGGTTCGCCTTCTGATCTTATACATTTGTCTTCTGATTGAGCACCAACCCTTATATTAAAATCTGTTAGTTTGGTCTATGATCTGTTGTAATTCATCATAAAATTCTGTAACTTCATGAATGTTGCCTTCTACTGGTGCGTAGATGCCAATGATTGTTATTGTATAAGATAGAATTTTTAGTCTTAATTTCAATATTCTGGGTAATAATCAAGAGTAGTCTAGTATTTTGTTTTCCCATTCTTTCTTTATTATAACAGCAACTCCCGATGATGCCCACATTTCACTTGGTACGCCGGATTATATCATTATGAAGTTACCTATTTCTTTGGATCCTTTGTTCTTCTTTTTTGTTTCGGTAATGACTGCTATGTCAATATTTCTATTTTTTAGTTCCATGGTCAAGTCATCTAATTTGTGATTTATTCTCCTAACGTTTCAAGTTGCTACTTTAAGTTCCTTAATCATAGTCCTATATCCATTGTCTAGGTCGTTACCCTTGAGATCCGTCCAGTTTTTTCCCTTGAGCTTATTTCGAGTATTTAGAATGTCCCCCGGATAGGTTACCAGCCTTTCGCAGGGTAAGTCTAGTGGTGGGGCTGCCACCTTATAGCCTCTCGACAGACTTCAGGTACATCATTTCCTCTGTATGTGATGGGACAGTTATACCTCTGTGACTCGGTCACCAGAGCCTCGTCTGTGGAAACGGGTCAGTTCGCCCACGAGAAGGTGAGGTTGACATTTGGATAGGAGAGGTTATGGAATGCACGTCACCACCCCTTGAACACACCCGTGAGAAATATATATATATATTTTTTTTTTTTCAATTTGAATGGCCATAGCTTCATAATCCACAATTATTATTATTAGCCATATGGTGCAAGGAAGCCTGAGGCTTATGCTGCACTAGCCCAAAAGAGAGAGAGAGAGAGAGAGAGAGAGAGAGAGAGAGAGAGAGAGAGAGAGAGAGAGAGTAGGATGGAATCACCAAAAAAGAGAAGAATGATGATATCCAACTCAGGACCCTGGGTGTGCCACGTTTAAAGTAACTTTTTTTAAAATTGGATTTAGGTCCTGAATGTATAGCTTACATATTATGATCCAGTTGGTATAATGTGTCTGTTTTGCTTATATAAATATATAAACATTGTTTAATGAAATATCCTTGAAACAATATAATAATGGAAATGAAATGCTTGATGCAGTAAAACTAGTATATGATAAAATTATTAGATGCATTATTAATATTGAATATTTATATTATTATTACAGACCTTTTTTAACATACATATATTTCGTGATATATTTTATAGTTCCATTTCATAGTATAATTAACAAAACCTGATATTATAGAATTATGTTCATAGCTCGTTCTTCTCTTGCAGCCCTTCCTCGTCCCCCAACTAATGTTAGAATATCAGATGTTACAGCAACATCTGTGCGGCTGTCATGGTCTTATGATATTGGCTCAGAAAATATAATTTATTATGTAATTCAGTATAAACCTAAGCAAGCTAATCAAGAATACAGTGAAATCAGTGGTATAACAACGATGTTTTATACAGTGCGTGATCTTAGTCCTTATACTGAATATGAGTTTTATGTCATTGCTGTGAATGCCATTGGACGTGGTTCTCCAAGTACACCTGTTGTAGCTACAACAGGTGAAACTGGTAAGTTTTCTATTTTTCATTTATTGATATTTGTATATCATGAATCTACTACTTTTAACTCATAGTTTTATGTCAAATTCAGTTAATTTCATTGAATTCTTAATGGATAAAGTTGGGTTTACTTATAAATTGACCCCAAACGATTTGAACTTGGAATTAATATTACTCTATGGGGAATATTCTTCATATTTACATTTCGATTATGGGTGTTGCATTCCTTTTATGGTACTACACAAGTGCATACTTTTAAGATTATATAAAATTACATAAATTTTTATGTTATTGATTTCAAATATTACTAAGACAGGAAGTGACATCTGATCCATAAAAATCATTTGTTGCAAAATTTATTCCAATACAAGTGAATGTGTAAAATGTGTGCTTTTTTTTTTTTTTTTCTTCAGGATATTCAAAATTTTTGTAATAACCGGGATATCTTATGTCATTTCAGTCCTTTTTGTTGCTGTTTTTTAACTCATAGTTGAAAAATCAAACCTTACCGTTAAGTTAAAAAAACTTTTTTGTTTTAACTTTATGCTTAATTTGGGACCAAATTCAGCACAAAGGCACCTTGTGGTTCTTCCGTAGGAGTTATTATACATGCCAGTCTACACCTCAAGAATAAATCTTATTAGTAATCCTTATATTTACTTTTACCTAGAAGATAATGAAATTTTTGACATTTTATTAAACTTGAAAATTAGTTGTTACCATGAATTTTTCTTAGCTGTCTCTAAAAGTCCTGTGTTGTGGTACATGCTTCATTATTTCAACTTAATGAAATGAAATTAAAAGAAATTTTATTTGTATTACATAAAAGTGAAATAGTGTCTTAGAGTGAAATGCAATTTAATGTATTAATGCTTTCTTCCTAACCCCTGTCCCTCACCTTACAGGAATATCTGTTTATTTATTTTCTGAGTTATTGTTGTTACGTAGATCCAATGGGCAGGCTGCATTATTTGCAGAGTTCACTAGCAATATTAACAGTTGAGATTCTGGAAAAAATTAAAATTTTCACTTATGAACTGTAATGCCTGTTACTAAGTGTTTTGTTTTCACTTGTAATACCTATATTCATTTAAAATTTTGATCAATTTTTTTTTAACGAAAATACTACAAAGTAATTTTACATGCTCTGACAGAGCCAAAATCATTACTTAAATTAGAATAACGAATAGAATAGTGTGGGTTCATATTTATTATAAATTAAAGAAAATCCTGTCCTTGATCTTAATTAATGATGGACATAATCAGGTAATTAATAATCAATTATGGAAATCATTTGATTACAAAATTTAAAAAAAAAATGAAAAAAGTTTAAAAAAAAAAACAGTGGAGGGATTCAAACTGATTCTATCAAAATTAAAGCTTAAGTTTTCTCTTTCTCCTGCCCCCGTGGATACAGTTTTTATTAAAGATTACATTTCATTATCAAAAGTCCATAATTGATTATGGAAATGCCATGATTACTTATTTTAATTATGCCCTTGACTAACCTTAACTGATAATTGATTTCAGTTTTAAAAATATTTCACTCACCATTAGCAACCATAGCTGGTAATGGCAATAAAATACATAATACAATTATTATTAATGCCGACCTGGCTAGCCGAGTGGGTAAAGTACCTGCCTGGCAACCCAAAGGTTGTGGGTTCGATTCCTGCCTCGGGCTTGGATCAAAGTACTGCAAAAAAAACCTTGGGAGGTGCAATATGGCCACAGAAGCCGATGCGCCAACAACTACCAAATCAAAAAAAAAAAAAAAAAAAAAACAATTATTATTACAATTATTATTTTAGTGAAACTTTTGGAAAATTTCAGAAAATGGATTTAAATTTATTTGAAGGGATTTCAAAGTGCATTTGTTTGTTTGATTGTTTTTTTTCACATTCATCCAGTTTAGAAACCATTTATAAAAATAATTTTTTTGAAATAAGTGTGGCAGATGCTGCATTATTTCAACTTAATGGAATTAATTTCAAGTGATGCAGTTCTTCACCATCATTGTATGTTTCTATTAGCTCTTGAATATGTTATGGTTTTTTAAATAATCAGATTTTTTTTTTTTTCCCGTTTTTTCTGACTGCTAAACATACAATCTTTGAATTTTATTTGTATCACATAAAAATGAAAAGATCGATCATATAAATGTTTTTCTAATAAATAATTTTCTGTAATTTCCAGATATAATTTTCTGCTGCTCAGTCTCATTCACACATCCATTATGAAAGATCTGTGCACATTATTTTTTATATTTATATAATTATGTACAAGTGCACAATTTACACTTATATATTACGTATATAGATATTAAAAACATATTTATAATTTTTAGATACTATTAGTCATTCTGTCTTCAACTTGATAAAATTTTTAATCATGCAGTATTTAAAAATTACTCATGGGCTCTTTTTCTGCTTAGAATTCTGTTTTTGTGCTCTTAGAGGTCTATGGACTCTAACAGAAAAAAAAAAAGAAGAAATATTACAATATGAAGAAAAGTGTGTGTGTTTTTTTCCCCTGCTGAGATTTTTCAAAGACTCAGAGTATTGCATTTTCTAGTCATTTAAAAAAAAAAAAAAAAACACTGAAAAGTGGAGTACTTATTCACTTCAGAAACCTCACAAAACTCTACACAAAAATGATTAAAAAAGTTTCAGAAACAAACCTTATTAAGCATTCTCACGTTTTCAGCTAGTTTTTCTTCAAGATCCCTGAAACATCCTTCCTAGGCTGAGACAGTGCTTTGTTTACAAAGATAATACTGGTGAATAACCTTGAATTATAATGGCAATCATTCAACTTGCAATTAAAATATAAACATAAAACACAAATGGCACCTGTGAGGTCCTGGGTGTCCACAAAAATAAGCATCTGGTGCCTGTCAGGTTCTATAATATTTTTTTTTTTTTTTTTACTCTAAGAAAATATAATTAAATGCTTGAACTCTGAAAATATATTACTTCAAAAACTACTTTACCAAAACTACATCTGTGTTTAGGAAGGCAGACAAGAGTTCGAGAAATAAAAGTTAATGCAAAAAACTTTTTCTTGCCAGCCACCTGACATGTTCCCTTTTCCATGCTGCTGGTTAAGATTGGCCACAAACAAAAACTCTTGAGATGTGTGCAAGCTTGACTTTGACCTATACCACCATATAAATTTGTAGTTACATTATCCTATTCTTCCCCCCCCTCCTGACCAGTATTCCACCAAACCTTTAAGGCCTCCTCAGTGTTAAATCACAAAGGCCCTTTCACTACCTTCATTCAAATGTATTCCTTCTCTACTAAATAGAGAAGGAATAAATAGAATCCTTTAACCTGCTAGGGCAGGTCATGCCACTTAATCTCCCCTTGGGGGGGGGGGGGTATTGCAGAGTCTCTGTCTTGAGTTAGACCCCATTGGTTACATCATGTACTTTCTGCTGTTGTGCATGGTCAGAATTGCAATCACGTACATTATGAAAACTCATACTCTTTTAGCATGGTTCTATATTGGTCTAACAAATCGCCAGTTTGTGTGCATTTAGTATTATCTGTCCCTACATGTACTCTTTACCCTTCTTAGACGTTGATAATCTGGTGGTAATGTTATCAGTTGTTGCTCCTGCAGATTTTCCTGGTTCTGCTCCAGAAACTTATTCTTATTGTAAAAAAAATTATCCATATCAGACAATGGTAACTCCCAATAAAAGTAGATCTTGAACCACAGCAGTCTTCATTCACTATTCTATTTTGAGTACCGAATCTGGGATATGTCACTTGGCAGGACTCTTAGTAGTTGAGTTGCTGATGAGTCCTTCAATTTTATTTGCTGCTAGGGCTTCGATCATTTCTTCAGTAATTTAGTTACATCAATTAATGTGGCAAGCTGTAATCTTTGTTCGGTACATTCCTTTGATTGGCAACAAAGAATTTTTTTTTTTTTTTTTTTTGATTTGGTAGTTGTTGGCGCATCGGCTTCTGTGGCTATATTGCACCTCCCAAGGTTTTTGCAGTACTTTGATCCAAGCCCGAGGCGGGAATCGAACCCGCGACCTTTGGGTTGCCGGGCAGGTACTTTACCCACTCGGCTAGCCCGGTCGGCTAGCAACAAAGAAAATACATGTCATGTGAGCTAGGATTATCTGCTAGATTAACCTTGGAATACATATAACAGGTTGTGTGAATGATGAACCATTGACTGATATGTGAATCACCTATGACATTCCCATTTGAGTTATAATATCCTCAGACAAAGTATGAGAATGGATCTTGTAGGAACAATATTAGGGAAAGAATTAAACTTACTAGATTCTGGCAAATATGCTAGCTGTTCTGGAGGAATGATTTTCCATCTCTGCTATAAGTACACTCTTCTATTACATAAAAATTATTGGATTTTTAAATGTTTTTTTTTTTTTTATCAAGTTATGTGGTAAAATTTTTATTTGTATTTATCTCATTAAGAAGGAAAAATAGTTTCTTACTTGGTCTGGAAAATATTTGAAAAATGAGCATTAAGATAGGAGAGAATTTTGCTACCACTGTGTGTGTTTTATTGATATAAGAACAATATAAACACTCATTAATATTCTTTTATGTAATTCTGTACCTGTATAATTACAGTAGACTTTCGAAATAATGGAACCTTCGGGAATTCAAGGTGCTGTTATTTCGATTTTTCTGTTATCTAGGAAGTTTTATTTTTAATGTATTTAATGTAGGAACAATGAGGCCAAATTATAAATAGAGAGATTAATAATGCAACTTTATTAACTGCACATAAAAAACATAAACATGTTGATACAGGAGTGTATTAGTGGCATTCTGCCTTTAATACACTCCTGCTTATGCCTCATTCTATTTTCTTTATTATATGAAATTCAGTCTGTGTGGTAGCACAGTGGTATCATCACCATCCTCCCCACACCGGTTGGAAAAGGCCCAGGTTTGAATCCTGTCGATGATGTGAAGAACCTTTATTGGCTTTTTGCACTCTGCGGCTGGCTTAGTCGGTCTGAGGTGTAGAAAGCAAGGTCCCCCCCCAGAAACTGGTGTTTTTTGTCCAGAAAGCAGGAAATCGACAGAGAACACATAATTTACAGACACAATACACACAGGTAATTGAATTAACTTTCCGGGTGACCCTAATGTAATAGTTTGGATTATATCAAGTTTTTCACTAAGCTTTAATGTTGTTCTTCTTTTCTCTGTATGAGGTTTATTAACTTTAGGAACCATAGTGAGGGGTTTTTAATTTAAAATAAATGTAAAGCAGCATTATAATCCATGATATCAGTACAGAATTCACTTCAAAAATGGGGAATTTAGACAAATAAAGTAATCACGTGACTTGCCGTTTTCTTTTTTTGGCACTGCAAGACATTGCACTGTATGTAAACATCCAATATGAATGTGCCGTTATTTGGGGTGCCATTATTTCAGCATTCTACTCTAATGTGTTTTTATTTGATAACGAATTATAAATTTATAAAAGTACAAATATGAATCTAAAACATGTGTATAACATGATACTTGATTTATATACGGTGAAACCTTTAAATATCAGACAGTAATGGGACAATATACTTTGTTCCTTATATAGAACTGTCTGCTAAAAAGAGGGAATCAGATGGATAAAGGTCATTAATTCATTAATTGTTGACAGGAGCAGATAATTAACTGCTTCTGTCAGCAATTTATTATGCAAACCCTATACAGTAATACTGACTATGTATTTAGGTTATTACTGAATTCAGTGATTTGAAAATACAATACATGCTTATTAACATAACCAAGCATATATAATATACATACACTGGCCAAAAAAATATGAACCTTTGTATTAAGACAGTCACAAACAGAATAAATCTGAATAAATTCAAATAGATGCAAAGAAAACTGTGACATGGGTAATGATATGTTGCATCATTGCATACAAAGACTGCATGGGCTGTTCAACGCAGAAATCTGAAGGCAGAATGGGAAAAATTCATGATCTGTCAGACTTTGAAAAACATCTTATCACGGGTGCACATTTAGCAGAAGTTACAGTTCAAGAAACAAAAGACAACTGGTTTCTCAAAAGTTCAGAAGAACAGTACTTTAGGAGTGAAATCACTGTAATCTAAGGAAGGCTGTACGAAAAAATAGCAAATAACATCTGAATTCAAGCAAGCCCAGAACTGCCTTATTTTAACCCGTACTATGTGCAGGGAATTAATAAATTGGATATCAGCAGTCTCCTACCTATTTGGACACCACTTGTTTCAGAGAAAAACACAAAAATCTGCTTGTAGTGGTGCCGAGAACATAGTGATTGGACAGTGGAACAATGAAAGAAAGTCATGTGATTGGATGAATCTTGATACACTTTGTTTTACACTGATGGTAGCAGAGAGTGTGGTGAGTACCTCACAGAGTGACGGACACTGCTTGCCTTGTTAAGACAATGCAAGCATCTGTGTTGCTGTAATGGTATGGAGAATGTCTTGTTGGCATACTGTTCATCGATAGTGGTGGAAGGTTGAATGTCATCCAGGGAGTATCTGATCTTCAGTGCCTGATGACACTGCAACAGTGTATTGTGTCAGAAACGTGCAAGAATGATTGAATTTCATAGATTTGCACCATCTTCCCTCATGTTAACTCAACCTCTGTCCTATTGAGAATGTGTGGGATGCGCTAAAGAGCTATTCGGCAACAACGTCCTCTTCTTTCAACTTTGTCATAGCTATGCGATATTTTGCTGGAAGAATGGTTACAGTTAGACCAAAATGCACTGCACACTTGCTGTTATTCAAAGTAAAGGCAGCCCAATTCTATATTGAATACAGGTGGGTATTATGTTCAGCATTAATAATTAGCACTAAACTACACTTTTTATTTATAGTCTAAGTCACTTAAGGTTAATTGCATTTTGAAAAATAATGCGTAATTTTACTTGGAGTTTTTCTGTTTAGAATTGCAGCATTCTGTTTGAAAATGCACACGTTAAATTCACTGCATTAACATAATTTTTTAATAGGGCAATAATTTTCAACATTCTATATTTTATTATAATACCTTCTGCATATGGATCAAAAACTGAGACCCAAGTAGGTGATGCAGCAATCTTCCCCTCATTCACCACTTCTGTCTCATTCCCAGTAGAATTCAGTATCTTCACTGCTGAGCTCTACGCCATAAACTTAGCTCTGCATGAGATTACTGAACTTTTAATTACGACTGCTATAAGTAGTAATACCAACCCCTCTCACCCTGTAATAAAGCATATTTATTCTAAGTTAATTGCTTGTAATGAGAGAAACCAAACTATGCCATTCTGCTGAATCCCGGGGCATTCTGGAATAACAGGAAATGAGAGAGCAGATATTGCAGCCAAACAAAGAGACACTACCATTTCACAGACTTTTCAAGCTCCATATACTGATTACAAACATATTATCCATAAAGCATGTTGCAATAGCTGGTCACTAATCTGGAGAAATTATCCTGGAAACAAACTTTTCCAAATAAAACCAGACCCAAAGCTGTGGCTCCCCAGCTTCCAGAAAAGCAGTCGAGAAGAAATAATTCTGGCAAGGCTAAGGATTGGGCATACACTCACCTCACTCATCTGTATCTATTAATGAATGACAGCACTCTCAATGCACATCATGTCATGTATAACTGACTGTTCACCCTTCGTTAGTGTACTCCCCCCCGTTTCTAAATAAACAATCAAACACCTTTAAATCCTCTGCTAATGCATCGTCATCACTAACATTATTGCAGATTCTTCGAGATGATCCTAATAAAACAGACCTGTTTACCTTTCTAAACTGCTTAGGAATATATCATAAAATATAACAGTTATTTTAAATAAAGTCAGTATTTTATTATTAACCATTAGAAAGATACAATATGGCCCTGACAGCCCATGTATCTTTAAACTCCAACACAACATACTTTCTGCATTATCATAATTTTCTCCTGCTTTGTCCTTCAAATTCTGGTACTTTGAAATCCCATGTGTCTTCATGCTGTCCCTGTCTTATTAAATCGTCATCAATTTTTATGTATTCTTTTAGCAGAAGAATACTTAAAAACTGAGTGTTGGAGTCTTAATCCTTATTAAGTCACAAAAATTTCTGCTATTTCCTCTGCAGCAGATTTACAGTTTATTAAGTTTCCACTATAAATCTAGCTTTCATAAAAGAGTTTGTAACACTTTGTAGTATTGTGCAGTAAAACAGATTGTCTATAATGAATGATAAAGTTGTACGTGATCTCTTGATCTATTGGTTGACATATCAAAGTTGTATATGGGGGGGGGGGTAGGAAAATTTAAGTTTAACATTCTTAAGACTGTTATTTGGGTGTGATGTACATTATTGAGAAATAAAGTGACATTCTTGGATCTCCTCATTTTTTCATCATATTACAGCAGCCGGATAACATCAAACTGACTTAAATCTGCACTTCCTGAAATTACATTACTGGCGTCTCCGTAGCCAGGTGGGAAGGAGCAGCAGAGCGTAGCACACGCTTCTTGATTAGACCGGGGTTCGAGCCCGTCACCACCAAATACGGAGGATGCGGGAAGGTCAGGGAATGACCACCGCATATCCCCGGAGCAATATGGCCTTAGTTGCTAATGCTCCTAAAAACCAAATAACAACAACAACAATCCTGAAATTACAAGCTATATTGGCCTTACCTATCAACAGTGATGTTTAGATTTCTCAAAACACCTCTGTTGAGAGTGTTCAAGTACACAACATGACATCCTTTCTTTTGAATTATTCTAAATGCTACATTTTTCACTCTAGAAACACATAGTTTTATCTAGGAGAGCTCTAAAAATGGTTCTGTCATCAGAATCATTTTAAATGATTTTGATGATGCCAACTGGAATGCAGTTTAACAGCATATACTGTAACTTTTACCTGTAATTTATGTATTGAAACTTTGATTCCCATATTCTGTTTTTCAGTTTTAAGGAATTTTGTTTATGGAAATTTTGCCACATCTTGACTTACAGCTTTTTAGCTACTCAGTCATATTGCATTGGTACAGTACATGTAATCTCAAAGCATCAACATCACAGCTCCTTTTCATTGATAATAAACATAAGGAAAATGCACGCTATGCTATGAACTTTTTTACTTTGTTGTGCAAGTTTCATCAGCGGTGATATTTGTTTAGAGTTTTATCTCCCTTTTTATGTGATTGGTGTATTTTACTTTTGGCTGTTCTTTTATGAACACTTTCCATAATGTCAGC
Source organism: Mastigoproctus giganteus (assembly GCF_048544385.1). Classification (NCBI taxonomy): domain Eukaryota; kingdom Metazoa; phylum Arthropoda; class Arachnida; order Uropygi; family Thelyphonidae; genus Mastigoproctus; species Mastigoproctus giganteus. The sequence goes on along the minus strand of NC_143578.1, from coordinate 175,532,213 downwards.
AAAAGAAATTGCTGACATTATGGAAAAAGAGAGTGAGTGGGGAAATTTTAGCCATTATTTAGAGGTCTACTCTTCCGAGGTGTCTGTTAATGGAGGTTTTACTGCAGTTATGTATGTCTTAGTTTAGTGTGGCATTTTTATTTGAAACAAAAATTATGCTATGCTTGAGATTAGGGCAGCAAAGCAAAAAAGGTAAGCATAGAAATGCTTTGGAAATGCTAATCAGGGTTTCACTGTGTGAATGTTTGTTTGTTTGTTATTTAGGAGCATTAGCAACTAAGGCCATATTGCTCCGGGATATGCGGTGGTCATTCCCTGACCTTTCCGCATGCTCCATATTTGTTGGTGACGGGCTCAAACCCTGGTCTAATCAAGAAGCATGTGCTACGCACTGCTGCTCCTTCCCACCTGGCTATAGAGGTGCCTCACTGTGTGAAACCCGGATGCTTAACCTCCTCACACAGTGAGGATGTTAAGCAGAAATTCAGTGTTCTGGCAGATGAATATGAGTGCTACTTGAAAAAAAAAATTGATGTCTCTGAGAGAATTAAAATGAAGGATTCATCAAGTACCCAGTCACCTATCTCGCCACTGGAGCTTATGCTTAAGCATCAGAAAACACAATGAAATTTCCAAGGAGCAGAAGGCACTGATCCCAAGGGGAAAATATTGTGCCAAAAGGAGATATGCAATAGGATCAGGGTATGACTACCAGAGGTGAAAGTTAATGATGTAGAATGGTTATCCTTTAAGGACACAATTGGTTATGTTATTGTACATGTTGGCACTAATAATATTAAGAATAAGTGATCTCAAGATTTACTTACCATTTATAAAACAGTTGAGGCACCTCCGTAGCCAGGTGGGAAGGAGCAGCAGTGCGTAGCACACGCTTCTTGATTAGACCGGGATTCGAGCCCGTCACCACTAAATACGGATGATGCGGAAAGGTCAGGAAATGACCACCGCATATCCCGGAGCAATATGGCCTTAGTTGCTAATGCTCCTAAAAAAAAAAACAAACAAACAAACATAAAACAGTTGAAAAAAAGTTTAAAGGTATGGTTAAATGTCGGTGTCTGAAATTTTGCTCAGGCAGGAAGTACACAATGTGAGCTTTGTCATTTGATTTGGCTTTGGAGAGAGAGCTCATTGGCTAGAATTTTTTTCTCAGCATAGCCTAGAATTGTTAATAGGAGAGGCTGTTTTTTAGGGGGTTAGATACACTTAAATATAAAGGGTGCAAAAATATTTCCTGATACTATCAAGCCAGTGTTCAGTTTGCTAGAAAACTGCTAGTTTTCTAGCAAACTGAACACTAGTTTGGTAGGGAAACTAATGGTTTTACAGCAGCCATAAGCTTAGTGGTTCTTGCATGGCTTCTATTCAGACAGTTAACAGCCTGGAAAGCAGAGTAGGGGAGATTTCAAAGCTTGCTGGATGCCATTAATAATTCTAACATATGAACTTTGTTAGGATTATTGAGAACAAAAGAGGCACATGTACATGCATTATATACTACTAGGAGCATGGTAAATAACTTTGATGAACTTGAACTATTAGTTAAGCTATAAAATGTAGTTATAGGAATAGGGTGCCATCCTTAATATAGGAGATGCAGAATTAAAATATGTTGAGTGCAGAAGTGACAGAGAATACTGGAGAGGCAGGGAACACATTATGCTCTTTATTGAGAAGCACACTGTCTCTTAGGTGGCACATCAAATGGACATGGGTTATCAGTGTAAAGTTGAATCAGTCTGGTGTAACTTAAATACTAGGAAGAACTGCAAGTTAGAGCATGTTATTGCCCAAATATCTTCAAAGAGTATAATAACAACTAATAAACAACAGATAAATAGAGTGAGCTGGTCTTGTGCACTGGTCATTAGCTCAGTAGCAGAACATTTCCGAATTTACTAGATGACTGTTTTCTATAGCAGAATGTTAGAGAGACAGAGAGAGAGAGAACAGGAGAAATCAATACTTAATCTGATTATCAGCAGTTACTCTTTGTGATAAAAGAACCACTAGGTGGCAATTAATATAGTGTATTGATGTGCCATTTACTTAAAGGTATAACTGCTGTTAAGGGTAAAAGGAAGAGATTTTACTTTCTGAAAGCTCTCTGCAATGGTGTTAGTTTTGAAATTGTTTTCAGCAGAACCATATGATGTTAACAAATGCACATGCTAAATGGGAAGTATTCGGGGAATACTGTAGAATTTCTTAAGCTTTTTATGCCAACTGAGAGATAGTGTTCAATGTCAGATGAACTAATGACTAATGAGACTCGTGGCAGAGAAGATAAATGCATGGGATGCACATAACTTATCAGACGACACAGAAGCCTATGGTAGGTACAAGCTGGTCTGTAATCAAGTCACAAAGGAGGTTAGGCAAACGAAGGCAGATTATGAAAAATCTTTGGCAAAGGATGCAAAGAAAAACAGCAAAGACTTCTTTACTTATATAAACTCTAAAAAGAAGGGGATGAATCAGATTGGTCCACTTGATATCAATGGTTAGACTGCAGATGACCATTCTCAGATAGCTGCTGAACTAAATGAGCATTTTGCATCTACATTCACACATGAGAAGTTATTCAAGGAGGAGAAGGCCAGATGTTTATCAAACTCTAACAGGGAGTTAAATGATTTTGTAATAACTGAGAGCAAAGTGGAGGAGAAATTGTTGAAGTTAAACATAAGAAAGGCAAGTGGGGTGGATGGGATCTATCCAGTTATATTAAAGGAGGTTGCAAAGAAAGTAAGCAAACCCTTAGCCATAATTATGAGAGCATCCTTGGACTCAGGATAAGTCCCCACAGACTGGAGATGTGAAACTGTACCTACTGATTAAATCCATTTCACAAAGGGGGGATCAAAGGGTTACACAAGTAATTACAGACCTGTTAGTTTGACTTCTGTTCCAGGAAAAATAATGGAGTCACTGGTTAAAGAAGCATTGCAAGATCATTTAGACAAGACTGCAGCAATAATTCAGACACAGCATGGGTTGTCAGTGGGAAGTCTTATCTGAATAATTTGATTGGATACTATGATGCAGTCACAAGGGAACTGGATACAAAAAATAATTTTCATATCATGTACTTGGATTTCAGGAAAGCTTTTGATACTGTTGATACTCTTGCACATGGAAGGCTAATCTAGAAATTGGAGCAGTATGGCATTAAGGGCAAGTTGCTACAATGGATAAAAGGATGGTTGAATGGGAGAAGACAGAGTGTGGTAATCAATGGGTACTGCTCTATGTGGTCTAATGTTATTAGTGGTGTCTCTCAGAACCCTGGTCCCTCAGGGTTCGGTGTTGGGCCCATTGTTATTTTGTATATTTATCAGTGATATTGATGAAGGTATATCAAGCTTAATGTCAAAGTTTGCAGATGATACAAAGGTTAGCAGGGTTGTTAATAACAGTATCCTGCTGTAACATGAACTGGAAAAGTTGAGTAGATTGGCTGAGAAGTGGCAACTGAAGTTTAACATTGACAAATGCAAAGTATTGTATATGGGTAGCAGTAACTCCAGAGAAATGTACCAAATATGTGGTGTTACACTCACGGTAGTGGAGAATGAAAGAGACGTGGGGGTAATTGTGCAGTCAGATATGGAGCTTTCTGAGCAGTGCAGACAGGCGGCTCATGGGGTCTGTTCATGCGTACAGAGAAGGGCAACAAGACTAGTGAAAGGAACAAAGGGTTCTGCAAATTGCAGCTTCTGTAAACTAGGCACCTGCAATGCGATCTGATTGAGGTGTATAAGGCTTTGAATGGGTTTTTTTAGGAGCATTAGCAACTAAGGCCATATTGCTCCTGGGATATGCGGTGGTCATTCCCTGATCTCTCCACATCCTCCATATTTGGTGGTCACTGGCTTGAACCCCGGTCTAATTAATAAGCTTGTGCCATGCACTCCCTCTCCTGCCCACCTGGCTACGGAGGCGCCGCTTTGAATGGATTGAGCAGGCTTATATCAGATGGAATTCTTCCTTTTGCTCAGATTACAAACCTGAGGGGGCATAGATTCAAAGTGAGGAAAGACATTTGTAGAATAGATGTGTGGAAGTTTGCCTTTATCCAGCGGGTAGTTGATTGCTGGAACAAACTTCCATCTGTTGGTTTGTGGAAGTTGATAGCTTAAATAAATTCAAGGCAGAACTAGACACACATTTGGAATGAATGGATCAGCAAAATGGGAATGGTTTTTTTTCTTTTTTTTTTTTGGCTGATGCTGTATAAGCTTGCTTTCTTGCATCATGTGCCTGTACTAATGCTAAAGTAAAGTAAAGGATTCTTTGCAAGGAAAGAAAGTGACCAGCCACATTCATCCTATGGGTAACTGTTGATCATCATGCCCAAGTTGCTGACAAATGGAATAGGTATTTTGCAACTACTTTGACATTTGAAGAATTTTTTGCGGTTTCGGTTGCCACTAGTATATCAAATTCTAACAGAAAGCCAAGTAATTTTGTGATAACTGAGAAGAAAGTGAAGCTAAAAGTGAGACAGAACACAAAATAACCTACCAGGAATCAAAGAAACCAGTTTTACAGAGTGAACCAAAGTATTCGTATGCAGTCACAACCAAGAAATATCAACAGAAATACAAACAGAAGTGGTTATATGATGCCTCCGTAGCCAGGTGTGGAGGAGCAGCAGTGCGTAGCACATGCTTCTTGATTAGACTGGGATGCGAGCCCGTGACCACCAAATTCTGAGGATGCGGAAAGGTCAGGGAATAACCACCCCATATCCCCGGAGCAATATGGCCTTAGTTTCTAATGCACCTAAAAACCAAAATAACAAACACAAAAACAACAACAACAAGTAGTTATACCTCCAAGGAAATCTCTTGCAGATTGAGCTCGGACTGTCTTATCCAATCTCCAGTGGTCTTTTTAAAAACGTGTCATCGGTCAAGTCAGTAATACCCCAGTTATGGTATGTCCAATACTACTTTCCCTCTCTGCAGAAACTGTGAAACTGAAAGGAGCACTCCTACCAAAAACAAATTTGTAATTTTCTATGGACATTGAAATTGATATTTTGATAAAACCTTGATGAAACTATTTTATAAATTCATGTAGAGGAGGGGATATGGATTCTCCCTATCCCATTTTTCAAAAAAGGGAACACCGTAAAATCCAATTAATATAAACATCTAAAAAACAATTAGAAACAAATTATAATTCTGAACCAAGAAAACTTACATACAAGAAAACTTACGTTGAGTATTACGTACACCCCTCCCTGGCGTGCGTAATACTCGACTTTACACAGGTTTTTGCCGGCCGGTGCAAATTTTAAAAAATCGTGGAAATGTATTTTGCATCCCGTAGGAATAAATGGAGTAGAATAAATGCATCCCGTAAGTAATTGTTTTAGAAGTCCCGTGTTGTGCAAGGATTGCCCCAATTTATCAATCGTGTTAGAGCAAAACCATGTTGTAGAAGTACCATGTTATACGGGGTTGCTTGCCTGTATATATATGGCCACTCCCAGCTTACGTCATACTCGACGTACAGAAATTTTACTTTATGTAAGTTTTTGCTGGCCAGTGCAAACTTAAAAAAAAATCGTGGAAATGTATTTTGTATCCTGTAGGAATAAATGGAGGTATTGTGAAAATATCGTAATGTGAACCCATTAACACACTTTTTTCTTTTTTTATCTTTTTTCTTTTGGTTATTTGTTCCAAGACCTTGGAAGTTGAAATTTTTGCTATAGAACTAAGCTATTTATCTCTCTAAAAGGTCATTTTTCAGTGGAAATTGCACTACACTTTCGTTATTATCATATGTTCCGCTATAAGAATCAATTTTGAATGCTTTCGTGATATTTTTCTAAAACACATTTCTGGAAACCACTATCATAAAACAATAAAAACAGTTTGCACTTTCTGGTTTATTGGGCTTTTCTGTTAGCACAATCTATTATAAATGGGTAGTGAACTCAATCTTATTGCATTTGTGATAACTCCAATGACTGGAATTCTGTGGATTTTTACGTTTACGGTATTATGGTGAAATGAGTTCCTCTTCACTGAAACCTTCAATCCTATAAAAAACATAAATAAATTTTCAAAATCTTCTCTTTATTCCTATTTACTTATTACAATGGTAAAGGGAAAGGGACCAATGGACAGTGCAAGTGCTGGCAGTGCTAGTAAACGAAACAAAATTGATTTAGAAATGAAGATGATTAATTAAGAATTACGAAGCAGGACCAAGTGTGTCATCTATTGCATGGAATTAAGTCTCGCTGCTTCAACAGTGAATACTATTTTAAGGGACAGAGCACATATAAAAGACCATGTTAAAGGATCAACGCATTTAAAATCAACAGTGATCACAAAACAGTATTCAGGTGCTATATCGAAGATGGAAAAGCTTTTTATAATATGGATGAAAAATCAGATTCAGAAACACCTGAGTCCAAATGGCCATTCAAGCAAAAGCAAGAAGTATTTATGAAGATGTTAAGGATAAGTACTGTGAATACCAAGCCAAGTTCGTTGCAAGTTACTGGCGGTTTAATGGGTTCAAGCATCATGCTGGTTTCCAAAACATTAAAGTATGCGGTGAAGTCGCCAGTGCCGATTCTGTAGCTGCAGAGAAATTTTGTGATGTGTTCGAAAAAATCTTTTCTAAATCTCCACAGCCCTCAACTTCTGCAACAGCGTGCTTATCAGCTGGAGAGTTAATTCTGGCAATGATGCTGGCAAGGTAAAACTTGCTTTCGTTATGCCTGTCTCCTCTCTCCTTTTTTGTAATTTTATAATTTTGAAATTTAAAAAAAAAAATTTTCGCATGAAATAAAAAGATTGAATAAATAATTCGATTTACATGTTCATCGAACATTTTTTTTTTTGTTTCCATCAAATTTGTGAGCGCTGCTTAAGCATTTAGGGAAATTTTGACTTACGTAGAGTTCTGTGGAACGCAACCCTTACATAAATTACGGATGCCTGTAATTTAAGATGTGTTCTGAGAGTAGCAATGTTTCAAATGAGGGGGATGATAAAGCTTGGGATACAAACCTAAATAACTTCAAGGGGTGTGTCAGGTAGCAAATTATACATTTCTTAGTCTCAACTATGTCTACAGTAATGTCAGAAATGTTGTCAATAAAATGGCTGAATTCGAACTTCTGATTAGGACAACTAATGCTGGTATAATAGGGCTAACAGAAATGTGGTGCCACCCGGAAATTGGAGATGACCACTTACAGTACCATATGTATAATATATTTAGGAAAGATTAGGAGGGGTGGAGGGATCATGCTTCTTATCAAAAGCAGCTTGAGTGCAAAAAGAGATTTTGCCGAGTCTGAAGTTTTGTCTGCTAGCATAGAATCTGTGTGGTGTGAGTTAGTTAGAAGCAAAGGAATAATGACAGTGGGGGTAATCTACAGGCCCGAAGATTGTGAAGAATATGATAAGTTTTACCTGCAGATGGAGTGGCCAAGCAAGTGTTATGTCTTATTATGGGTGACTTTAATATGCCCAAAATTGATTGGAAAGTGGGAAGGAAACTCAGCATGTGGAAAAACATTTTTGAAATAAACTAAATGCCTATTATTTGTACTAGCATGTTAGAGAAAGTAATAGGGATGAGAATATCTTTGATCTCATCATTACTAATGAATCAATCAGATTACATCACAGGGCTTAAAATACTTAAAGACTGTTGTCAGGAAGTGATCATACAAATGTCAGTTGGAAGATGAAGAAAGGTGTTGCAGTAGTTAAAGGTAAAGACAGAGGTTTTAACTTCAGAAGGGGGGACTTTGACAGGTTAAGTTACTATATGGCATCTATGAATTGGGCAGATTGCCAAGGGATGGCAAATACATTTGAATTATGTTTTTTGTTTTAAAGCAGAAATCACCGATGCTGTGAACACATGTATACCGTGAAGAAAATATTGCAGGAGGAGGATGGCGAAATGGATGACTGTGAAGCTGGCTTGGAAAATAGAGCAGAAAAAGATTGCATGGGACAGTTACAGAGCAATGAAAGTACTGAAGCCTACAACAGGTACAAGTTGATTTGTAATAGTACCATGAGGTATTTCGAATGTAATACTACCACAAATAAGGTCAGGGAGACTAAGGCTGCATAAGAGAAAGCTAAGAGAGCAAAGAATGGGGACAAGGAATTTCTCATGTATGTGAATGCAAGGAAGAATAAAGCGAATCAGATCAGACCTTTGTGTAGTGGGTGTGGGAAAGTCTTAGATAACTCAGCTGATGTTGTGGATGAATTGAGTAGATACTTTGCATTGCTCTTTACTGACAAAAGACCCTTGAGGCTATGAGTAAGGCTGAATCCTAGTGAGGTTGTAATTACAGAATATTATTATTATTATCCATATAGTGTAAGGAAGCTTGAAGCTTATGCTGCGCCAGCCAAACAAAAAAAAATTCCAAGTTACCCTGAGAGAGAGAGAGAGAGAGAGAGAGGAATCACCAAGATAGAGAAGAATGATGATATCCAGCTCAGGACCATGGGTGTGCCAAGCCCATATTCACCAGATGTAAGCCCCTGGGGTTAATGATTGTTAATAAGAAAGACCTTTGAGCATAAAAGAAAGTAAGGCTCCTGGAGTTGATGCAATATAACCTGTCAAATTAGATTAAGTGCACAGGAGAGTGTACCACTTAGGTTGATTAGGAGGGAATTGTTGGACTTGGGGGGAGATTCCTTTGGATTGGAAAAGTGCCCAATGTATTGCAAATGCATAAAATTGGTTCTGTGAGTGGTAACTACAGACCGGTTAGTCTGACTTCAGTGGTAGGAAAAATCCTTGAGGCAGTGATTGAGTGCAATCTAGGGACATTTATATAGATATGACGTTCTGAAGGACACACACACAACATGGCTTTGTTAAGGGAAAATCTTGTTTAACTGACTTAGTAGGCTATTCTGATACAGTTACTTGTGAGCTAGATTTAGGGAACAATTTCGACATAAGTTCATTTGGATTTTAGCAAAGAATTTCACTTGGTTCCTCATGTGAGGTTACTGTATCAGCACCCTGTTACACAGTGGGAGACCGTGTCTTCCTTTCAGGTTACCAGGGTGGAAGACTGATCAGGCTGACTGGACTGCCTTTTAACAACAGGCAAATTTTGACTTCGGTGCCATCAGTCAGGAGCCTATCAATGATGCAGTCACGTACATCCCAGAAAATATCGTCCAAGCAGCTGCGAATGCCGTTCCAAAAACATCTGTCCGGTTTCCACCATTTCCCAAACCATGGTGGAATTCACAATGCACAGCAGCAAAAAAAGCACAAAACAAAGCTTGGGGGATATTCCGACGATATCCCACCACGGCCAACCTTATATTCTTTAAACGTGCACGAGCCAAAGCATGCTACATCCGCCATTAGAGTCAAAAGGAATCGTGGATCCATTTAACTTCATCAAAGGTCTGGGACAAAATCCGGAAAATGAAGGGAAAATATACCCCCCACACTTCTTCAATCCTAGATTATAATGGCTGCACTATTGCAGATCCAACTGCAATAACCAGTTCACTTGGGGAAACATTTTCTAACATCTCTGCGACATCTTCGTATTCCCCAGAGTTCCTGGTCCTGAAACATAAAATTGAAAAACAGGCACTTAATTTTAAGTCTAAGAGCTTTTATCCCTACAACGGGCCATTCACTAAACAGGAACTGAAAAGAGCTCTCACTCTTTCCAAGGCAAGTGCTATTGGACCAGATGGCATCCATTATGAAATGATTAAGCATCTTTCACCAAAATCTATGGCTCACCTGCTCCGTCTATATAACAGAATCTTTATTGAAGGGCAGTTTCCGGATTCCTGGCGCAAGGCAATCATTCTTGCCTTTGCTAAGCCAGGAAAGGAACCTAAAGACCTACTAATTATCGTCCTATTGTTCTGACTTGCTGTCTGCGCAAAATCCTAGAGACAATGGTTAATTTTCGTTTAATGTGGTATTTAGAATCAAATGACCTTCTCTCCAATATTCAATGCGGCTTCCGAAGGAACCGGTCCACTCTGGACCATCTTATTAAATTAGAAACATCCATTGGGATGCTTTCATAAAACGTGAACATTTGGGGTCTGTATTCTTTGACATGGAGAAAGCGTATGGCACAACTTGGAGATTTTGCATCTTAAAAGATTTGAGGGCATCTCCCCATTTTTATTAAAAACTTTTTAGCCAATTGATCTTTCCAAGTTCATGTGGGATCCTCACTCTCTCGCCCCTTCTGTCAAGAGGAGGGAGTACCACAAGGAACAGTATTAAGTGTCACACTTTTCGCCATCAAAGTAAATTTCGTCACAGAACAACTTCCTCCAACTGTAAAGAGTGGCCTCTGTGTTAATGACTTTAGTATATTTTGTCAGTCCTGCAACATGAGGGTTATTGAAAGACAACTGCAAAAAGCCATTGATCGACTAAATTCTGGGGTCTGTCTAATGAATTCAGGTTCTAGCTGCAGAAGACCGTTTGCATACAATTTTGTCGTAAGTGTAATCTTCATCCTGAACCTGAATTAAGGCTTGGACAAAATGCTATTCCAGTAGCGGCGGACACAAAATTCTTGGGACTTGTATTTGATAAAAAGCTTACCTTTCTGGAACACATCCATCAACTCCGCACAAAGTGCACAAGAGGCCTGAATATTCTCCGCTTGCTCTCCTCTACATCTTGGGGTGCGGACCGATGCACTCTACTACGCATTTACCATGTGCTTGTACGATCCAGATTAGATTACGGGTCCCTGGTATACAATTCGCCCAGAGACATTGTAATTTAATGGCTGGAACCTGTCCATCATCAGGCTCTCCGTATCACTTTTGGAGCATATCGAACATCTCCTGTCTAGAGCTTATACGCCGAATTCGCTTCGGCTTAAGCAGTTGTCTCTAAAGTACGCTTTAAAACTGAAATTCCTCCCAGTCCATCCTACGTGGCGATTCGTTTTTGAGCCACGATGGGAAAATTTGTACAACTCCCCTAAGACTGCGAATCTTCCTTTTGGTATTCATCTCCAAGAGCTGCTCAAAGAACTTAAAATCAAGGTAGACAAGGTTGCCCAAACACCAAAGCAACCCCTTCCACCCTGGCATGCTCACGTTCCAGCATGTGACTTCCTTAAAAATTGGGGAAAGTCGGATACTCCATCATCTGTCTACCTTCAACTTTATTCAGCACACCAAGCTGAACATTCTGACTTTGCGCCAGTTTACACAGACGGCTCGAAGTCGGAATCATATATAGGATCTGCTGCTGTCTTTCCAGACACCCCCATATCACAGCAGATTTTCCCCGAATGCAGCATATTTACTGCAGAGCTGCACACTATAGAGTTAGCCTTGGATCACATTAGAAAATGCCAATACCAACGGTTCATTTTATATTCTGACTCTCTCAGCGTGCTACAGGCTTTAATAACTGTCAGATATAATTCTCATCCTGTTCTGTCTTGTATTCAGCAGAAGATCCACTCTCTCCATGAACATGAATATGATATCCGCTTCTGCTGGATTCCCAGCCACATTGGGATTAAGGGAAATGATTTGGCTGACACCACAGCCAAATCAACAATTCCCAATAATAATCGCTGCCTGTCAGTCCCCTATACAGACTACAGGTAAATAATACACCAAAAGATATACTCCCAATGGCAGGATTTGTGGAATAGACAAGACTACGAACAAATTATATCGTATAATGCCTGTAATTGAACCGTGGCAGTCTAGTCTGCACAGGAATCATAAGGAGGAAGCTGTTCTTGCCTGGACCCCGCATAGGACATAGTCATTTGACACATTTGTATTTGCTGAGGGCTGATGATCTTTCTGTGTGTATGAGTCCTGTGACACAATTTTATCAATCAGACACATTTTAATTGACTGTCCAGATTTTAGCAATATCCGTTTTACCGCTTTTAATCATCTGACAATGACCGACAATTTTATCCGACAATGACCGCGTGTCTGCTGTTTTTAGCTATTTTAAATCAATAAACATTTTTACTTGTATTTAAAATTTACATGTTATTGTTATTTCTTTATTGATTTATCTTTTTTACGTTTGTTATTTGTTATTATATATCTTGACATGGTGACCTAACTAATTAGGTCGCCGAGAGCTTAAATTTTTATATATTACCTGGTCTTGGCGGATTATAGCCTTAGTTGCTAATGCGCCAATAAAATCCAAACCAAACCAAACCAAACTGTATAAGCTTGAACAGACTAGTATTAGTGGCTAAATTCTAAATGGATTGCTGGGTGGCTGTAGGGCAGAAGGCAGAGGGTTGTGATAAATGGATATTCTTCAGATTGGTGTAATGTCAGGAGTGGTTCCTCATGTTCTTGGATGACCACTGTTTCTCATTTTCACAAATGACATCGATGAAGGGATATAAGGCCCAATGTCAAACTTTGCAGATGGCATAAAGATTGGCAGAGTTGTTAATTATTAATGCCAAGTAGCGCTCCTTCAGGATGACTTAAATAGACCTCAGTGATGGTAAGAGAAGTGGCAGCAATGTTTTAATGCTGTTAAATGCAAGCTCTCTCACACTTGAAAAATAACAGCCCCCAAATAAATTATATACTCGATGGTGTTGAATTAAAAGCAGTGGAGGAGGAAAGTGATCTGGGAGAGTGTAAACAGGCAGCCAGGACAGCCCATGGTGTCCTATTAATGATTTATTAAATGTTATTCTGTAGAGGTAGGGAGGTATAATCCCATAATCCCACTGTATAAGGCTATTTTTAGACCACATTTGGAATATTGTATTCAAGTATGGAGACCTAATCTGAAAAAAGACATTGAGCTTCTTGAAAGGGCCCAAAGATGGGCAACTCGAATGGTGAGATTGACAGAAGGACAACCATATGAGGAAAGACTCTGAGTATGTGAGCTACAGAGCTTGGCAACCCGGTATCTCAGAGGTGACCTGATTGAGGTTTATAAGGATTTGAGAGGGATTAGTAAAATGAATGAAGGTGGAATTCTCACTGTTATAAAGAATTCCAGAACTAAGGGTCATACATTAAAATTATAGATATGCAATGGCCAACTGGATAGTTACTGTGTGAGTAGGGAAGCATATAATTTGTATTTTCTTATATACTGGGTGTTTTTTTCTTTTTTTCTTTTTTTTTTTTTTTTTTTTGCCAGTGAGTGCTGGAAAAGTTTGTGGCTTCCTTTTACTATATGGTGAATATTATTACGATTAATGGATCAGATCCTACAATGGAATTGCTGAGGTCTCTGAGCAGTAGTGATGATATACCTGATCCGATTAAACAGTATAGCTCAATAGGTGTCTGTTTACAAGAAACAAACCTCTTGCCATAGGTATCCCACTTAGTCAAAAACTGTGCACTTTACAGGGAAAAAAGACCACTGCCCATACTGTACATGGTGAAACATCATTATTATCAAACTGCAAAATTCCCTCCAGACATATGTTACTACAGACTACCTTAAAAGCAGTTGCAGTATAGTGTGCCACACGAAGTTAGCCCTGCTCACTTTCTGAACTAGATATTCTTGTCTCACAACTCCAACTCCTTTTTGTCTGCTGGGTGACTTTAATGGACATCGTCCATTATTGGGATCTCACAGAGAGACACTCATTATTGTATATAAAATCATTTCTTGACAAACACAATCGTATTCTGCCAAACATGGGTTCCTGCACCTTCATTCATTTTCCTATAGGTTCAACCTGATCTGTTGATTTGTTGATATGCTCACCTACAATGTTTCCAGACATTGCATGGAGGGCTATAGATCCACTAAACAGTGATTATCATCCTGTAATCTATAAACTTTCCACTGTGAGACCCTCGGCAGTAAATAACCAAAGTAAATGGAAATTCAGCGAAGGTAAAGAAAGCCTGCACAAGAAGCACTCAAAAGTTCGATGAAATTTACTGGTAAAAGTACCTTGCCATAACGCCATTTGTATTGTTACTTGCTCGGTAAACAGACGGTGGGTGTTATTGGTCAGGAGTAGAAATTAAATCCCATGGGAGATTGAAACCCTCCCAAAGTGGAGGGGGTAACCTGACCTTTTTTCTTTAGAATCACTGGTGGACTAGTGGATAAATTGTTTATTAAGAAAAAAAAAGGCAAAGGAAGCCCACATGGGAAGCACGGCAATTTTCAAAAAAGTTTACCAGTGAAACTACATTTCGAATATTTTTTACGACGCCAGAACTTCCAATATGACTCTGTTTGTGATTCAATTAGTTAATTAAATTAGTGATTCTAAAGAAAAATGGTCAGGTTACCCCACTTCAGGAGGGTTTCAAGCTCCCGTGGGATTCAACTTCTACTCCAGACTGATGATAACACTCACCATCTGTTTACCGAGCGAGTAACAATACAAATACTGTTACGACAAAGTACTTTTACTGGTAAATTTCATCGAACTTTTGCATGATTCTCGTGCAGGCTTTCTTTACCTTAACTGGAAATTCTTTAAAGCAGACTGGATTAAATTTAGCTCCAATATTTTAATAGATAATCAAATTATTTGGCATCAAACTATTGATAATGCTATTATCCATAAGAAACCACAAAACAAATAAAAATTTCAGCACCTACAGTTTATTCAAGCAAGAATTCAGAAATAACAGTGGAACAAATTTCTGAAGGAAATACTGGAGGGACAAGAATATGCATGTGCCGAAATACAGATCTATTAGCCAAACATGACCAATTTGAAGAAATACAGAACAAGCACCGAGGCAAGAAGATAATGTGAATCAAATTACTGATATTGTTTTGTGTGAAGGTATAATACCTAAAATTTACCCGAAAGATATTGCAGAATGGCCAGTAAATGTACATTCAAGTCTAAATACAGACTGTATTAAGTTTGTAGAATACTACTTAATAAATAAACCACAAAATTTTGGTAGAATTGAAAATTTGAAAGTAAAATATACACAGCATTATGGAGTGTACTATAGAAATATTCAAGAATTTAATTTTTACCATGAGAAAACTAATGGAACCAAAGAAACTCATGAATGGTTAATTTTTTCCAACACTAAGTCAGTGTATTGTTTCATTTGCAAATTATTTTCGACATGATTAAATAAATTTATAACTGGAATGGCTTTGACTGAATACAAGCACTCAAAGGATCATATCGAATGTATGTGAATATATAAGAAAATGTGTCAAACAATAGGACTTATTGATAAGGAGTTAATAAAACAAATAGAGTCCCAAGAAAATTATTGGTGCGATGTTTCTTGGTGTAGCATTTAGAGGTAGCAATGACAATATATATTCTGAATGCAATGGAAATTTTTTAAGTTGTTTGGAATATCTTAGTCAATTTGATGTATTTTTAAAAAATCATATAGAAATGTATGCAAATTGTGGACCTGGTAAAACAAATTACCTTTCAAGCAGAACCTGGGATTAGTTTATAAATTTAATGGCAAATAAGACAAAAGAAACTTTAATATCTGAAGTAAAACAAGTTACATACTTTTCAATGGTTATTGACTCTACATCTGACATAAGTCACAATGATCAGTTAGTGCTAATAATCAGATATGCTTCAAAAGATGGTAAAATTGAAGACAGATTCTTAGGTTTTCTTCCTGTGGAATGCAATAATGAAGAATATTTTAAAAAAAATCATTTTAGACAAGTTATCTGAGTTATACGTAGATATCAAAAAATGCAGAAGGCAAAGTTATGATAATGCTGCCAATATGGATAGGAAATATTCTGGTTTACAAGCTAGAATAAGGCAACACAACCCCACATCATTTTATATACCGCATACTAGTCATTCACTAAATTTAGTAGGCTTATCGCTGCTAAAACTATGCAGCAGAACCTTGTTCTGCTCCATTACATTATTTTGATTTTGCCCATATAATTTTTTTTTCTGCTTCAACGTCTCATTGAAGCAGAAAAAAAAATTATATGGAATATATTAAAAAATTGTAATCCAGTAAATTCATTTACATTAAATTATGAAATCAACAGGGATTATCTTTATTTTTGATATAGGATGCTTCTTTTCCATCCAACTCTCCTAGTCCAATGTGCTAATCACTGATTTGTTTGCGGCGCCTCCGTAGCCAGGTGGGAAGGAGCAGCAGTGCATAGCACACGCTTCTTGATTAGACCAGGGTTCGAGCCCGTCACCACCAAATATGGAGGATGCGGAAAGGTCAGGGAATGACCACCGCATATCCCGGAGCAATATGGCCTTAGTTGCTAATGCTCCTAAAAACCAAACAACAAACAACAAACTGATTTGTTTGCATTAAACGGTCACATATCACTGATTTGTTTACATTAAAACAAATCAGTGATATGCAATGGTCAGCCAGAGTGGATGCCATATCAACATTGAAAAGAGGATATAAGAAAATTAAAGAAGCTCTTATCAATATTTCAACCTCTGAACTTTCTTAAATGGCTTTTTAGCCAGTTATGAGTCTACAAAATTAGCCACCCATTTCAACAAATACAAAACAGCTGAATTCACAATTTGGAACAAAGTGTTCGAGAGACTAAATACTACTGCAAATCTCTTCAGGACCCAAAAATAAATTTACTAAAAAGCATGAATCTTTTAAAATCATTGAAAGAATTTATTTTAGATGTTGGAAATATTTTTGAAACAATTGAAAAGAGATGAACGAAACCGAATGAAGAAATGTAAAATTATGTACAATGTAATTTTAACTGGCAGAAAATTATTCATTATTAACATCCCTAATGTTATTTGTGATATGCTTATTGCTGAATAAAATCGGCAATCTGAAGTAAACACCAAGAGATTAAATGTTTAATGGTTTTTTTAAATGATACTGTGGGGGAAAAAAAGAGTTTGATTTGTGCATTGACATTAGTGGATGTTTATAAAAATGACTGATATCAAACGATTCAAATCAGAAATAGTGCAATTTTTAAACCATACCTAAGAAGAAAATGTTTAAAATATTGAATATATTTACAATATTATTAATGATTGACTTAGATCGACATTTCCGAATGTTGAAACAATTTTGAAAATATTTCTCACAATGCCTGTTAAAAACACGTGGTGAGCGGCCTTTTTTAGCACTGAAAAGAATAAAAAACTATCTACAAAATAATTTACTGCAGGATAAAATGTCTGATTTATCATTATTATTTATTGAGTCTAAGGTAACGAAGTGTATAAATTATGATGACATGATAAATTTACGAAATTAAGGGGAAGTGAAAAAAAAACATTTTATCTGAATAGTAACCGGTATTAGATTCCAGTGAAGTTTAAAAAACTCTTGTCTGCATATGGGTTGTAGATAGTCTGGGATTTTTATAAGGCTGGACAGAATACATTAAATATTCTAATGTTCTTAGTTATTTAATAATGTGTTAATATTTTGTACCATACACATGTTGTTAAAATTATTATTCTGCAAAACCTTGTATTTTATATAATAGAGTAGGCCCTTGATTTAACGGACAAAAAATTTCTGTCCTAAAGGAAAAATTTAGAACCTATTTATATCTGATAGTATCGCACATCAGAGAGCACATCCGTCTGATCTGTGTGATGCTATCAGACAGATGTGCTGAAAATTCCTTTTCATGAAGTAAAGGCTGTTTTACTGCTAGATAATGCACCTGCTCACCCTAATGCTGAGAGGTTAGTTAGCAGGGATGGGAGAATTAAATGTGTTTTACTATCCCCTAACACTACTTCACTGATACAGCTGATGAATCAGGGTGTAATTGTTGCATGTAAGAGGTTGTATAAGCAGAAGTTTTTGGAAGAGGTGATGGTTGTTTTGGAAGAAACAGAAGACACAGAAGATACAAGAGGCACCAGGACACTTACATGCATACAACATCAGATCTGCTATCTTCAACTTAGCAGCTGCATGGAAAGATATGAAGATTGCTACCTTGGCCAATACTTGGAAGAAGTTGTTTTATGACGTAAAACCTGAAATGGACTTCGGGGCGCTCTTCTGAGGGCCAGCAACAAAAATGCACCTGAGAATGATGTGGAACAGTGGTTCGAAAATGATTAAGGTGATCCAGGCTATCAATTTTTTTCTGAGGGAGAGGTTGCAGAAAATGTTCTTCAGGGAGAACAAGAGGATTATGATGATGATGACAAAGACGACGAATCTGTTGCACCTCATCCTAAATTGTCTTATGAGACAACATATGGATCATACATTATTTGAATCATCATCAGACCCTGATGTGCTTCCTTATTATGAACATTTTAGAGAATTTGATCTACAGTAATAAGGAAGCAGCGCCAAGGTGTAAAGCAACTGAAGCTTGATAATGTCTTCAAGACCATTTCAGCAACTGGATCTGTTTCACCAGAACCCTCTACCAGCAAGGAATTAACACCTCTCCCTCCATATGGCAGTTTTTTCTGACTCTGAAACGATTCTTTCAATTAAGTTATTAAGTTAATATTAATATTGAATATTATGTATCTTTTTTTTAAGGTTTTTTTTTTTGTTTTTTGTTCAATGGAGTTTAAGAATTTTAAAGTATTTTTCCCTCTAAAATGGATTTAAATGAAAAAACTAATGTTCACATTGAAAACAACTTGGTGTGAGCTTCAAGAAAAAAAAATAATAAGTAGTGAAAACACTCCATTAGTTACATTGTATAGTTTTTGACGAGTCTAATTAAAATAAAGTTTGGTTCCTGTCGTAAATTTATTTTTATGTTTTTAACATTATAATAATATTTTATTCATACTTATACATTATAATAACATTTTAATACATCCTGTGCATTGTAAGTTCGTCATTAATATATATTTTTAAAATACATTCGATTTAATGGATTTTCGGCAGTAGCGGACAACCCTTCCCCCAATTAGTCCATTAAATCGAGGGCCTTCTCTACTTGTATTTAATTATTATGTTATATAAATAAATTATTTTGGCAATACAAAATCAAAATATTTTTGTGCCTCAGGTCTCAAAACACCTAAGTACCACCTGAGAGACTGCTTCTACAGGGATGAGATACACTTAAATAGAAAGAGTGCAAGAATATTTGCTGATGCTATCGAGGCAGTTTTAGGTGATGCTATCGAGGCAGTTTTAGGCTAGCTTGGAGGGATACATGGACTAATAGATTAAAAGTAACCGCTGGCAGAGGTGAAAGTGATTCTTGCACTGCTTCTATTGGAATGAGCAGAAGCCTGGAAAACAAGATGCAGGATGTTTCAGAGACTGCTGGGAGTCATTGCAGTACAAGTAAACACATGGGTTGTGTTAGGGTAGCTAAGAATAGGAACAGGTGCATGTATACTTGCATGTACACCAATGCTAGGAGTTTGGTAAATAAATTTGATGAATTTGAGGTATTGCTCAAAGCATCAAAGGCAGATATTGTTGGGATATCAGAGACGTGGTGTCACACAGATATAAGGAATGCAGAACTGGAATTTGGGGAATACAATGTGTATAGGAAGGGAGGAGGGGTTATGCTATTAGTTTAGAAACGCATAAAATTCTAGGAAGTGAAGCCAGTCGACATTGCTGGACAGTGCAGTGTTGAGTCAGTTTGGTGTGACATAAGCACTGGGAAATCAAAATTGAGTGCAAGAGTGTGTTATAGGCCTAATGACTCTGATGAGTATAATAAAAAAAACTGTACAGAGAAATAGAGTGGGCCAGTAAATCAGAGAGTCTTATAATGGGGGATTTTAATTTCCCGGATATTGACTGGAATTTGTGGGTTGGTTACCCACACACTAGCAGGGCTTTTGTGGATTTATTGGATGATTGTTTTCTACATCAGCATGTTCGGGAGGCAACTAGAGGGAGTAATACTCTTGATATGATTATCAGTAGTGATTCTTCATAAATTAGAATCTGCAGATAAAGGAACCACTAGGTGGCAGTGATCACAGTGCATTGCTTGTATTTTGCAGATTACAGTGTTTGGAGACTAGGCACCTGCAAGGTGAACTGATTGAGGTGTATAAAGCCTTGAATGGTTTGAGCATGCTCACTGCTGATGGGATTCTTCTTCTTGCTCAGAATAATCACCTGAGAGGGCATAAATTCAAATTGAGGAAAGACCGTTGTAGTATAGATGTGCGGAAGTTTGCCTTTAGTCAGTGGGTAGTTGATTGGTGGAATAGACTTCCATCTTTTGTTGTGGAAGTTGATAGCCTAAATAAATTTAAGGCTGAGCTGGATAGGTATTTGGAATGAATGGAGGGGTGAAATCGGAGCTCTCTTTTTTTTTTGGCTGATGCTGCATAAGCTTGCTTTCTTGCATTGTATGCCTATTCTAATGCTAATGTTGACAAAAACCCAAACAATATGGGCCAAAATACAGTGAATGATTACAAAGAAAAAAAATCCACTCTTCAACTGTCCCATGCTCACTGTGAATGGGTCTAATATTACAAAACCGGTGGCATTTATAAACACTCTGGGTATGGAAATCTCAACTGCAACATCATACTCACCACATTTTCAGGTACACAAAGCACAAGCTTAAAAACACTTAATCAATTTTTAATCAGCATCTGCTGTGTTCAAGCTCCCCTTCACAATGTCAGACTTATACATTATACACCATGCTCTAGCCTTCACTAAACTCAGTGTAGCTGGGCTGGCTGAATATGGAAGATGTTTTGTCTAAAAAAAATGATAAAAGCTGCATAATCAAATTAAAATTATAAGTAGTGTAGATTGTTAAAAGATGTATTTTTAATAAGTTTTGAGTTTAGTTCCATTATATTTTAGCTTAGTATTTTTTTTCTACTTGTCTCCCTTTCAATGATTTTTTTTTTAATGCCAAACTTTCCATATATGTGTGTCAGCTATTTTTATTAAAACCAGCCAGCAAGCCTATTTAGTTTGAAGTAATTGGCACAAATCTGGAAGTTGCAGATATCTGAAACTGATAGCTGGCACGTTTTTTTGTGGAGATTACCTAGCTAAACATAAAATATAACCCAGGGACTCACATCTGGTGAGTATGAGCTTGGCACACCCAGGGTCCTCAGCTGAATGTCATCATTCTTCTCTTCCTTGGTGATTCCCTTCTACTTCTGACTCTCTCTCTCTCTCTCGGGGTAACTCAGAATTTTTTTTTTTGGCTGGTGCATCATAAGCCACCATATGACTAATAATAATAATAATAATAAAAAGTGCATCACTACTTCTAGAGAGGGACCCTTGTTGATCCTTTTTGCTCAGGACATCCATTGATTCTCCATGTCTCCATTGTCAATGTACCTCTTAAAAACACTTCCTACACCTTTATGCTGCCACCAATGGTTTTCATTGTTGACACTTGGCAGGATGGGTTTGTGGACTCATACTATTTTCATCATATTCTTGACCTTCCACCAGTCCAGCCCTGTGCTGTCCTGTGTTGTTGTTCCAAAACCAACTGTACTCCCTTGTTTTTTGCTGGAATAGAACCTGATTTGGTTGTTGGCTGAAACACCCCATCTGTGACTTGGTTCACCAGTTGTGCAAGGTACATTCAAAAAGCTTCCGGAATGTTAATATAGAAGTTTATTGAGTGAACATTTGGGCTTACCAAACCCTAATCATCTTCAAAGTACCTTTATTTTGTGTGCTCGCACGCGCGCGCGCACACACACACACACACACACACACACACACACACACACACACCATCAGCTTTGATATATTCTTTAAAATCATGTTTTTTTAGTGCTTGTATGGCCACTGCAGCATTTTCTTTGATGTCATTCATTTTAGCAATATGGCAACCCCCAAAGTCCCATTTTCAGTTTAGGGAACAGCCAGAGTCAGGCGTGCAGGATCCAGCCATCATTCCATTTTTGAGATTGGCTTCGCCTCACATTCTCACACAAACATATCAAAACCTCAACATAGTCAGCAGTAGTGATGCTTCTTCCCCAGTCACAAATTTGTGGTACACTCTGCTCTGATTGTTCGGAAAAGAAAAAGTTCAGCATAACTTTGATGTTGGATTTTGCTGTGATGTACTTCTTGGGCTGTGAGGACATTTTTATCTGCCAATTGGATGATTATACCTTCTTTCTCGGGGTCACAAACGAACTCTCATCCCCTATGACCACTTTACTTAGGAAGCCTGGATCCTGCATAGATTATTTTGAACAAATCACCTGTAATTGCTTTCCTGCAGCCCATTTGATCGTCTGATAGCAAGCATGAAACAAACTTTGCATACACACATGACATATCCCTAAATTTGCATCAGGATTTTGTGTACTGAGCCGACACAGACTATCCAACTTCATGTGCCCACTCCACAGCAGTCATTCACTATCTTTTTGTGCAATTTACTTCACTTTCGTCATTTCACGATATCTAAGGTACTCATCCAATTAAACTGCTCATAAACTGCTGTTTTCTTCAAAGCATCATATCCATAAACTTTTTGTAATGCTTGTGTCTCTGTAGCACTTTTCCCAAGTTTAAAGAACTTGATGTTAGCAAGCTGTTCAAATTGTGAAATTTTACAATCAGTCAGTTTTGACACATAAGTGAAGTAATCAAATTAACCAGTGTCCACTTGAAATGCAAGTGTATACCAAGTGGGAACTGGCATTATCAGTGAACTGCCCAATTGCCCTAATTTCATAGGCAAGCTTCTGTAGACCTAAAAAGGTCGTTTAGTTAACTCTTCCCATAAAGTTAGACTGATTGTAAGTAGTAGAACAGTGAAAGTTTTAGTTAGTCTAAGAATTGACGTTTAACATTGTTGGCTAAAGGTTATGAATAAAATGGAATTTGGAACATCACTTGTTTGAAGAACAGTGTGATTTCTTTGTTTTAATTTGGAAGTGTGCATTCAGATCACTGACTGATTTCTACTGAAAACATTTCTATTGAATCACAGTAGAAATGTTTTGTGTGCTTCTAAACCAAGTCAATAGGGCAGAAACAAGCACAGTGGTGTGTTTGGAAAGGTGTGTTTGTACATTTGACAGACCAGAAATTCAATTCTCTATGGCAGTTGTTGTTGCCTTTAGGAATCAATCTGTTAGTTCTGTCCAACATGTTAGATTTTGAGTGATTTCTGTTTTCAGGGGCCAGGACACAGTGCTGACCTTTTCTTTGAAATTCATATATTTTGAAAATTGTAAATAATAATGGTAATAATAATAATTTATCCCTGTTTTATGTTGCACTTGTTGGGAGATAACACCAAAAAAGGGAGGGAAAACACATAAGCCAAAGACTTTTTAGGGAGGAAAAGATGTGCATAACAATAAAACACAGTTCTGAAGCTGTACACGTATTATACAATGGATTGGAATTTTTGTATGTTTCAATACAGAAAACTTTGAATCCCCCCACTCAAAAAAAAAAACACATGCTACTTTGTTTACCACATTACTTATAATTTCATTGTGAACATTTTTATAATTAGAATTATGAAAGCAAAAATGATTAAATGTCTGCATAGAATATTACTGACTTTTTGACAACTGTACCTTAAACATATTTACATTATTTCCATATTGGTAATGTATTTCCTCTCTGTTTTTAAAGTTGAGGAGTTGAGTGGAAGGTAATTTGAATTAGGCATCGCTGGTGATGTGTTCAGTTAGTAGTTTCTTGAACCAGCTTACATAAATAATAATAAAAAATAATAAAATATAATATATACACATAAATAATATAAAATAATATTAATAAAAAAAAAGGGGCTTCGCATCTTTTGATAAAGTAAAATAAAATACTTACAGAAGCTTTAGACACTGTGGGTGTGTGTCTCTTTCTCTGCTATGAATACATAAATACGTTACATATGAAAATTAAGCATTGTACCACGTGGTCATGTTAGATAAAACATATGCATGGCCCACTCTTAAACAGAAGCTTGTTTTACTACAGTAAAACAAGCTTCTGTTATGTATTTTAGCATTTGTTACATATTACCACATAACCCGCATCTCTCTTCTCCCACTAGCTGAATAAATATCACTAGGAGGAAAATTATTTTATAGTACAAAAAGATAATAAATAAAAAAACAATAATAAAAAAACATAATGATATATATATATATATATATATATATATATATATATATATATAATGCAAATCATATCTATAAATAATAATTAACTTTCTACTTTTCATAATTTTGTGTGTGGTATAAATGATCATTTTACTGTAGTTGAGAGTATAAA
Source organism: Mastigoproctus giganteus (assembly GCF_048544385.1). Classification (NCBI taxonomy): domain Eukaryota; kingdom Metazoa; phylum Arthropoda; class Arachnida; order Uropygi; family Thelyphonidae; genus Mastigoproctus; species Mastigoproctus giganteus. The sequence goes on along the minus strand of NC_143578.1, from coordinate 175,507,998 downwards.
GAAATGCATTGTTCAGCTGAGTCCACTGCAGAATCTCTGGCCCACTCAGTGTCTGATTTATGCTGCTTTTATAAACTCTATCTTGTTACCACCATAAACTTAGTTGCAGTGGTAGTTTAGTGGATTAACTGATCTTTTCTTTGCTTTATTTTTGTTGGAGAATTATTAAAAGATTCTCCAGAATAAATCTTTATTTATTAATTTTTTTGCGGTTTTGTTTGCATAGGCGACGATTCCCTTTAGATGTGAGATTGCATTCTGGCTGTGGCTGCTAAAATCCAAGTCTTTTAATGTTATTAATTGTAAATAGGAATCATAATATTATTTTTTCAGTGATTTATTGAGTTAAGCCAGTTGAGTCATTTGGCTGTATAATTCTGTATGAATCCATTTAATTAGACTTAAATTACAAATTTTCAATATTTTTATGGGCTATGATATCTCTTTAAAACTTTAGGATACTTTCAGCCATGCATACTATGTATATCTGTTTTCCTTTTCATACTTCTTTTATTGAATTGATTAGGTAAGCCTTAATACATAAAATTATTGAGGCTTAAAAACTTCATACTTCATTGCACTCTTTTATTTTATGCTAACAACAGTTTGTTTGATAGAACGTAAGTGTTTGTTTTGTTTGTTTGTTTTTATTCATCATATAATTTCTTTACTAAAACTTTGACTTTTAATAACATCCCTGTTTCCTTGTCCTTTTATATTTAGATACTCAGTGGTTTCCAACCTTTTTTTTCAGAAAAAAACTTTTTTCATTATCATTTTTAAGTAGTCACATATTTAAAAGATGCTGTATGCCCATCAGACTTATTTTGCTAATTAGTAATTAAATTGGTTTACAATTTTTTCAGCCATAGTTCAGTTTCTTCAAGCAAAAAAAAAGAGAGAGAGAGAGAGAGAGAGAGAGAGAGAGAGAGAGAGAGAGAGAGAGAGAGAGAAATAAATAGAAGAAAAAGAAATTTAAAAATCGTACATAGGTAGTCCACAAAGTTCGGTTTTCTGTGTTGAATATAATTCCTTTATTTATAGTATTGCTGTTTCAGTCTGCCTCGAATTCCAGAGACACTGGTTGGGAACCACTGAAATAGTGCAGTTCGCTACCTTACTTATAATTGAATATTAACTAGCTACATTTGAATATATATGTTATTCGTATGTAGCTAAAAGTGCATTACAGTTTTCACGTGCCTTACGTTTGAATGACCATAGAATTGTGAAAAAAGTACCATAAACAAAACATAAGTTTTAATTACAGATGATGGTAGCATTGCATGTTTGTATCTGGTATGACAGAAAATTGCATTGGGAAATGGCAGAATTGAGTGGGAATGAATGTTTCAAAGAAATACCCTACTTTGATAGTACTGAGTATCTCTGAATAATGTAAATTAAAATAGGTCAGCAGAATGTGAGCCCTGTGAGAAGTGAATACAACAAAAACCAGTACTTAAATATAGAACCATTAAAGAGAACGGAAGGGAGTGGTGAACTAAATTGAAAGGATTGTGTATGTATACCTAAAGGTTTTGTATACTTTAAACAGAAGAGAGCAAACAGTATAATTTACAAGCCATCAAAAAAAAATTTAGGCACATGTCCCCTGAAAATACCAAAGTCAAGTAATGTGAAATATCACAACTTTGATATTATAAACCAACAATGGTAATGTGACCACTGAATGAAACAACTTAAAATAAAAAGCAGTATGACCACTGAGTCCTATCTCATTGGAAGACCACAAACAATAACAGTGATGGAATCACTGCATTTTGAACATTATATAAATTGATACATAGAACTATAATTGATAATACACTTTCAGCCTGCTGGTGCAATAGATTTGCGCATCTGTGGGCCTTATGCAGTGAAAAATTAAACCAAGATGGCTTAAGCACCCTAACAATGCAAAGCCAAACTACTAACTGGAGGTCCTGAGTGCTGTGCCAAGCTATTTGGGATCAGGTAACATAGCCTATGAATTAGTGCTTACTTGACGAGTTTATAGATTAGAAAGGAAAGTTACCTTTTTTTCCCTCCTTTTTTTTTTTTTTTTTTTGCGTTCTTTTTCTGTACTGTAGTTACCTTTTTTTGTGTTCTTTCTCTATACTTACTATTGCTTCTCGGCATTTTGTCTAAGATCAAGGTTTGTGCATACTAATAACCTTCCCTACCATTTGGTCACAAGTTGGTACTGCCCATGCTTCCACATGGCACACCAGTAATCTGCTTGGGATAAGTTCTCATGGAGAATGGTAATGAACTGCTCCCCTAAAATTCAGAAAACTACTGGGTTGCTAGTTCAAAACATAATGGGATGCAACATGAGGTACCTAGTTACCTCACAGCCACATATTGAAAACTTATGAAATGACATATCCAGCTGTGACATTTTTTTTTTAATAATTCACTCCAGCAGGAAATGAGAGTAAGTAAACTTTCACCATTATGAATCCAGAAAGAACTGGAGCACTGCTAAACCAGGCGCCTCCGTAGCCAGGTGGGAAGGAGCAGCAGTGTGTAGCACACGCTTCTTGATTAGACCGGGGTTCGAGCCCGTCACCACCAAATACGAAGGATGCGGAAAGGTCAGGGAATGACCACCGCATATCCCGGAGCAATATGGCCTTAGTTGCTAATGCTCCTAAAAATCAAATAACATAACATAACATAACTGCTAAATCACCCAAGGTGGTTTTATGACTCAAGTCAGGGATATACTTAGAGAAACGGTTAATCCAAGACACTCTGAATGCCTAATGAAAGTTACCTGCTTTAGAGGGTCTCCAGTTATGGTAACCCCCCATAATTTCTTAAATACCTCAAAAGGGGCAATCTCAGGGTGGAACTTCCTGGATGTTTTTCGAGATGATAAATGAGCTGTAAGAGCAAGGAGTTGTTGAAGTTCGGAGATTCTCTATTAGAAGAGATGGTAACCTCATCCCTGCTCTGAACGAAATAAACACTTTCAAAACACCACAGTGCCCCCTACATCCATTAAACCTGGATATATTATATGCGGAATCAAACCATGCATCCCAAATCCTCTGCACTGTTACAGATGCCAGAAATTTGGGCACTCCCAAACTGCCTGCAGGAGAATATTTGTGCTAAATGCAGATCACCAGAGCACAACTATCAGAAATGCAATCCCTACCTACTTCAGAGCATGTGATTGCTGGAAAAATGAGAAAGCAATCCAAAAAATATAAAGTTGAAAATGACTTCTCATACCAGGAAGCAAAACGACTTACCTTATGAACCCAGTCAGATAAGCCCTCTTATGCTCGTCACCCACAAATACCAATCAATTGAAACGCAGACAGACTTAACAACACCTCCAAGTAAATTTTTCAGATCATGCAAGAAAACTGTTCACCATAGTCTCAACACAGAATCAAGGTGCAAACACACCAATCTCAGTACCACACGAGAAACTTTCTACACACAAACACATGAGTAAGGAAAATAAAAATTCACTTAATCCCTGCAACAAAAGGGATATAGACAGAGAAACCGCATCAGATGATGCTTAAAATATTTGTTGAAGAGAACATGGATACTGGAAAACCAATGTTCTAAAAAAAGACAAAACAAAGCAAGACAGAAATAAGATTTCAGCTCTTCGGAAACAATCCAAAGGCACAACAAGAAGTAAACAATAGATACATTAATTCAGTGGAATTGCCGTGGTTTCCATGCCACCATCAGCGATATATGTGACCACATATCCCAATATGCACCGTTAACTCTGTGTCTACAGGAGACATATTTAAAATCAACCAACAACCCAAGGATACAAAAATATCTCTAGGAAAGGTGGAATCCTGCAAAATACAGCCCATGGTGGAGTTTCAATTCTCATGAATCCAAAAATATCAACCCAAACAGGTGCCGCTCAGCATCTCCCTAGAGGCTGTAGCTATTGCTCTAGGTATTTGTAGGTGAAATTTGTACAATCAATATGATATAACGATCTCAACAGCCTTGCAATGTAGTTACCAACAACATACTGTATTTTAGAAGATTTTTTTGGGGAAACAACCATAAAGATTTTAGAGGCTAACTAATTAAATTTCTTGGTTGACAGTAAGCTCATTCTCCTCAGTGATGGATCACCCACATATGTGCATATTTCTTCAGGCACACACTGCAGTAGATATAGCAATACATTCTCCAATTCCTACTGAATTCTTAAATGGAAAGCAATCAGTGACCTTCTTCACAGTGATCACTTTGCAATACTAGTTAAATTTTTAGATAAAATTTCAACTCATCCTCATAGAAACTTAAGATGGAAACTGGAGTAAGCTGATTGAACAAAATATAAAACATTAGTGATGTTATATTTGGAAACCATCCAAAAATATGCCTGACATAGCTGATTAGTGAGGAGCAAGAGTGCAAAAAGAAAGTGTAAAGTGTATTTATTTAGTGTCTAACGGCACCAGGGGTTTCCCCCATCTCCGCGTTGCTTTCATTGTGGGTGTACCAGTTCACTGGGAAGGCCAGAGATTTAAAAGTGTATGGATGTTGTACATGTGTAGTGTTGTGTTCTGTTGTTCATCTGGCCGTTTAGCCGCTGGACCCCTACTGAGGCCCAACGTTGCCCACACTTGGCCCCGTGGAGGCAGACCAGGTACACCAGTATTTTTAGATAAGTACTCTGGCAGGTCCTGCCACCTAATTTCCTGAGATTTCAGTGGCTAGGACCTATATATATATATATATATATAAAAAGAGGGGGGGGAGAGGGATAAACGCTTGAATCTAATTAGGCCGAAAGAGGTTGCAAGTGTGTCGAGTTTGGCTTTTAAAATTTTACGTTGTGTAGGGCATTCGCTTTTCACTGGCGATATAGGTAGAGTAGGGGGAAGAGACGGAAAGCTGGGGGAAAAAGACAGAAATATGGGGTCAATAGGGAAGGCAACCCCAGGTATATCAGTGGGGCATGCCCTTGCCCCACCAGAGGGAAAAGAGGGGGTGGTGGGGTGGGGAGGGGTCAGAAAGACCTTCCCCTCACCCCACCAGGGATAGGGAGAGAAAGTGGGCTGGGCAAGGGAGCCCTGCCCAGTTCGCCATAGCGGCAATTTGCAGTGCCCTCCAGCAATTGCAGTCTGATGTTGACTCGTTGGTGGGGCTTGGTCCTTTTCTAGGTGTGTGGTTTCATCCTGGGAGTGATGACATCCTGGCTGGAGCCACTCCCATTGGTTCCTAGGTCGATGCTGTTTCATTTATTCTGCTGCATATTACGCCATTTGTCCTTAGTATTTTGCAATCCTTTCCTCTGTGTTGATGTTTTATCAGTTTGCCTTTATTTGTTATTTGTGGTCATCTATTCGTTGTGGATGGCTATTTCTGTTCGTCATCTATTGAAGACGTCAAGTGCAAATCGGCTGAGGGCTTTGTACTCATCTTCTGAATCCAGTAGATGGTACTCTTGTTTTTTCGGCAAGTATTGAATCTCCGTTATAAGTCTACTTCTGTGTTCTTTGTAGCATTCACAGTCGTGCATAATATGCTGCCAGGTTTCCGGTTCTCCACACGTGCATGTGGACTCTTCTATTATTCCGAGTGCATTCAGTTTTGCTTTAAATGGGCCGTGGCCTGTCAGGAGGAAGGTTGTATTTAGCCCAAGATAGAACCACGAGGGGGCTTTTGGTTACATTTTTGCGACTATCGGTATGAAGCTTCTTGTAACATGACCCTTTGGCAACATCTCCCATCTGTGCTGCCAAATCTTCAACATGTGAGCCACTATTCGTTGTTTCTCTGCTGTCCGGCTGTTGGTTGGGTCCAAGATAAAGTCAGATGGAGGCAGGTATATTCTTGGACAGTAAATACATGAGTCCACATCTAGTCACCTCGAGGTCCAGCGGAAGAGCTCCTGCTAGGACCTAGTGTGGGTGCTCACCGTTTTGCATGCCCTAGTTATAGTTAGAAGTATGTTTCTTTGGATAGTGTCCAGCAGTCTTCTGTTGACCGCGGTTCCGGCCTTCCTGAACCAGATTAGCGATCCGTAGGTGATCGCTGGGATGAATATTGTTTTATAATACAGGGACAGGGTCTTCTTGTTGAGTCCCCAGTCCCTGCGAGATATTCTTGCTACAAGTGCTGCATAGTTCCTTAGTTTCTCTCTCAAGTAGGTGAGGTGAGGTGTAATGGACAGGTTTCCATCCAGGATAATACCTAGATACTTTATTTGCTTTGCTAGTTTAATGGTGGATCCCGCTATCTTTATTTGCGGTGGTCGTCTGATATTTAGAGAGCCTTTTAGTAATACAGTACTGAGTTTGTCTTGGTTGGTGAAATCATTAACATATGTGTTTTTGCCAAATTCTGTAAGGTTTGTAGTGCTTGGTTTGCCTGTGTTTCAAGTCCCGAGCAAGAGTGTAGTGGTATGTGCTCTTTGAGTGGATGGGGTTTCAAGCCTGTGACTGCTAAATACAATTAACATTTGTATTGATGTTTATAAACTCTGCTGACCAGGTGGTCATGCTGGAGTATAACAAACAAGAAATATTTGACATGAGGCAGTCACATATTATATTCTAGAGAAACTACTGTGTTATGCTGACAGTGCTATTCTAGGACATCCATGAAACTGCTAATTCACCCAAAATCCACATGGAATAATGATTGCCTTATGACAAAAAAGAAGAGAACATGGCCAGGAACAATTTCTGCCGTAATCAAACCACAACATACCTTCTCCCGTAGAAACAGGCTTGCTCAAAAACAAGGTATGTTAGGCACATCAGCTAAATTGCCTTATGGATATTTTCACTTCAACAATAAAGCATATAGTGCCACCCAAAAAAATCTGGAAAGCAATCAGGAAAATGAATGGCAGATACCATGACAGCCTTTTGCCGATAATAACCTGGAAGGGGTAGAATATTGAAGAACTGCTGTAAATTGCAAATGTGCTAGATGAAAACTTTTCCCAGGTCTCAGCAGTAACATCTTATCGGCCAGTTTCCTAGAATCACAAAACAGCTTGCCATTCTAACTAAAAAAAAGTATAAATTAAACTTCTTCTCAAAAGGAAGTGAACAGTATAACCAACTAGTCACAATGCATGAAATACAGTGAGCACTATCAGCTTCCAGAAAAAGCACTGTGTGGCCAGGCAACATCTATGAAATGATGCTCAAGCAACTGAGTAAAGCATCACTACAGTCACTCCTAACCATGTACAACGAAATTTCGCTGTACATGGTTAGTACTGACTCCGGAAAGGAATTTCAGAAAATTTCTTTCTAGAGCAATGGCACCATGCTATTATTCTGGCCTTCCAGTAACCTGGAAAAGATCCTGCCATGCTAACCAGTTACAGAAATATTGTGTTAACTAGCTACTAAATTATTTGAGAAAACGATTTACTATAGACTTTCATTGTATTTGGAAAATTATGATGTTGCAATCCACATAACCCAGAGTGGAGTGAGATGAAACAGATCAACGCTAGACATATTGGTAAAGTTAGAAGATTTTACCAGAAATGATTTTCTTCGATTGGAACACTAGGTTGCACTCTATTTCGATATCAGTAAAGCCTGTAATACAACTGGACCTATGGGATCCTTCACGAATTACAACACTATGGATTGTGTGGATAACTACCTATTTTCATGCGAAACTGCCTAAAGTGCCACACATTTCAACAATGCGTTAAAAGTTTAATGTCCAAAGTATTTTTGCAGGAGGAGAGAGTTCCACAGGGATCAGTACTTAGCTCCACCCTGTGCATATCTGCAATAAATGCACTAGCAGAGCAGATTCCAAACACAGTGAACATTGTATTGTTTGTTGTAATCTCAGCATTTCCTGGCACTACCAAAATGTGAGTATAGAGATGCAGCTTTAAGTAGCCATCAACAAAGTAAGTATGTGCGTTCAAATCAATGGCTTCAGTCTTTTAGCCAAAAAAAGGTATTAATTTCTCTCAGCAGTGTAGCCTTCATCCCAAGGCAGAATTAATATTAGATGGGCAACCGATACCATTTTGAACCATTTCTTTGGAGTTGTTTTCACCATAAGCTAAATTGCCTTGAACATATCAAACAGTTTAAACCCAACTGCCTAAAATAAGCTAAATGTCCTATAGATTTTCTTTGCAGCTAGGTGAGGGCACTGAGAAACACTACTTCTTTTTTATAGAGCTCTGATTAGGGCCAAACTTGAATATGGAGCACCCGTCCATGACTGCAAAACACAGTGTTCTGTTATGGCTTGACCCCATTCAGAGGTGCCTCCATAGCCAGGTGGGCAGGAGCAGCAGTGCGTAGCACACGCTTCTTGATTAGACCAGGGTTCGAGCCCGTGACCACCAAATGCGGAGGATGTCAAAAGGTCAGGGAATGACCACTGCATATCCCCTAAGCAATATGGCCTTAGTTTCTAATGCTCCTAAAAACCAAATAACAAACAAACAGACCCCATTCAGTTTAAATTTACTTTATGGTGCTTATCTGTGGATCTTTGTGACAGGGAGTGAAGAGCTGGCCTGTCTCTGCCCACTGGCTTGTAGTGGTTGCATGATCTATTCCTGTGCGTAACTTTGTTTCCCCCTCTTTGTGGCTGATTTTAAATCCGGAATAGATAGCCCAGTCACTGTGAACCAGTGGGCGGAGCTACTCCAGCTCTTCACTCCTTGTGGCAAAGATCCATGTGTAAGCACCATAAAGTAAATTTCAACACCTTCATTCAACCACAGCACTATACCTATCAATTAGGAGCCTTTTGTACGTGTTCAGGTTACAGTTTGCACACTGAAACACATTAGCATTAGCAGGGCACATGATGCAAAAAAGCAAGCATATATATCATCAGCCAAAAAAAAAAAAAAAAACAACACTGACCCTTCTCATTTCATCCATCCACTCGCTCCAAATGTTTGTCTAATTCTGCTTTGAACCTGTTTAAGGTTCAAATACCTGTCAACTTCTACGACAGATGGAAGTTTGTTCCAGCAATCAACCACCTGCTGGCTAAAGGCAAATTTCAGCACATCTATCCTACAACTCTTTCCTCAATTTGAATTTATGCCCTCTCAGGCGATTATTCTGAGCAAGAGGAAGAATCCCATCAGTATTGAGCATGCTGAAGCCATTCAAGGCTTTATACACCTCAATCAGATCACCTTGCAGGTGCCTAGTCTTCAGACAATGTAATTTGCAAAACTTAAACCTTTCTTCATAAGAGCAATCCTTTGTTCCATTCACTAATCTTGTTACCTTCTCTGTACTCGTTCCAACAGCTCTACATCCTTCTTAAAATGAGGCCTCCAGATCTGTATACAGTATTCAAGGTGTTCCCTGACCATTGCCTTATAGAAGGGGATAATCACCTCCTTATCCCTGCTAGAAAGATTCCTGTATATCATTGACAGGACACCATGAGCTACTCTTGCAGACCGTCTGCACTGCTCAGAAAACTTCATATCTGCCTGCACAATTACCCCCACGTCCTTATCACTATCTACCACTGTCAGTGTAGTACCACACAGTCGATACATTACTCTGGGGTTATTGCTTCCCATATGCAATACTTGACATTTGTCAATATTAAACTTCAGTTGCCACCTCTCAGCCCATCTGCTCAACTTTTCTAGATCCTGTTGCAGCAGGTTACTGTCATTAGTGTCATTAACAACTCTGCCGACCTTTGTATCATCTGCAAACTTGGACATTAAGCCTGGACAAGAACCATCTCTCTCTCCATTAGGAAACAACAGCTGATGTTGTGATATGCATATAAAGTTTATTCACTACCTGAACACCCTAACTGGCCAATATTATTTTTGCCACAGTGGGACATTCGTACAACAACCTCATCTGTGAATTGCAAAGTTATTATACGACTCCCTGAACTCTCCCTTACATTACAAAGCATTGCAGCCACTCCAAAGCCTCCTTTATCAGTTTGTTGCATAGTTTTGGCAGTTTGGATCATAGGGTGTTCACATAGTGAATGAACTTTATATGCATATTGCAATATCAGTTGAAGCATATGAATTGGCACTCTCCATTAGGAGACAACAGCTGATATTGCAATATGCATATAAAGTTCATTTACTACGTGAACACCCTAACTTGCCAATATTATTTTTAAAAAGGAAAGGTATGGAATTCTAGGAACTCTCTCCAAACTTAAAATTTGCACTACAGAGCATTGCAAACATGGTTTTGCCAAAATGCAACCTTCAGTTTAAAATTTGAACAAGAATCTAATACCCAAAAAAAGAACATCCTACAGCTGCATACCACCATACAATCTGAATATTCCAGTTATGTTCTGGTATACATAGATGGGACAAAAAGTAAAACCAAATCAGGAATAGTTGCAGTTTAAAACACTTAATCTATGAATATACTAAAAAGTATAGTATTTGCTTAATTGAAATTACTGAAGAACCCCCTGGGTGTTCTTCACTAATTCCATCCAGTCCTTTGTGATATCTTACATTAAATGACTATATCACAGAACAGGGTAGAAATCTGCATTTTTGCTGAATTCTTGGACACGTAGCAGTTCCAGGCAACGAATTGGCGGATAATTCTGCTAAATTAATTACCATTCCACTTGATAGTAGGGTGCCTCCTTAGCCAGGTGGGCAGGAGCAGCAGTGCATAGCACACGCTTCTTGATTAGACCGGGGTTCGAGCCCGTGACCACTAAATAAGGAGGATGCAGAAAGGTTAGGGAATGACCACCGCATATCCCCGGAGCAATATGGCCTTAGTTGCTAATGCTCCTAAAAACCAAATAACAACACTTGACAGTAGACAAAAAAAAAAAAAAAAAAAAAACCTTACCGATACTATGCACAGATAATGAGATGCAACTGCATGCACATGCACCAGTTGCAACTAAGTTGGGAAAATCAGAGACAACAGACTGAAGCACATTTAACCATTTCCATCACCATGTTTGTCTAGCTTCAAAACAAATAGGCAAGAGTAAGTTATACTTGCGTGTCTGAAAACTGGACACAAGAGGCAACAAACCTCCTCAGTGTCCTAAATGTAACATGCTGCTTATCATCAAGCTCATCCTTGTGGACTGACTGTATATGCACAAGAACAGCATATAGTCCTATCTGTAACTGAGTATCAACCGCTAATGCTGATGTCAATCTTAGGTGACAATTCAAACATCATGAAGGTGTTCTCCTTCCTGAGGATCATCACTATACACCATGTTGTCTAAGAAACCCACCACTAAAATCCTTGGGTAAAGCTCACATTCTTGTCTTCCACCATAAGCATGGTGCACTACAGCAGTAATTGCTGATGCGCCAGAAAAATCAAACAAACAGCTAACCGGTAAACAAAGTATAAATAAGGAACTAGACTATAAAATCGACCAGTCTATAGATGACGGTATGAACAGTGCAAACATGTTAAATAAATTCAAATTACAGCTAATTAATACATTATGAAGAATAACAAAAGAAAAGAAAATAAAAATAAAAAAAAAAGATAAAAGGCAAACATCGGTGGCTGCATAGCATAACGAATAGTGTGTGTCCTGAAACAGTGTAAATTGAGTTACGTGTGTAAATGAAAATATGTCAGCAAAATGGACAAGCCTTGTGAGAAGTGAATACAATGAAAACCAGTGCTTAAATATAGAAACATTGAAGAGAGCAGAAGGGAGGGAAGGAAGGGTGTACTGAATGTAGAATGCTGTGAAAGGAATACATAACCTAAAAATTTTGAATACTTCAAATAGAAAGCCAATACAGCATAATTTACGAGCTAATTTAAATTAAATTTAGAACAGCATTCCCTGAAAGCACCGAAGGGCTTTCAGGAACATGACAACATGACCATTAAATGAAACAAAAGAAATGAAATAAATGTTGTGGTTTGTTTACAGTAACAAAGTCATGATATTTTACATTATTTAGCATAAATGCTTTCAGGGGATTCCACACTATATTTGTTTATAATTGGCTTTCTATGTAAAATATTCAAAATTTTTAGGGGTGTATTCCTTCCAAACACCCTTCATCTCGTTTTAACACCCGCTCCCTTCTGTTTTCTTCAATGTTGCTTTATTTAAGTACAGCCACTCCCTGATTAACGTAAGGATTGCATTCTGCGGAACTCTACGTAAGTCGGATTTTACGTAAGTTGGAATTTCCCCCATGCTTGTGCAGCACTTGCAACTGTGCTTGCTGAATTGATTGAATCAGAAAAGAAATGTTTGACGAACATGCAAATAGAATTATTTATTGTATTTATTCAATTTTTTTTCTTGTGCAGAAAAAAATTACAAAAAGCGTGATTTAAAAAAATTATAAAATTACAAAAAAAGAGAGGAGACTGGCATAACTTCAATAAGTTTTACTTCTCGACCATTGTTGCCAGAACTAATGTCTGCGGCTGATAAGTACACTGCTGCGGAGGTTGAGGGCTGTGGAGATTTAGAAGAGGTCGGCCCCTCAACCTTACGAAAGAACATATTAATGGATGACTGGACAGTGGCTTTTTTTTCTTTTCATCGTAGATTTCTTTGTAGCAAGCATACTATTAACCCCTCTGTTAATTTTTAAGAATTGTTCGCTGTCGGAATCCATCTTCTCAAACCTTGTCATTGCCATCTCTCTGGTGATGAAACGTTTCAGCTCCTCATTTGGTTCATCTTGAGCTTTGTCAGCATTTTCTTCTTTCACTATCGCTGCCTGCTAGAGAAAAAAATTCTTCGTTAGATATTTCCTTCTCTTCTTCCTGTATTAACTCCTCTACATCTTTGGCAACAACCTCCAACTGAAGTAGCTCTGCAATCTTTACAATCTTATCTGTAACCTCTTCATATGATTCATCTTTTTCAAAACGAAGCCCTACAATTTATGTGCTGTGGGCATATTTCCTTCCATGTGCCATTTAAACAACTTTTAGTAATTTCCGCCCAGGCTTTATTAATGTTTAAGATAGCGTGTTAAATATTGTAAGATTTCCAAAAGTCTCGACGTAAAATTTTTCTCACTGTCTACTACAGACAATGCCTCAGCAAATGTTGTGCGTATATACTATGCTTTTTAATTCGAAATAACCTGATCCATAGGTTAGATGAGTGAAGTCATTTTGGCAGTAGAAATATGACTCTCACGTTCCAATTTAAATCATCGAGATATGTAGGATGTCAAGGAGTATTATCTAATAGAAGCAAAATCTTGAAAGGAACGTCGTTGTCTTAACAATATTTTATTGGGAATGAAGCAGCATTTAAACCAATCCTCAAAGAAAGAGATTGTTATCCATGCTCTCTGGTTCGATTGGAAATGCACGGGTAGGGTGGCTTTATTGATGCCCCTAAATGCACAAGGATTTCCAGAATGGTACACAAGCAGTGGTATTAATCTGTAATCTCCCGCTGCATTAGCCCCAAGCAAGAGCATGACCTTATCTTTTGAAGCCTTGAAACCTGGCATTGTCTTTTCCTCTTTGGCAATGTACGTTCGATCCTGCATTTTTTTCCAATACAGAGCAGTCTCGTCAAACGTTAAAAATTTGCTGCGTTGAATGGCCGTCTTCATCAATAATTTTTTCCAACACAACACAAAATTTCTCTGCAGCTGCAGAATTGGCACCGGTGACTTCACCGCATACTTTAATGTTGTGGAAACCAGGTTAATGCTTGAACCTATTAAACCACCTGTTGCTTGCCATGAACTTGGCTTGGGGTTTGCCTTACTTGTTCTTAATATTTTCATAAACACTTCTTGCTTTTGCTTGAATGCCCATTGGACTCAGGGGCACTTGCTTCTGAATCTGATTTTCCATCCATATTGTTAATAGCTTTTCCATCTTCAATATCGCACCTGAATGCTGTTTTGTGATCACTCTCATTCTTAAATGTGACATTTACAATCATTGAGTGTCCAGTTTCTGTGCTCCTTACACCATTGCATCCTCTTTCTAACATTACCATCAGTAACGAGTGGCTGAACAACAGTGGCTCTACCATAAATTTCAGTTTTTCGAAAATCTTGCTGAATTGTTTTGTTAAGAACTGGATTTCCGAGACTCGCATTAAGTTGTGCAGTTATGTGTTTTGTGTTTTCAGGCTACAAACCTTTTCGGTGTCCAGCAGTCTGTTTCAGTCTGCATTAGTTTTCTGCTACAGTGTCTTATCAAATTTTGTTTTTCCATGCTTCGTGAATACAAACATCACTTTTGATACAGTTACTCTGGAAAATTTAAATAAATCAGTAGTTTAAGTCACTGATGCCCTGCTAAACATGCACACAATTTGGCATATTTCGAATTTAGACACATTGCTCATTTTCTTCATGTACTTTTTTATATCTCCTCTAAATAAATACCAGCTTTTATCTTCTTTCATTCCCAGTACTATAGGCAAGAAACAAATATCATCACTGCATGTTCATAAATATGTGATACAGTCATTACAAAAACTGCTACCTTTACATATCAGGCGTTTCAATTATTTTTTACACCTGTTGTGTGTGTGTGTGTGTGTGTGTGTGTGTGTGTGTGTGTGTGTGTGTGTGTGTGTGTGTGTGTGTGTGTGTGTGTGTGTGTGTGTGTGTGTGTGTAAATATATATATATGAAATGCCTAATATAGAACTGAGTTTAAACCAGAAGTGATAGATAAAAATAAGGATGATATGACAGATGCACCTGAACGTGCAAAGCAGCAGTAAAGGATGCAAAAGTATATACAGAGTTGTTAAAATTAAAGTATCCCTATGTACACGGCTCTGGAGCGAATTCTAAGGCTCGTACAGAAGAGAAATTTGGACAACAGGTACAATAAAGAATGCGCTTGCCATTTAGTGGGAAAAAAAAAATTAGTTACAAAATTTGTCACTATATGGCACTGTGGAATACAAATCATTTGAATGGCGCTACAATTGTTCGATATGTCCTCCATTTTGGTCAACAATGTTTCCATTCGAAGAACAGCATTTTCTATAGCAGAACTTAGCATATCAACTGGAATAGCCAGCACATGACATCTAATGCTCTCCTTCAGATCTGCCAGATTTTGACATCCTTCCCAATACACCTGGTCCTTCAAGAAACCCCACAACCAGGTTGCATGGTGTGAGGTCCAGTGATCGGGGTGGCCAAGATGTCTGGAAACAACAGCTGATGACCCATTTTTCTGTAAAGTGTTGCCTTAGCAATCTTTGGACAAAACGGTGGATGTGGGATGGAACACTATCTTGCACGAATATGGTATCCTGAAGGAGCCCACGTTGTTGCAGCTCTGGTATTCCGAAATTTGCCAACATTTCATAATATTGCTGTCCAGTGATGGAACAGGTGCGGGGTCTAGTCGATGTTACCTGTTCAAAAAAACATGGCCCAATCATGAATGTGGCCGTAAATCCACACCACACTGTCACTTTTCGAGAATGCAACGGGACCTCTTGGATAACTTGAGGGTGTTCTGTTGCCCAAATGCAACATTTGTGTGTATATCCACTTGTCCATTTAAGCAGAAGTGGGCTTCATCACTCCAAAGGATGTTCCATGGCCAAGTGATATCCACTGTCATTCTCGACAGAAACTGAAGTGCATATGTGAAATGAATATCTGCATCACCATGCTTTAGCCGCTGTAGCATAGTACCATAACACCTGACGCTGTAAGGATAGTACCATAACACCTGACGAGTTACTAGCCTTACAGTGGAATACGGCATGTTAACTTCACGAGAAACACCACTTTGCTTATTGGAGGCTTGACGTGGTGAAACCCATGTTTAGTCTCTAGAGCAAAGTTTCCGTCATCCCCCTCCCCTCATACTTCTCCTTCAACCCATGCACGGTACTAAGTACTATAGGTTTTGATACCTTTTGTGTTTGGGGTTTTCATAAAAAAAAAAAAAAAAAAACAGCTGGTACAGTTGCACCACCACATGGAGATTGACTTGAAAAATTCGCGACAGCCATAGCCACATCTTCAACACGAGAAGAGTCCACTCGTTTTCGACCTCTACCTGGTTGAACACCAAGATGTCCTGTTGCTTCAAATTTTGCAATCATTTTGCAGACAGCACAAACAGTCATAGGTCCACTCCTTATGCGCTTCTGATAGCCGCAGCTGCATTGTTGCTGTTCTGATAGTGCAGCTTCACTAATAGTACCTTTTCCTGCAACGTTGTTATCATTGCTGCTGTAGTGCAGACAAACATCTAATGTACTTTCTGTGGCAAAACATACGACTATGCAAATAACGCAAGTTTTTTGCATAACCGTAACTAAGATAGTTATGCGCCATGCGGCTCGTATCTGGTGATTATGAGCTTGGCACATCCATGGTCATGTGCTGGATATCATCATTCTTCTCTTTCTTGGTGTTTTCTACTACTGTCAATATCTCTCTCTCTCTCTCTCTCTCGGGGTAACTTGGGAATTTTTTTTGGCTGGTGCAGTATAAGCCTCAGGCTTCCTTGCACCATATGGCTAATAATAATAATAATAATAATAATACAGTGACACAGTGCCATACAGTGATAAATTTTGTAACTAATTTTTTTTTTCCCAATAAATGCCGTGCACATTCTGTATTGTATCTGTTGTCCAAATTTCTCTTCAGTACAAGCTTAGAACTCACTCCAGAGCCCACCACATAGGAATATTTTAATTTTAAGAACCCTGTATATGCATATGGGAATTAACGGTCTGATAATAGTGCAAGGATGGAAGTGAAATTTACACAAAATGCCAAAAACTAATAGGGGAAGTATAGTAGAAATCGGAAAAGATGTAGTAGTGAAAAAGAATATCCTCTATGTTATAATGAATTATTGAATGAATTAGTGAATTATAATTCATTATAACATACAGGCTGGCCTCGATTAACGCGTTTAATTCGTCCCGCGAATGCATCTTGCAAAACGGAAACGCATTAATTGAATATAATAATCAATAGGAAAAATTATAATTGGTCCTTGACCTTCTGGAATGTCCATAAAGAATTTTAAAAATACTTTTTAAATAACTTTTTAACTGTATACAATGTAAAAGATAATGAAAATAATTGTGGAATTAAATGCTTATTGCTTAAAACAGCAGTTCCCAAACTGTGTGCCACGGAATATTTTAAATTTTCAAGGGAAATACAGCGATACTTGACATCTGTTGGACACCGCACGAACTACTAGCTCAAGATAATTCACGTTTCAACATTTATTTTTAAGTTGTTTGGACCTAACTATTAAACGGAACTGTTAGATATTTCTTTTGGTCTGGGTGTGCCATGAAAAATTACTGAGACACTAAGGGTGCCGTGAACCGAGAAAGTTTGGGAACCTCTGACATAAATTACACAATGAAGAAATGACTGTTGCGGAAATATTTGAACAGTGTTGACTTTCTCTTTTCATCAATCCATTTCCAAGAACCGACAACAATCTTCTCTGGGCCCTGGCGAAATAAATATCGCAGAAAACCTCAAACCTTTTGTGTGAGGTTCTGTGCAATACGAAAGATTTCATCTAGTTCTTTACCGTTATCTCCGTGAAGGAGATAACGGTAAAAGAACTAAACGGCTCATTTAAAAATTTGACTTTTATCTGGCTGCTTTTAAAAATTTGAATTTTTAAATGCAAGTCTGCATTGACTTTATTAGCAGGAGACAAATAGTAACACTTCTTCCAATGGTTGATGGAACACACCGAGGCGGGCAGCAGGCAAATGTTTGTTTATTGCCCATCCAACACGCGGTAAGCTTAACATGCGATTCAAATCCTTTTCAACTATCACATAAAAAAAAAAAAAAAAAAAAAAGATCACGTTAACTGCAAATTTGCATCATGTAAAGTGAAAAGTGGTGTAATTTTTTCAAATAGCGGTAACTGAAAAACGCGTTAATCGAACTTGCGTTTTGAGAGGCCTGGCTGTAAAGGATATTCACATTCTTTGCTTATTTGAAAGGATAGTAGAAATTGGAGAGGTTCAATTTCTACTATCCTTTCCCTGTTAGTTTTTGGCATTTTGTGTAAATTTCGCTTCAATCTTTGCACTATTATTAGACCCGTTAATTCCCACACACACACACACACACACACACACACACACACACACACTTACAGATAGATATATAGAGACAAATTTTTGAGTCTTAATATTTTCACTAATAAAACATTATTTTAGTAATACTGTCAAGGGAAAGAGATGAAATTAAAATGCTTAAACCATTTGATTTATATCAGAATGGTTAGTTTTTGACATGACCATCATAGAATTTCCTCCAAACATATTTGTGGAGAAAGACAGTTTGTTGGTACCACCTGACCTTTCCAAGATTGCTGCCTCGGACATAAGTGATCTATTTCCCTAAAGAAAATTAATGTATTAATATTAGTAGTGGCAAATGATGCAAGAAAGCAAACTTATACAGCATCAGTGCCAAAAAAAACAACAAAAACTTATTTTCCCTGTCCATCCCATCCAATAGTTTATCTAGTTCTTCCTTGTATCCAAGCTATCCACTTCTGCAATAAAAGATGGAAGATTGTTCCCTCAATCAACCACCCACTGGCTAAGGCAAACTTCTTCGCATCTATTTTGCAACCATCCTTCTCAGTTTGAATTTATGCACCCTCATGTAATCTGAGCAAGAGGAAGAATCCTATTAGCATTGAGATTGTGCAATCCATTTAAAGCCTTAAACACCACAGTCGTATCACCTTGCCTAGTTGCCTAGTCTCAGATGCTGAAGTTTGTAGAACCAAAACCTTCCTTGTTAAGAGAACCTCCTTTGTTCACTCATCAATCTTGTTGTTCTTCTCTGTACCCATTCCTGCAGTTCTACCTACTTCATAAAATGAGGCCTCCAGACCTGTATGCAGTACTCAAGATGTATCCTGACCATTGCCTTAGGGTGCTTACACATAGAACACAGCTGGCATTCTTACCTGTAAAAAGCAGCCACAAGTAGCCTAAATGAATAATGTAAGTTAATGGGAGCATGTATAATAAGAGCACATGGGCACTGGCTACCATTTCTTGTTTAATTCACCAGCTTACTTCAACAAATTAAGTTTGCTGGTTCCCAGCGGAAGTTCAGATATCACTCAATTGGGTATGCATTGCTCACACTTCTGGCCTATAGGCAGTTATAAGAACTGATTTTGCTATGGAATTCATGGTGATGTAAATAAAATTTGTGATACAGAAGTTTTAAGCATGGATACTGAAATTTTAATATCAAACATTTATGGATTTATGTAAAACGTGCGATATAGGACAAAATTGTCAAATTGCATTCAAACAGGAATACAGTGGTTCTTTTTTTTCTGATATTTATATCAGAAAAAATCTAATATCTAATATCTAATACAGTGATATAAAAAAATTATATCACTGAAAAGTGATAATAAATAAGTAGAATTAGTCAGTTAGTGCATGTTTTTATTAATCAAATTTAAAACAATGTTTCTTGATTCGTTCTGATCTATTTAAAATTGCCCTTCATAACCTTCCAATTCATTACATAAATTATGATATCTGAAGGTTTGTCTACTATAATGTACGGGGATGGGATATACTCGTCAGTTCCTTATTGTTTTTAAATCTTGGGGGGGGGGGTGAGAAAAAATTATCAATATGACAAGGAAGAAATAAAATTTTGGAATATATAAGATTAACTTTTTAGACTAAGGCGCATTTAGGGCTAGAGCCTCAAGCTGCGAACGAATTATGATGCTAAGCACTTTATATACATAGATTAACTTTTTATTACTTCAGTTTTCAGATTTATACTTAATCTGTTTCTGAAATATCAGGCTGTATTTTATTATCATTAATTTTTTTTTGTAAATAAATACTCAAAAAAAAAAAAAAAAACATTTCTTACTGTTTTGCCTTCAACAACAAATTATAGCCTGCATGATGCATAAAAAATTTATTTATATTTTAAAGTATGGCCTAAAAAAAGACATTAATTGCTAACACTCACTAGTTTCATTTTTCATAATTAATCCAAGTTTTTCCACCTGCAATTATCATTAAATGAAATGTGATTATTTTGAAAAGTACATATTGTATTTATCTTAGTAATAGAAATCATACGTTCCGCAATTCAGTGGCACCCATAAAACCTACCCCATTGCATACCAAGAGGGTGACTCAGTAGCCAGGTGGAAGGAGCAGCAGTGCATAGCACACGCTTCTTGATTAGACCGGGGTTCGAGCCCGTCACCACCAAATATGGAGGATGCGGAAAGGTCAGGGAATGACCACCGCATATCCCGGAGCAATATGGCCTTAGTTGCTAATGCTCCTAAAAACCAAACAACAACACGCATACCAAGAAGTTGCACTGGTAAACTGGTTTCTATGTGTTCATAGTCAGTGAGAAGCTTCAGCTGCATGTCGCTACTAGTTTCCAGTAAGTGGCTACCTGCTTTCTATGTGTAAGCACCCTTGCACATAGAAAGCAGGTAACTGCTTACCGGAAAACTAGCAGCAACATGCAACTCATTATCTTATGTGTAAGCCCTCTTACAGTAGGATAATGAACTCCTTATCCCTGCTAGCAAAATTCCTGTATATCATTGGCAAAACCCATGACCTGTCCTGGCAGCCTGTCTGCACTGCTCAGAGAACTTCATATCTCCCAAGGTCTTTTTTCATTTTCGACTACCCTGAGTACAGTTGGTATGTTACTTTTGTATTGTAGCTATTGTTGGTGACTCTATCATCAGGAAACCAGGAATGACATGCAAAAAGGATAGCAGAACAGGACCAGTGCATGTTTGCCAGGAGCAAAAGTTAATGTCACATCAGATATCATTCTTCAAGGGCACAAAACGTGGCACCCCTGCACACACTAGCACTAATGACACCAAGAGTGGAAGAGATGAGCACCCACCCAACATTGATCCCACTGATTCCATTGTTCCAAGAAAATGTAAATGGGATGTCAAATGACCCATTTTTTATTTTAAAAAATGCCCCATTTTTCTATTTCTTCTGTATACGAGAGTTGACTTTTGTGTGTAGCATGGCCGATGTTATAGACATGTGTGAATGAATTCTAGTATTTTTTTTTTTTTTTTTGGTGTTTTTCAAGGTATTTATGTGTTGGTGGTGATGTAAATGCTGTAACATTATTTGAAAGGTCTAGTAAAAAAAAAGTAAAGTGCAGCCATTATCAACCCACTGCAGGATGGAAGCCTCCTCAACAACTCCTGCTGAGGGAAATGGACCATAATCTGCCATGCTGGTCCAGTGCGGGTTAGCAGATCGACCGTATTCAGCAGTCAGGGGCTTGAACCCCGTCTACTCAAAGAGCGTGTGCTACTGCACTCCCGCTCCTGCCCACTCGGCGACGGGTGACAAAACAATGGAAAACATCATTGACAAAACAATGGAAACATCTTGCTGCACAAGGATTTCTCGCTATCCATATTATCAAGCATAGCCATTCATTTAGATCAGTGGATTGCACATCTACCATCATATGAAACTTATCCTCAAAAAGATTCACATGTGCAAGAACAAATGCCACACTCCTTCCTAGTTACATGCCTAATCATACCAACAAATTTACGAATCTTCTCAGCGATGTAATTGATATGTGAGACAAACTGTAACTGTCTATCAATCTGAACTCTTAGGTATTTTATTGTCTTCACAAACTGCAGACAGGTATCCTTTTAGCAACATATTTTGCTCTTTTCTGTCGAAACCACAAGCCTGTGCAATTTACACCAGGTACTCAGCTCCAACAAAATGAAGTGTGATCATTCCTCTAATTGAGGCCTTGAGTCACCATCCACCAGCAAAACTAAGTCAGCATGCGCAATCATAACAACTTTGTCATAGTCCACATTAATAGGATAAGGACTGACCCTTGTGGGCAGCCTCTTACATCTTGTCTGGTAATATTCCCACATGTTGATTTAACTGTAACTGTTATGTTGCAGAAGTAATCTCTTATAACAGAGTAAAACTGCGGTGTGCATTTTTGCTGATGTAATACCAAAAGAACACTGTGCCAGTCGATGCTATCGAATGCCCCAGCGAAATCGACAATGACACCTAGACAATATATTGATCTGCATCAGTGTATGGATTCCACCAAATTGTTCAGTCCATCATCAGCCCCTTTCCCTGCCATAAACCCATATTGTGTTTCAGACCACTTGCAGTTTTCTTGAGCTCTTTCCATAATTTTACCTGCTAGCAATCTTTCATAAACCTTCTGTAGTCCACTAGGGGAAAGTTAAATAAGTTTTATTAAAAAGATACATAATACAGCCAGTATTACTGTATAGAAAATTCACACAATCATTAATAGTAGCAAATGCTTGTAAATATAAAGCAAAGTTTACTTGAAGCTGTATGAATTAGATCCAACCCATGAAAGAGATGTTTCGAAATGTAGGCAACTATGTTCATTCTCTTCTGGACATTAATGTACTAATTTCTGGAAACCTGCTGCATGGTGAGTTCTGAAGTTGAATGTCTGGATGTCAGTATTTCACGATGTTGGCCTTCAGACTTTTTATTTCAGGTCTCATATGTTTACTTATTGCCTTCATTGTCTACATAAGCAAAAGCCTGGAGGAGTAAAATCTGTTGATGTGGACATTTACAGTGCTTTCCAGAATTTGGAGTATTGTGTACAGATTGGAATTGCACATTCTCTGACTCTCTTAAGTGTGGAACTATGTCCTAAAATCTAGGTGTGATAAGTACATTTTCTACATATTGTATTTCCAAATGCTTGTGCTGGAGGTTTAATTTTGTGAGTTTGGTGCATTGTGTTCTTTTTTGAATGGAGTATGCCAGTGATTTTCAGTATATCTGAAATTAGCATTAAATTATATTTAGGAAGGGAAAAACTAATAATAAAAATAAAGAAATAAATATTTGTAGCTATAGAATCATCTTTTTTTTATCAACTCCATAATTTTCACATTACCTAATTAAAGTTTTTTAGACAAGCTTCACTCTGTCTAGGAAAACTATATGAACTGATTAATGTATGCACTTAAAATTTTTTTGATCTGTATTTATGCTTTGATGTCATTGCCCCAATGGTAAAGTTTACAAATCTGCCCCCCACCCCCCATTTGAGCTTGAAATCTTTTGTTTTGGTACTTGTCACTGATTGACATAATTTCTTTATATCATATAAAATATATTCAGAAATATACCTACTGATTGTTTAATAGAAGAAATTATAATTGGATCCGGTTTTATTTTTCTATAATTTTTTTGCTACTTCTTGAAACTGCCTTTTGCAGATTTGCAGCTTTACCACTGGACCAATAATGTATTTAATGAAAGTTAAATAATCTGATAATTTGTACTAACAGTAGATAAATTATAATAGATAATCTAAAATTGTCTTTTGATTGCTTAAAAGAAAATCTCTATTGCTGTTCTATTTTAATGAAATTACTTGCATGAATTAATTTTTATGATGGTGATGCATTGCTGAATATACAGATTGTCACTTAAAATGTCTAGTTTTCTTAAGCAATATTGTAAAAATGAAATTGCAATTTCATGTCAGATTTGATTACATAATTTAACTCTTATTATATTGCTTAGTGTGCACTGTGGAAAGAAAGTTTATATTTTTTGTTTGTAACTGATATTTAATTTGTTATATTACTTAAGTTTTGCATAGCTTTTCATTCATAGATTTTTCTCTCATGTTTTTGCTACTCCTACTACTAGTATAGTCATCTTAATTTACTTCAGCATTTCATGAGGCAAGGCCAGTGTTATAACTTAGCTTTTTGACATTGTTTGATGATTATTTATCAGGTGAACAGTATGAAAAAAAAAAAAAAAAAATTAGATTTCTGTTGTGTATTTGGCTATATATTTACAAGTTTGTTTCTAATGGGTCGCTTTATACAGAATTGAAAATGTCTTTCGGATATTCAACAATGTTGGAACATTCTAATTACGTAATATTGAAACAACAACAGCTTATATATTGTTTGAAAATTTAACATACAAATCATGAAATGTTATTTAATTGATTAATGTGGTATGAAAACTTAATTCGGAATGAATTTTTGTATGTAAGAAATAAAAGATGAAAGTGCACCTTATGTCCATATTTTTTATTGATATTTTTTTATGAAAACCCCAAACACGAGAGGTATTAGAACCTATAGTACTTAATACTGTGCTTGGGTTGGAGGTTGAGAAGACAAAAGAAGATATTTGTTGACATTAGACTTGACCTTCTGTAGACTAATTTTCAGGAAATACGTATGAAGGAAGGCTGTTCAGGAAAACAGCAGTTGAATGAATAAACAAGGAAGATGAAAAGTTGGTTATGTGAGTTTGAAGTTGGACAGTAAATGGATGTTGCTTGGTGGACTGTTTGGACTGTTTTCAAAGAGAGAACAGGAATTATAGAAGCCAATTCTGAAGAACAGTGCGCATGGAAGTATCTGTAGAAAAGGCATGCAGCAGAAACAGTACGTCTGTTAGACAGAGAGTGGAGAGACTCTGTTAGAGATGAGTCATTAATTAAACTAACTGCCCTCTTCTGAATGGAATCTAGAATTCTGAGAGAGGTTTTGGTGGCACTGCCCCAGATGCAAGAACAATATTCCATAGTAGGGCAGATTTGTGCAGAGTGAACAGCTGTTTGAAAGAAAAGTAATGCGAGAGCGAAAGATAAAACCAAGATTTTTATATGCAGAGGAAGCAATATTTGTAATGTGCTTGTGCTAAGAGAGATTAGAAATCAGTGAAATCCCCAATAGAGATATATCACCTTGCCTAGAAGTTGGGGTGTCACCAAAGATAAGCATAGGAGCAGAAGAATCCTTTTTGCGAGACACAGGACTGGGTTTTAGAAGGATTAAAATCAACTAAGTTGTCTTTTCTCCACTGGAGAATTACCTGGAGATCAGCATTTAAGGAATTGGTAGCAGATATTCAAGAAGTTGAAGCTGATTGAGCAGGGCAAAGTTTCTCAAACTGTAAAGTTGAAGACAATGTGCAATCATCGGCAAAACTACGGATAGTATTTCAGTTCAATGAAAGAAGGTCATTAATATACAAGAGGAAAAGAGAGGGAAAGAACTGAACTTTGGAGGACACCAGCATTAGTGGAGAAGTTAGAAAACATAGGGCCATCTACCATCACCCTCAGTGAGTGATCAGAGAGAAAACTGGATAACCAATTACAAAAAATAGTTGGAAAACCCTAAGATGCAAGCTTGTTTAGAAGACCTTTATGCCAAACATGATCGAAACCCTTTGAGATGCCAAGAGCCACTGCTTGTGATTCACCGAACTTTTCCATTGAATTTGTCCATAAATGAGTAACATAACCCGGGATATCACCAGTGGATCCACACTGACTGAATCCATGCTGGCGATCGTTGATCAGATGGAAGGTTGTTAGATAGTTTGAGTTGGCGGTTAATTGATTTCTCCATTACTTTAGAAAGAGTAGAAGTAATTGCAATGGAGAGATTTGTCACCCTTTTTTGAAACTGGCTGGATATGAGCAAATTTCCAAGCAAAAGGAAACACCTTTGGAATAAGAAAGTGAAAAAAGACAGCAAAGAACAGGAGTAAGCTCAGGAGCACAGGTTTTGAGAAAAAGTGAAGAAATACCATCAGGACCTGGAGCTTTCTTAGCATCAAGATTCTTCAAAATCCTCTTGCCATCCTTTTGACGGAAGACCACCGGAAGCATTGAATGGAGCATGTTTGGGAATGGTGGGTGGTGTTTTACCAAGATCATTAATACATGATTTGGAAAAAAACTGGGATGCTAGCAGTTCAGTTTTATCCTTGCCTGAAGTGACAATAGAACCATCTGATTTTGACAGAATTGGCAGCAGAGATGGGCAAAAGTTGCGACCAATAGTTTTGGCAAGAGACCAGAATGCTCGTCTAGGCCATTAGGGCAAGAAGCAAGTGTTCTACACTTCGTAGGTTCAAAATCTATTTTGGACTGATTGATAACGGCTTTACAATTGTTGTGAGCTTTGATGTAGACTGAAAATGAAACTGAAGAATTGGAAACAAGCGATATACAACATTCTTCTCTTGAACAGCCTTAGCACATTTATTGGAAAACCAAGATTTAGATAAAGGATGAGATTTTAAAATGGAGTGTGGAGTAAAGGATTCCATTCCTATAAGAATAATTTCACTGACATGATCTGAGCAAATGTTGACATCAGAAGTTTTGAAACAGTAATCCGACCAAGGAAAAGAAGAAAAGAAATCTCGCAGGTCATCGCATTTTGCATTCTTATAATGCCAAACAACACATGGTTGTGAATAGCCATGAGATAAAGGCTCCATTGGAGAAGAGATGATCAGCAAGTTGTGATCTGAGGTGCCTAAAGGACGACTCACTTTGACCATAAATAAATAAAATTCCTGCATTACCCTATGAGAGAGAGAGAGAGAGAGAGAGAGAGAGAGAGAGAGAAGTAGAAGGAAATCACCAAAAAAGCAAGAAAGAGAAGAATGATGATGTCCAGCTCAGCACCCTGGGTTTGCCAAGCCCATAGTCACCATATGTGATCCCCTCGTTTAGAAGGGTTGTTTGTGAGAAAAAGATCAAGCTTGTTGGCTATATGGTTAGGATTGTCTGGTATTCTCGTAGGTAAATGAAAAATCTGTGCGAGGTCATTAGTAATTTCAAAAGCTTCAGCATCTCATCTAGCTGGGTCTGTGTGACTAGAGAACGGAAGCCAGCTGGAGATGTGAACATTAAAATCACCAAGGAAAATTACCTCACTGTTAGGAAAGTTGGACTGGAGAAAGTCAAGCTCAAAGAGCTCAAGTGATTAGTGGAGTTAGTAGAATGTTAGAGATAACAGATGAATTTGATAGAATGAGGTAGAGAGATTTTAAGCTAGAGAAGATCGAAAAGAGGAGATTCCAAATTACCAATCACTGACAGGGAATATCGGAATGGACATATGCACAAGTACCACCTTTGAGAAGAAAGGAATCATACAGGGAATAGTTTGGGCAACTGAGATGAGCAGTGGTTGAATCAACCAATAACTGAGATTCTTTCTGTCAGAAAAAATACATGGGGTTTGGCAGACCGCAAGTGGAAATGGACATTGTTGAGATTAAAACTGAGACCACGTCTATTTGTGAAATGAACTAGGAAGTGTTTGGGAGGTTTAGATCTTTTTGCAGATAAGCTAGCTCTATTAGTTTGACTATTCATGGTGTTTTCAGTAGTAAGAAAAAGTGTGGGGGGGGGGAGAGGACATGCTGTATGAAGTAATGAAATTTTTGGATATGGCATACACATGGTAAGAATATACCCAGATCCTCGACTACCTGGACTCCCTCCAGTCACTATCTGGCAGATTAGAGGTAGCAAGATTATAAACTAGCTGATCCGGAAGCCTCCTGGAGAATTACCAATAGGTTCAGTCTGGTGTACTAACTTGCGCCAGCCTACGAACAGCGTTTTAGACCTGTACCCTCAAAAGACATCAGTCTTATTGCATGATGGAAGAGATGGTGAAGTGTTGACCGGAACTTATCTCTGGAGACTAAACATGGGTTGCACCAGTTGATGAGAGTCATCTACCACCTAGTATTGCCTTGTAACACAGAGGGATGGTATTTCTCCATGTGGTATGGGCGCCGCACCACAACGCCTTCTTATGTTGGTTCACACCTGTGGTCACCCATAGCATGCTTGCACATGGAGTTATACCCATGATTACTAACAGTCCCACGATCATGAAGATGCAAGCAGAGGATTTGGCTGTCACAGACTGTCCGGACTTCACTGAAATTGGGTAACTTGACTTGAGTGTCACCCAAATATGAGTTCCATCAGCATCCTACAACAACAACGACATTCCATCCGAATGGCTCCAATCCATCTTTGTGGCCCTACCAAAAAAAGGCTACCAGCCGGAAATGCGAAGACTTCAGGCTGATCAGTCTAATGAGCCAGGTGCTAAAAGTCTTCCTCAAGGTGATTCAGCAAAGGATAAGATGTAAGTGCGAAAGTGCACTAGGAAACACACAGTTCGGATTCTGCAGGGGACTAGGCACCAGAGAAGCAATTTTCTGTTTACAAATATTGCTACAAAGGTGCTATGAACATCAAAAAGACGTGTATATATGTTTTATTGACTATGAGAAAGCCTTCGATTCAGTTTTTTTTTTTTGTTTTTTTTTTTTTTTTTAGGAGCATTAGCAACTAAGGCCATATTGCTCCGGTGCGGTGGTTATTCCCTGACCTTTCCGCATGCTCCGTATTTGGTGGTGACGGGCTCGAACCGCGGTCTAATCAAGAAGCGTGTGCTACGCACTGCTGCTCCTTCCCACCTGGCTACGGAGGCGCGCTTCGATTCAGTAGACCACGACCGCCTAATTGACCGACTGAGAAAACTTGGGCTTGAAAACAATGATATCAACTTTATTACAACTCTCTACTGGAATCAAACAGCCCGGCTTCGCTATGACAACGATCTGACAGACCCAATTCCAATAAAAAAAAGGCGTCCGGCAAGGCTGTCCATTATCTCCCATTCTTTTTAACATCTATTCGGAAATGATCTTCGACCAAACACTGGCTGACAAGAACATCGGCATAAAAGTTAACGGACACTACATCAATAACTTAAGATATGCCGATGACACAGCACTAATAGCGGATTCAGAACAAGATTTACAGACCATCTTGAATGAAGTGGACATAGAAAGCCAAGCATGGGGGCTACGAATCAACAAAAAGAAAACAAAGGTGATGAAGGTCAGCAGGACTGCAAGCAAAATCACGATCAAACTAAACAACGAAAAATTAGAGCAAATACACCGCTTCAAGTATCTCGGAGTACTCATTGATGACCAGCTGAACCATGAGGCCGAAATCAAAAGCAGAATTGAACAAGCCAGGCAGGCATTCACCAAATGGAGAACCCTCCTCACCGACAGAAGCTTGAACATCATGCTCAAATTACGCACATTGAAATGCTACATCTGGCCAATACTGCTCTACGGTGTAGAAACCTGGACTCTAACATCAGCCACTACAAAAAAGCTCCAGGCCTTCGAAATGTGGCTCTACCGAAGAATGCTGAAAATTCCGTGGACAGCCAAGATAACCAACGCACAGGTCCTGCAGGACATGCACACGGAACGGGACCTGCTCAAAACCATCATCAGCAGGAAATGCAAATACCTAGGTCACATCGCTAGGAACCAACAAAAATATCACCTACTACCACTCATCCTGGAGGGAAAGATCGAAGGCAAGAAACGCCCAGGCAGACCGAAAATGGCATGGCTAGATAACATCAACACCTGGCTTCACATGACAACAGCACAAATTCTACAAGCAGCGCTAGACAGAGAACAATATCAAAACGAAGTCGCAAACGCCATTCGGCAGCATTAAAGAAGAAGAAGAAGGTAGCAAGTACAGCTTGTCTGGCCTATCTGAGAGAGAATGTCTGCGAAAACCTCAAGGACCATTTTTTTGTTATGGTATAATTTTACCATTGTGTAGAGGGGCTGATTCAAGAAACTGTATGAATTATGTTATATGCCACACTGAGCTAATCTAAAATCTATAAAGAAACCTATGGGTATAGAAACAGCATTTCCCTGTTGAGAATTATTTGAAATGATGCATTTGAACAACTTGTGAGGGCATAGAATGCCAATTGCCATTATATGAAAATAGCTTTTTTTCATATTGGTAGAATAGCATATGATATGTATTCTGCTGTCATTATTGTTTTATATTTTAAGTTTGACATGAAGCTTTTAAGTTGTATTGTGAAATCAAATTTGGTACAAATTGTTAAATCAGCATTCAGTCAAATTTCAGTTTGTGTTCTGGACCATGTTGTACCAGAGGAATTTACAACTACGATTTAACCTATAAAACATGACACTCACTGTTTTCAAAGAGTTGTATATTTGCAGCACCCTATAAGTTGAAATATGTCCATGTGGAAATCCATTACAGGTATACAGATCATGAAAAGAAATAACATATACTGTCTGTTAATTATGCAGAACAGAAAGCATTTTTTTAGGAAATATTGAACCCTCTAATAAATATAATTTATAATAATTTGTAAATGGGGATTGATTTTTTAAAAGTAATGAATTGAAAAAAGGGGTTAGGCAGTGTGCTTCCCAATCCCTGAATGAAACTTTTGTTCTTTTTAAGTTTCTCATCACTGATGTTTTCAGTGATGATTGTCTCAAGAAATGAATGTTTTCAGTGATGATTGTCTCAAGAAATGAATAGGCGCCCCCTTCCCACAACTCTGAAGATCACTTTGTTTTTAATAAATTATACAGCACACATATGTAATTATTAAATTAAAGGTGTTTGCCTCATGCTAGTATTTAATGTAACAGAAATTCTTTAATTTGCAAGTGAACACTTCCGTAAGCTTTCATTTCTTAGCTAGTATCCAGAAATGTTATATTTTAAAGCAGAAAAATCAGATCATCATATTTGAGTAATGGAGCAGACCTTAAATTTCAGAAAATGGGTAGGATGCTGCTTCCCCCCACCCAGAAAAAATCTCTAGGCAAAATTATTCATTGTTCAGTTTACTATTCACCTGATTGACGATCCTTAATTTACTTCAGTTTGCACAAAGATTATAAATACTGATAGCATATTTTTCAAATAACCTAGACTATATATTTTGGAAGAGCATAGAAATGAATATGTAATCCAAAATAAATAAAGTGTTAAATGTGATTCTGTATCTTTTTTGAAGTAAATATTGGAAGGGAATTAAAATAAACAGTTACATAATAATGAATAATGTAGCAGTACTAAAAATGTGAGAGAGAGACAAAAGTCAACAGGCAAGGTTACTCAGCATTCTTCATCCAATTAAAGATTGTAAAATTTCACATTTTTTGTTTGACCGATTGGGTTTATTGCTAACCAAATGATATATGAATTTGTTTTTGTTTTGTATCCAAAAATCAGCATTTTATACTGGCATTTCATTATACAATGCTGATTGGAGGATGGGGGGAGGGTGCTTCAGATATGTCTAAGATGTTGGAATGAATGTTGGGTACCTTGGGGGAGTATATTGCCAAACATTGAGATAATTGCTAAACTTATTTCATTTATTAGCACTCATTGGCACTGAAAGATCTTAAAATTTAAAATGCAAGATCATGTTTGATCGTATCCATTTCCTTTGGTAATTTGCTCCCTGTTATAAATTTTTTAAGAAAGGTGTAAGCATTGAGTGACTCAGCTTGCTTGATAGCATATACCTTGCACTGTAGCAATTGAACCTGTTGTCTCTGTTTCCTTCCCTAGTGGAGTCTCCTGGAGGCAGCAGTAAGTGTAGCACAATCTCCTGTGTCTCCTTGTCCTCTTCCTTTCTCCTAGCATCCTCCTTCCTCAACACTCTGTGTGCATGCTGTATTCATCACTAGGGGGCAGGAGTTAGCATGTAACATGGTGTCTGTTCTATTAACTCTTTCCTATTTATGCTGGGCCTTGTATGCTTTATTCTGTAGAAGGGATGAATTAATTGTATAGTCAGTTCTTGATTATTCGTGGCAGTAGAATGAGAACCAGCATGTATATTACAGAACAGAGAAATATTCAGTATTCATAGAAAATGTTAATTAGAAACAAATACATATTCCGACATCATTTCCTGTAATAGTTGATATCTGCATTCAATGCAACTAATAACCTTAGAAATACTAGCAAAAGCAAAATTAATTACTGAAGAGTTTGTAATTGGTCCTTACTTGTCAGTGCACTATATTTGCAGTGGTTCGGCATATTGATGATTTTTACGTAATGTAAAAAATAAAATAAAACTAACTTTTTATGCTTAAATCTCTGAGATGAACACATAGAGTTGATACATTATGATTAACTCAACTGCATCTACTATTGTATTGTCACATTAGCCACTTGACTATATGTTTGATATGCCTTGAAGGACATTCGTGTGCAGTTAATGAAAAATTGATTGATCACTATACGTCTCTTCCTTAAAAAATGTTCAAATTCAAACTTTTTTGAAACATCAAATGTTTCAAAAAAAGTTCATTCCTCCTCCTTCATTGACAAAAACAGACCAGAACAAACTGACAAAATGTTTTTTTAAGTAGATCTAATACAATCATCCCCCCCCTCATAATATTGTTTTATATAACAATATTAAATGTAGCAGAAATATTTGAACCTATAATGGGAACTTTAAATACATAAATTCTGCAATAAATATAGTATATGTTCAAGAATATGCAAGGAAATTTACCTTAAAATATAGTTTATATGTTTACTGAACTTACATTATTTACAATAACAACTTGTGATACTGTTAACTTCCATAGAGCTCAACACTACTACATGCATAAATCCAATTTTTTAGAATGTTCAGTTTGGTTTCCAGTGACATGTTTTTCCTATACTTTTCACCTTCTTCATGTTATTAGCACTAGCTGATTCTCTTGATCACTTTGAGGCTATTAAAAAAAAAAAAAAAAAAAAAAAAAAAGCATGAAAAAAAAAGTCAGGTTGAAACTGTGTATATAGTAAACTAAAATCAGTGATGCAGACACAAAATGCATATAAACAATGCTTGAGCATAAGTAGAGACATATGATGCAGGAAAGCAATCTTACACAACATCAGCCAGAAAAAGAAAAAAAAAAAAAACTTTCCCATTTCACCCATCCATTGACTCCAAAAGTTTGTCCTTTTCTTACTTGAATTTATTTAAGCTATCAACTTCCACAATGACAACTGGAAGTTTGTTAATGCAGTCAGCCTGCTTGCTAAAGGCAAAATTCTGCACATCTGTTCTACAACTGTATTTCCTTAATTTGAGTTTCTGCCCCCTGTAATCGGAGGAAGAGGAAGAATCCCATCAGCACTGAGCTTGCTCAAACCATTCAAGGCCTTAAACACTTCAATCTCATGACCTCGCAGGTGACTAGTCTTCAGACACTGCAATCTGCGGAAATGAAGCTCTTCTTGGTAAAAGCACCCTTTTGTTTCCGCACCAATCTCGTTGCCCTTCTTTGTACTCATTCCGTTAGCTCTACATCTCTAAAATGTGTCTTCCAGACTTGTATGCAGTACTCAAGGTATGGGCTGACCATCGCATTCTATAAAGAGATAATCACCTCCTGATCCATTCTAGCAAAATTCCTGTATATCCTTGATAACAGCTGCCCTGGCAGCCTGTCTGCACTGCCCAGAAAACTTCATATCTGACTTCACAATTACCCTCTAGGTATTTTTCATTCTCTACTACCCTGAGTGTAGTACTGCACAGTTTGTACATTACTCTATGGTTACTGCTACCCATATGTATTACTTTGTATTTGTCAAATGTTAAACTTCAGTTACCACCTCTCAACCCATTTGCCCATCTTTTCTAGATCTTGCTGTAGCAGCATACTGTCATTACTCTCATTAACAACCCTGCCAACCTTGATGTTATCTGCAAACTTAGACATTAAGCCTGATATACCTTCATCAATATCATTAATAAATACAGAAAACAACAATGGACCCAACACTGAACACTGGGCGACTCCACTAATAACATTAGTCCACAAAGAGCAGTGTCCATTAATTTTTATTATGTGTCCTCCCTCTCAACCATCCTTTTATCCATAGCAGCAACTTTCCCTTAATGCCATACTGCTCCAATTAGTTCAGTAGGCTTCCATGTGCAACAGTATCAAAAGCTTTCCTGTAATCCAAGTACAGCCACTCCCCGGCTTACATAAATTCGACTTTATGTAAGATTTTGTCGGCTGGTGCAAACTTAAAAAAATCCTGTAGGGAAAAATGGAGGTATCGTGAAAATATCATAATGTGAAGCCAATAACACATTGTTGTTTTTTTTTTTTTTTTTGGTAAATCGTTCCAAGATCTTGGAAGTTGACATTTCCGTTATATAACTAAGCTATTTATCTCTCTAAAAGAAAAGTAATTTTTATAATGGAAATTGCACTACACTTTCATCTTTATCATATGTTCTGTTATAAGAATCAATTTTGAATGACTTTGTAATATTTTTCTAAAACAAATTTCTGGAGATCACCACCTCCAAAATAAAAACAATAAAAACAATTTGCAATTTTGAAATTGTGATGTGTTGGAAAAAACCCCTTCTAAATCTCCACAGTCCTCAACCTCCACTTCGGCGTGCTTATCAGCTGGAGAGTTAATTCTGGAAACGATGCTTGAAAGGTAAAACTTGCTGATGTTATGCCTGACTCCTCTCTCTTTTTGTAATTTTATAATTTTGAAATTTTTGTAATTTTGTACACTTTTGTAATTTTTCCTGCACATGAGATAAAAAAAAAAAAAATAATAATAATAAATAATTCTATTTACATGTTCGTCAAACATTTCTTTTTAGCTTCAATCAAATTAAGTCTTCCTAATTCATTTCACAATTCATTTCACAAATATACATGGTCTCAATTCTAATCTCAACGATGTCCATTTCCACTTGCAGTCTGCCAAACCCCATGTACTTTTTCTGACAGAATCTCAGTTATCGGTTGATTCAACTACTGCTCATCTCAGATGCCCAAATTATTCGCTGTATGATTCCTTTCGCCTCAAAGGTGGTACTTGTGCATATGTCCGTTCCGATATTCCCTATCAGAGACTTGGCAATTTGGAATCTCCTCTCTTTGATCTTCTCTGGCTTAAAATCTCTCTACCTCATTGTGTCAAATTCATCTGTTGTCTCTACCATTCTCCCAATTCCACTAATCACTTGGAGCTCTCTGACTTCCTCTCTTTGCAACTTGACTTTCTCCAGTCCAACTTTCCTAACAGTGATGTAATTTTCCTTGGTGATTTTAATGTTCACAACTCCAGCGAGCTCCCATTTTCTAGTCACACTGACCCAGCTGGTCGAGATGCTGAGGCTTTTTGCAATTACTAATGACCTTGCGCAGATTGTTCATTTACCTACAAGAATACTGGACAATCCTAATCATACAGCCAATACGCTTGATCCTTTTCTCACAAACAACCCTTCTAAGTACGCGGTCGAAGTGAGAGGTCCTTTAGGCACTTCAGATCACAACTTGGTGATTGTCTCTTCTCCAATGGAACCTTTATCTCATGTCTATTCCCAACCTCGTGTTGTTTGGCATTACAAGAATGCAAAATGGGATGTCCTGCGAGACTTCTTTTCTTCTTTTCCTTGGTCGGATTACTGTTTCAAAACTTCTGATGTCAACACTTGCGCAGATCGTGTCAGTGAAATTATTCTTGCAGGAATGGAATCCTTTATCCCACACACCACTTTAAAATCTCGTCCTTTATCTAAACCTTGGTTTTCCAATAAATGTGCTAAGGCTGTTCAAGAGAAGAATGTTGCATATCATAATTGGCTTGTTTCTAATTCTCCAGTTTCATTTTCTGCGTACACCAAAGCTCGCAACAATTGTAAAGCAGTTATTAATCAGTCAAAACTAGTTTGAATAGGCTAAGAGTAGAAAACTTGCTTCTTGCCTAATGGTAGCCGAGCATTCTGGTCTCTTGCCAAAGCTATTGGCCACAACTTTTGCCCATCTCTGCTCCCACCTCTGTCCAAACCAGATGGTTCTGTTGTCACTTCAGCCAAGGATAAAGCTAACCTGCTAGCATCCCATTTTTCTTCCAACTAATGTATTAATGATCTTGGTAAAACACCTCCCACCATTCCCAACATGCTCCATTCAATGCCTCCTGTGGTCTTCCGTCAAAAGGATTTTGACGAATCTTGATGCTAAGAAAACTCCAGGTCCCGATGGTATTTCTCCACTTGTTCTCAAAACCTGTGCTCCTGAACTTACTCCTATTCTTTGCCGCCTTTTTTCACTTTCTTATTCCAAAGGTGTTTTTCCTTCTGATTGGAAATTTCCTCATATCCAGCCAGTTTCTAAAAAGGGTGACAAATCCCTCCCATCCAATTATCGTCCCATTGCAATTACTTCTTCTCTTTCTAAGGTAATGGAGAAATCAATTAACCGCCAACTCTTACTACCTAGAAACCTTCTGTCTGATCAACGATTGTCAGTATGGATTCCGTCAGTGTCGATCCACTGGTGACATTCTCCCTTATGTTACCCATTTATGGACCAATTCAATGGAAAGGTTCGGTGAAACACAAGTAGTTGATCTTGACATCTCAAAGGCTTTTGATCGTGTTTGGCATAAAGGTCTTCTAAACAAGATTCCATCTTATGGTTTGCCAACTGTTTTTAGTAATTGGTTATCCAGTTTTCTGTCTGATCACTCACTGAGGGTGATGGTAGATGGCTCTCTGTCTTCTAACTTCTTCACTAATGCCGGTGTTCCCCAAGGTTCAGTTCTTTCTCCTACTCTTTTCCTCTTGTATATTATTGACCTTCTTCCATTGGCTGGAAATCCTATCCATAGTTTTGCCGGTGATAGCACATTGCATTCCACTTTCCATTTTGAGAAACCTTGTCCTGCTCAATCAGCTTCAATTTCTCAAAAATCTGCTACCAATTCCTTAAACGCCGATCTTCAGGTAATTCTCCAATGGGGCAAAGACAACTTAGTTGATTTCAACCCTTCTGAAACTCAGTCTTGTCTTATATCTCACAAAAAGGATTCTTCTGCTTCTATGCTTATCTTTAGTGACACTTTGATTTCTAGGCAAAATGATATATCTCTTTTGGGGATTACCCTGACTTCTAATCTTTCTTGGCACAAGCACATTACAAATATTGCTTCCTCTGCATCTAAAAAACTTGGTTTTCTCTTTCACTCTCGGCGTTACTTTTCTTCCAAACAGCTGGTCACTCAGTACTTTGCGATTTAGCAAAGCTGCCCTGCCATGGAATATTGTTCCCACATCTGGGGTGGTGTCCCCCAAAACCTCTTTCAGGCTTCTTGATTCCATTCAGAAGAGGGCAGTTAGGTTAATTAATGATTCATCTCTAACAGAGTCTCTCCACTCGCTCTCCCATAGACGTACTGTTTCTGCTGCATGCCTCTTCTAACAGATACTTCCATTGGCACTGTTCTTCTGAATTGGCTTCTGTAATTCCTGCTCTCTCTTTCAAAACAGTCCGAACACATGCTGCCACCAGCCAACCTCCATTTACTGTCCAACTTCAAACTCACAGAACCAACTTTTCATCTTCCTCGATTATTCATTCAACTGACGTTTTCTGGAAAAACCTTCCTTCATACGTATTTCCTGAAAATTACAGTCTACAGAAGTTCAAGTCCAATGTCAACAAATATCTTCTTTCGTCTTCTCAACCTCCAACCCAAGCACGGTACTAAGTACTGTAGGTTCTAATACCTCTCATGTTTGAGGTTTACATAAAAAAAAAAAAAAAAAAAAAAGAGTCAAAAAACGAGTGCTGCATAAGCATTTAGGGGAAATTCCGAATTACGTAAAATTCCGACTTATGTAGATTTCCACAGAATGGAACCCTTACATAAATTGGGGAGTGACTGTATATGATATCAAAATTACTTTTTGCAACCAGTTCCTTTGTGAAAACTTCCCCTTAACAAATACATTCTGTCTGAATTGTAACTGCAGTTTTGTCTAGATGATCCTGCAATGCTTTAATTAACAGCTTGATTATTTTCCCCGAAACAGAAGTTAAACTAAATAGGTCTTCAATTACTCATATCACTCTTCGATCCCCCCTTTTAAAAGAGAGAGAGAGAGAGAGAGAGAGAGTTCCTTTGTGAATTCGGAATACACTTGCATATCTGCAAGCTGTGGGGACAGCCCCTATGTCCCAGGATGCTCTCATAATTACTTCTAATAGTTGGCTTACTTCCTTTGGTGGCTCCTTTAATATAACTGGATATATCCCATCCACCCCAGGTGCCTTTCTTATGTTTATCTTCAACAATTTGTCTTCATGTTATTATTATTATTATTATTAGCCATATGGTGCAAGGAAATCTGAGGCTTATGCTGCAACAGCTAGAAAGACACAGAGAGAAAGCGAAATTGATGATATCCAGCTCAGGACCCTGGGTGTGCCAAGCCCATGCTCACGATGTGAGCCCCTGGGGTTAATTCCTAGTTATTACAAAATCAATTGGCTCCCTGTTAGAATTTGATAAGATTCTGGCATCTATTTTCCCTACAGAATTCCTCATGTGTGAATTAGATGTAAAATAATTGCTCAGTTTGTGAGCTATCTGAGCAGGATCGTTAACTGGACCTATCAGATTCATCCCCCCCTCTTTCTTCTAGAGTTTACATAAGTAAAGAAGTCTTTGCTGTTTTTCTTTTGCATCCTTTGCGAAATATTTGTCATAATCTGCCTTTGCGTGCCTAATCTCCTTTGTGACTTGATTACAGACTAGCTTATAACTACCATAGGCTTCTGTGTGGTATCTTTTCCTGATAATTTATATGCATCCCATGCATTTTTATTCTCTGCCACAAGCCTCATCAGTTAATCTGACATCCATTTAGGCCTAATCGTTGAACAGCATTTCTTAGTTGGGTGTGAAAAGCCTAGTAGTTTCCAAGATTAATTCTGTGAATGGTTCCCATTTAGAATTTGCTGTTAGTAACATGAAGTGGGACCAAATGACATTAGTAACATCAGTAGGTCCCACTTTATAGAATTTACAAACTGTCTAAGACCACTATATTCACCTTTATGAAAGCAAAATATAGTTTAAGATACATTCGAAATGCTATATAATGACCCCATGGCAGAATGAGAAAAACAGTAACTCGGAAGGACGTTATATTGATTGTACATAAAATCAGCAACAAAACAAGTAAAAGCTTGAAAATTTAATATAATGCTACTAATACAATATAGTATAATCTGGTATATAATATTTACTACAGTATTAAACAAAAAAATTATGATTGTAAATTTTCACTTGATTGTAGTGCATTAAGGTCACAGTTAAATTGCAAATTTCGCTACATAGTTTACATACCTATCAGGACCTAAGATGAGGAATTGTTTCATACTTTAAAACAATCTGTGAATAGATGCTGTTTCAATGGTAGAGCATGTTTTAAAAGAGAATTATGAAAGTGCACAATAACAGTTATTTCACTTTCTCAGTTAGACTGTTTGAAAAAATTCAACTTACAAGTTCTAATCAAGGATTTGAATCTTTCACTGAAACTTCTTGTTCAACCAAAGTAGGTTCCCCATCTTCATCACTACAAATTTCAAAATATTCTCTTATATCTGCCATGAGTTCCTCTTCATTCATGCCTATTATTATTATTAGCTCTATAGTGCAAGGAAGCCTGAGATTTATGCTCCACCACCAGCCAAAACAGATTTTTGAATTACCCTGTGTGTGTGTGTGTGTGTGTGTGTGTGTGTGTGTGTGTGTGTGTGTGTGTGTGTGTGTGTGTGTGAGTGAGTGAGTGAGTGAGAGAGAGAGAGAGAGAGAGAGAGAGAGAGAGAGAGAGAGAGAGAGAGAGAGAGAGAGTCAGAAGTAGAAAGGAATCACCAAGAAAGAGAAGAATGATGATATCTAGCTCAGGACCTGGAGTGTGCCAAGCCCATACTCACCAGATGTGGCCCCTGTGTCCTGAAACATTCAGTGTCTGTATCCACTTCTGCATAATCTTTGAACCTTAAGTTTTCCAGTAAGTTTAGTTGATGATGCACACACTTAAGTTTTTTCCCCTATTATTGCACTGTCCTTCGTAATTAATAGAAGAAGCATGCAAAATGTCACACTTTGCATCTTTCAAGGTAAACCCAGCATGTTCAAAGCAATTGGCAATCACTTTTTCATCAACCTCATCCCATGCTGAAACACATAAATACATGGTCTGCAGGATGTCGATTGTCCTCTCCTTGAGCTTTGATGCAACCTAGGTTTATTTAGATGCAACCTATTTTATGGTACTGTGGTCACTGCCTGCTGTTAGTTCACCCACTGCCAAGTTTTTCATGCAGTTATAGTGGGGACTGCCCCCCCTTTCAACCAAGCGGACACTACTACTGTCTCCTCTATTCTTTTACTTCTCTGTTCTAGTCCCCACTATAACTGTATGAAAAACTTGGCAGTGGGTGAACTAACAGCATTCAGTGACCACAGTACCATAAAATAGGTTGCATCTAAAGTAACCTATGTGGTCAAAGCTGAAGGAGAGGACAATCGACATCCTGCAGACCATGTATTTAAATAAATAAATTTTCTGTTTATACTCTGGGACGACCAAACGGTCAGAGGAGTTCACAAGATAGATAGAATACAAGAAACAGCACCGTATTCAGTAGTCACGGGCTTGAACCCCGGTCACTCAAGGCACATGTACTTATGCACCCGCGCGCCTGACCACTAGGCTACGGTATGTGTTTCAGCATGGGATGAAGTTGATGAAAAAGTGATTGCCAATTGCTTTGAACATGCTGGGTTTACCTTGAAAGATGCAAAGTGTGACATTTCGTATGCTTATTTTTGCTTTCAAGACATAGCAGAATTTTGTTTAATAGGATTCTTCTGTAGTTTTCCTTCCATTCCTATGTAGCATCAATGCCCATGGCTGCATTTTTGTGACACTTTTTTTTTTTTTTTTTTTTTTTTTTGAAAGACAGGCCATGATCAGTCTTAAATTTCTGGAATCATCCATCTGAACTTTTAAATTCATTCTTCAATATTCATTTTATGTGCCAGTGATTCATCCTTAGCTTTTAAAAGCTTACCATCTATGGCAGGGGTGTCAAACTCATTTGGGCCGTGGGCCATTTCCCGTATTAGTGTACCTCACGTGGGGCTGCACACGACCTGCAAACCTAGCCATTGCTAAGCCTAAAGAAATGGCTAGGTTTGCAGGGCTTTTTAATTGCTCAGTTGTTGCTGACTGATACTCGCAGTTGAAAATGCATTAATAATTAATTGAAAGGAAATAAAAGTCTGAATAAACAACAGAACGAATAATGAAAAGGAAGTTTATTCCAGATAATACAATATTTCAATGAGGGAATATACATGAAATTAGGTAATTTAGGCCTTTCTGCCAGATATTTTACCCCCAAGGGCTGACATCTGGTGAGTATGGGCTTGGCACACCCAGGGTCCTGAGTGTGCCAAGCCCATATTTTTATTCTTCTCTTTCTTACTCTTCTACTTTCTCAGATTTCTCAGGAGTAACTGAGATTTTTTTTTTTTTGGGTGCATCAGAAGCCTTAGGCTTCCTTGCACCATACGCTAATTATAATAATAAGTTGGCTCCATTTGCTTGCAAACGGCTTCATGAGATTTCGAGTCAAAGGTTGAGAAGACACAACCTTCATTATGGAAGAAAGATTGGTGCTGGTTAGCCTTGATCTGTGGGCTGTTTTGTTTTAGCTTTCATACACAAAAACAGTCGTTCACATAAATATGTGCTCCCAAACTAACATAGAATTTCAGACTTCTTATCTCTTGGTATTTTTTGCCCTAAATACAAGTAGATTTTTGGGATCCTAACTTCTCGGTATTTCTCTTTTAAAAAGAGTCATTCTGCAGATCAGTTAGTTCCATTTGTATGGAAATGGGAGCTCCCTCAACATTAAAAGAAAAAAGACCCATGAAAAGAGAAAAATCTTCTTGGTACTCCTCGAAATCTCTAAAGTGTCTATCAAATTTGTCTTTAATGTTTTCTATTCTGTCACAATATTTTGAGAAGGTATAACTTTGACTTTGATTTTTCAACTGTTTACACATAGAAAAAAAAAAAAAAAAAAAAAAAGTCAAATAGCCTCTTTTAATTGATTTTGCCACACAATCAACTTTTTTTGAAAACTAACCAGTGCATCGTGCATGTCTGTTATCAACTGATCTTTCCCTTGTAGTTTGATGTGTAGATCGTTTAGGTGACCTGAAATGTCTAGTTGTTAGGCCAGATCGTGTAACCAAGACTGATCCTTCAGATCCGATACATCCTGACCTTTCATTTCAGTATTATTTCTTCCAAAAGTAGGGAAAAAAAAAAAAAAAAAACTCTTTAGTACATTGTGGCAAGGCAACCAGCGAACCACTGTATATTATGGTAGCCCTTCAAATTCACTTTCCAAATCCTCAAGAAGGAGAGCAAACTGGCTGTGATCCAGTTCTCTGGACCAGTTCACAGTTTCGGCCACAGTCTTGAGCACAAAGTCCATTTTCAGTATTTTCGAACACAACCTGCTGATGAATAATGCAGTGGAAAGATTGCAGTTTTTGTATGTCTGGATGCTCATCCTTCAGTTTTGCTTCTAGTGTCGATACAAATCTTTTGACTTTGCCTGTCATCGCTGAAGTGCCAACGGTAGTCAGCCACGAATCTCTTGATAGGAATCTTGTATTTCTTCAGAATCCTCCATACGGTGTTACAAATGTCTTCCCCAGTAACAGTTCCATGGATGGGAATTATTTCCAAAAATTCCTGAATTACTTTCAAATTGTCATCCCAGGCTCAAAGAAACAGTGGAACTTTTGCCGAACTTGAATATTGTTACTTTCTTCTAGTGCAATTGAAAACATTGAAACATTGCAGATGCTTCCTGAAGTTTTTTGTGCAAGTTGTCTGCTATCTTGGTTATCCTTTCAGCCACTGTGTTTCTTCACAACAAAATTTCTTGGAACACTTTCACATTTCCAGGACAAATGTTTTCATCCGTTTTTATCATGCATTCCTTAACCACTGAGCCTTCGCTGAAAGGTTTAGAATGTTTTGCCAGTAAATAGCTGATTTCATAACTGTCTTTCACTACCGATTCACTGCCTTTGTTAAAATTTGTAATTACATTTTGCTGCCTTTGAAGTGAGTTCATATCCTTCAGTTTTTCTTCTCTTAATTTACCCTGGAAGCGGGAAATTTTTTTTTTTTTTTTTTTTTGTGAATTGTATCATGGTGTCATTTAATATTGTACCCTTTGATGACTAATCGATTCATTGCAAATAATACACACAGTTTTACCTTTTACCTCATTTCTAAAGTAACTCAATTGCCATCTTTCTTAGAAATTTCTCCCCTCATCAATAACTTTTCTTATTCTGGTAGGCTTGGAAAGTGATATCATCTGTATATAAGAGTAACAACACAAAACTGTTTGCTTACTGACTTTATTAAGTAGAAATGGTAAAACAAATATTAGCTCACTCGCTTTACGATGTAACCTACTCGAGCAGTATGAAATCCGCAGTAAAACTAACTGGCAGCATGCAAAACGATCGATTAAAGAGGCAATGGAAATTGTGCAATCACAGAAAGCAGTAGGCAGCAGTGGAAAATGGTCGAGATGCATTTTATAAATGTCATTATTTTCCATAGAGGTGTTTATGTTCTGTTGTTATGTTGTG
The DNA here is from genome assembly GCF_048544385.1 of Mastigoproctus giganteus. Taxonomy (NCBI): domain Eukaryota; kingdom Metazoa; phylum Arthropoda; class Arachnida; order Uropygi; family Thelyphonidae; genus Mastigoproctus; species Mastigoproctus giganteus. The sequence continues at coordinate 175,464,714 of NC_143578.1, read as the reverse complement.
TGTGTGTGTGTCAGGGAGCAGTCACCACCTAGGTGGCTGTTCCTGTGCCCTCCCTAGGCGTGAGGAGCTGGGCCTGGGGCTACTATCACTGTTGAGTGCTTTCAGCACCCAGAAATCCCGCACTCACCGGAGGTAGTGCAATACTGGTGAGTGCCAATAATCCCGGTTGCCCAAACCTGGGAGCCAGGTTTTGAGCAACCTGATTACAAGTTCTTGAATATTTCATTAAGACTCAGCTAATCTGAGAATTGCTATAAGTCGTTAATTCTCTTCGAGGTTCTCAAAACACGGTCTGTCACAGTCTCTGGTCTGGGAAGATCTTGCCTCATCAAGTTCTAAATGATGATAAGCGAAGAGAGCCAGACCAGCACAGTGAGCCAGGTCCAGCAAATCGGAATCTGCTATATACAAAATAATATATGTAGATTCAGTTGAAAACTTTATTGGAATCTGCTATATACCAAATAGTATATGTAGATTCAGTTGAAAACATTGCACTCATCAGAATCTTCCAGACATAGTCTGTAACAGCCAATGTTTACAATGTGGGAAACAAAAGAAATGATGATCAGTGATGAAAGCCAAACCCAGCACAGTGAACCAGGTACAGCAAATCAGAATCAACTACATACATACAAATAGTAGATACAGATGAAAACCTTGCACTCTTCAATCTTCAAGATACAGTCGCTACAAAATTTTCAAATTAAAAGTTATGGTCATTTGATATTTTCAAATCAAAAGAAATGATGATCAGTGTTGAAGTCAGACACAGTGCAATTCAAGAAGACACTTATTCAGCTGACCGGGTTAGCCAGTTGGGTAAAGTGCCTGCATGGCAACCCAATGGTCGCGCATTCGAATCCCACCTCGGGCTTGGGTCAGAGTAAAAATCCAAACCTCTGGAAGGTGCATTATGGCCACAGAAGCCGATGCGCCAACAACTAACAAAAAAAGACACTTATTCATTAAATTTAACAAAACATTAGGGTATAAATGAAAAAGCTTAACTATAACCTGATTTTCCAGAAATCAATTCCAGGACATATCTTCCATTATGTTTTCCCATTAATGATATTGACGATGGTATATCAGGCTTAATGTCCAAATTTGCAGACAATATTAAGGTTGGCAGGGTTGTTAATGTTCCATTTAGGCCTAAACGGCAGGTTTAGGCCTAAATGGATGTCAGATGAACTAATTAGACATGTGGCAGAGAAGAAAAATGCATGGGATACATATAAATTAACAGGTGACACGGAAGCCTATGATAGATATAAGCTGTAACCAAGTCGCAAAGGAGGTTAGGCAGGCGAAGGCAGATTACGAGAAATCCTTGGCAAAGGATGCAAAGAAAAACAGCAAAGAGTTCTTTACTTATGTAAACTCTAGAAGGAAGGGGATGAATCAGATTGGTCCACTTGATATCAATGGTTGATAATCCTGCTCAGGAAGCTAACAAAGTAAACAAATATTTTGCATTTACATTTGCATATGAGGAGTTATTTAGGAAGGGGAATGCCAGAAGTGTATTAAATTCTGTCAGTAAGCTAGATAATCTTGTAATAATTGAGAGTAAAGTGAAGGAGAAATTGTTTAAGATAAACATGCCGACCGGGCTAGCCGAGTGGGTAAAGTACCTGCCCGGCAACCCAAAGGTCGCGGGTTCGATTCCCGCCTCGGGCTTGGATCAAAGTACTGCAAAAACCTTGGGAGGTGCAATATGGCCACAGAAGCCGATGCGCCAATAACTACCAAATCAAAAAAAAAAAAAAAAGATAAACATAAGGAAGACACCTGGGGTGGATGGAATCTATCCAGTTATATTAAAGGAGGCAGCAAAGGAAGTAAGCAAACCCTTAGCCATAATAATGAGAGCTTCCTTGGACCCAGGGGAGGAACCCATGGACTGGAGATGTGCAAATGTGACCCCAATCCACAAAGGAGAATCAAAGGGAGACACAGATAATTACAGACCTGTTATTTTAACTTCTGATCCAGGGAAATTAATGGAGGCACTGGTTAAAGAAGCATTGCAGGATCATCTATACAAGACTTCAGTTATAGCTCGAACACAGCGTGGATTTGATAAGGGGAAATCTTGTGTTACCAATTTGATTGAATACTATGATGTGGTCACAAAGGAACTGGATGCAAAGAATAATTTCGATATCATATGTTTGGATCTTAGAAAGGCTTTTGATACTGTTGCACATGGAAGACTGCTGCACAAATTGGAGCAGTGTGGCATTGGAGGCAAATTGCTGCTATGGATAAAGGGATGGTTGAGTGGGAGAAGACAGAGAGTGGTAATCAATGGACATCGCTCTTCGTGGACTAATGTTATTAGTGGAGTCGCTCAGGGTTCAGTGTTGGGTTCATTGTTGTTTTCTGTATTTATTAATGATATTGATGATGGTATAGCAGGCTTAATGTCCAAGTTTGCAGACTATACGAAGGTCGGCAGGGTTGTTAATGACACTATGTTGCTGCAACAGGATCTAGAAAAGTTGAGCTGGTGGGCTGAGAGGTGGCAACTGAAGTTTAACATTGACAAATGTAAAGTACTGCATATGGGAAGCAGTAACCCCAGAGTAACGTGTCATCTGTGTGGTACTGCACTGACAGTCGTTCAGAGTGAAAAGGACCTGGGGGAATTGTACAGGCAGATGTGAAATTTTCTGAGCAGTGCAGATGGTCTGCAAGAGTAGCTGGTGGTGTCTTGTCAATGATATACAGGAATTTTTCTAGCAGGAATAAGGAGATGATTATCCCCCTTGTATAAGGCAATGGTCAGCTGAACCTTGAGTACTGTATAGAGGTCTGGAGGCCTCATTTTAAGAAGGATGCAGAACTGTTGGAACAAATACAGAGAAGGGCAAAGAGATTAGTGAATTGAACAAAGGAATGCTCTTAATGCAGGGGCTTAAGTTTTGCAAATTACAGTGTCTGGAGACTAGGCACCTGCGAGGTGATTTGATTGAGGTGTATAAAGTCTTGAATGGTTTGAGCATGCTCAATGCTGATGAGATTCTTCTTCTGGCTGAGTAACTCTGCTTCATACTCTGTCTGTGAGAGTATGAATTCGAATTGAGGAAAGACAGCTGTAGGATAGATGTGCGGAAGTTTGCCTTTAGCCAGCGGGTGGTTGATTGCTGGAACAAACTCCCATCTGTCATTATAGAAGTTGATAGCTTAAATAGATTCAAAGCAGAACTAGACAAACATTTGTAGCAAGTGAATGGGTGAAATGAGAAGGTTGTGTTTTTTTTTTTGGCTGATGCAATATATATAAGCTTGCTTTCTTGCATCATGTGCATTTGCTAATGGTAATGCCAAAAATAAAAATTTCTGTGTTACCCTGAGAGAGAGAGAGAGAGAGAGAGGAGAGAGAGAGAGAGAGAGAGAGAGAGAGAGAGAGAGAGAGAGAGAGAGAGAGAGAGTGTCAGAATTAGAAGGCAATTACCAAGGAAGAGAAGAATAATGATATCCAGCTCATGGCCCTCTGTGTGCCAAGCCCATACTCACCAGATGGCACACCCAGGGTACTGAGCTGGATATCATCATTCTTCTCTTTCTTGGTGATTCCCTTCTACTTTTGACTCTCTCTCTCTCTCTCTCTCTCTCTCTCTCTCTCTCTCTCTCTCTCTCTCTCTCTCAGGGTTACTCCCGAACTTTTTTTTTTTTTCCCTGGTGCAGCATAAGCCTCAGGCTTCCTTGCATCATATGGATAATAATGATAATGATAATAATGTGAGCCTCTGGGGTTAAATTTGGGTACAATTAGCAAAAACATGACCTCCCTCTGCACAATGGCTGCTGCAAGGACACTGTTTTTTATGGGAACAGAACTGCTCTGAATGGCCATAACCCAAACATCTAAAGCATTTTCCCACAACTGTAAATTTACGAAATCTGTGAGATGTAAATCCAAAATAGATTCTGTCGTTTAGAAGCAAATATCTGAATAACTATTGGCCAAACCCAGTTAGTCACCCTAGTCCCAGTTCCACTGAATCTGAATGTAGTCTCACTTTTAACTTCTTCCTGAGTAAAAGAAAAATCTTTAAAGTTCTAGGGGCTCACATCTGGTGAGTATGAGCTTGGTACATCCAGGGTCCTGAGCTGGATATCATTAGCTTTCTTGGTGATTCCCTTCTACTTCTCTCTTTCTCTCAGGGTAATTCAAAATTTTTTTTTTTTTTGGTGCAGCATAAGCCTCATGCTTCCTTGCACCATATAGGTAATAATAATAATAATATATGTCATCCAAAATTTCCTCATTTCTGCATTAGCATTAGCAGAGGTATGTGATGCGAGAAAGCAAGCTTGTACAGCATCAGCCAAAGTGGAGAGAAACCCTTCCAATTTCACCCATCCATTTGCTTCAGATGTTTGTCTAGTTCTGCCTTGAATTTATTAAAGCTTTCCACTTCTACGACAGATGGAAGTTTGCTCCAGAAACTAACCACCCGCTGGCTAAAGGCAAATTTCCAGTCATCTATTCTACACCTGTCTTTCCTCAGTTTGAATATATGTCTCCTCAGGTGATTAATCTGGGCAAGAGGAAGAATCCCATCAGCATTGAGCATGCTCAAACCATTCAAGGCTTTATTATTATTATTATTATTATTATTAGCCATGTGGTGCAAGGAAGCCTGAGGCTTATGCTGCACCAGGCAAAAATTTTGAATTACCCAAAGAGAGAGAGAGAGAGAGAGAGAGAGAGAGAGAGAGAGAGAGAGAGGTAGAGAGGTAGAAGGGAATCACTAAGAAAGGGAAGAATAATGATATCCAACTCAGGACCCTGGGTGTGCCAAGCACATACTCACCAGATGTGAGCCTCTGGGGATACCTCAATCAGTTCACCTCGCAGGTGCCTAGTCTCCAGACACTGTAATTTGCAAAACTTAAGCCTTTCTTTGGAAGACAACCCTTTGTTCCATTCACTAATCTTTTTTGCCCTTCTCTACACTCGCTCCGGCAGCTCTACATCCTTCCTAAAATGAGGCTTCCAGACCAGTATACCGTATTCAAGATGTGCCCTGACCATTGCCTTATACAAGGAGATAATCACCTCCTTATTCCTGCTAGAAAAATTCCTGTGTATCATTGACAAGACATCACGAGCTATTCTTGCAGACTGTCTGCACTGCTCAGAAAACTTCATATCTGCCTGCACAATTACCCCCAGGTAATCGTGCAGGCAGATATGAAGTACTACACTGACAGTGGTCTCTACGACTGTCAGTGTAGTACCACACAGTTGATACATTACTCTGGTTACTGCTTCCCATATGCAGTACTTTACATTTCTCAATGTTAAACTTCAGCTGCCACCTCTCAGCCCATCTTCTGAAATTTCCTAGATCCTGTTGCAGAACTGTTTCTATCATTAGTGTTATTAACAACAGATGACCTTCATATTGTCTGCAAATATGGACATTAAGCCTGATATACCATTATCATTATCATTAATGAATACAGAAAACAAGAATGAACCCTGGGGGACTCCACTAATAACATTAGTCCATGAAGAGCAGTGTCCATTGATTACCACTCTCTGTCTTCTCCCACTCAACCATCCCTTTATCCATAGCAGCAGTTTGTCTCCATTGCCACACTTCTCCAATTTGTTCAGACGTCTGCCATGTGCAACAGTATCAAAAGCCTTTCTAAGATCCAAATATACGATATCAAAGTTATCCTTTGTATCTAGTTCCTTTGTTGACCACATCATAGTATCCAATCAAATTTGTCAGACAAGACTTCCGCTTAACAAACCTATGCTCTGTCTGAACTATAACTGAAGCCATGGGTCACCATAAATTAATATTGTGGGGTCTGACAATCCTGTCTCCTTCAAAGCTGGAGCTGCTGAAATTCTATTAGCATCCTCTGAATTTGTAGTCTTAAGCAAAACTCCCATATTCCTCAAGAAACATGTACTCTTGACTTTCATATCTCTCTAGCTTCATTGCCTCAATGACAGCATTTCTAACATCCTGACTCAAAGCCAGGGACAATTCCTCCAAAGGTCTGAGTATCAAAATAGTTTGAGGATCGGAAAAAGTGTGTCTAATTATATTTCTAGTCTCATTTCTAAACTGACTTTCCAATGAAGAAACCACCTCATAAGAGGAAGACAAAATGGGATTCTGTGGCACGGGTCGCCAATTTGACACTCCCTGATCTATGGGAATGTTTTCTGCACACATCACCATTAGCCATTGCAGAAGTACCTTTCCAAGATCTGAATTATCTTGAAAGTGCCTTGAAAGTATCTTTCATGCTTGAATCGTACCCGGCGCAGTAGATTTCTCTAAATTTTCAATCTTTTTCTGATCTTTTAGAATAGTGAACAGAGCACTCTTAGGAATGCCGAACTGTTTGAAGATGTCAGTCTTAGAATGCTCGCCATTATCTACAGCTTGCAAAATCCTAATTTTATCTGCAGTTGGCAAAGCTGTCCTTGGAGCAATGCCAATGAACATGTACTTTATCTAATGAAATTAACTCCTAGCCGATGTTTATTTCATTACTGCACTGTGAGAAAAGGTGCTTGGAAATTTTAACAAATGATTTCTCATGGTTAGGCTGCAAATTTGTCAATTACTTCAATACATTTGATGCATTCTGTCATTTTTAAATGTGAATATTAGCATTAGCATTAGTAGAGGCATTTGATGCAAGAAAGCAAGCTTATGCAGCATCAGCCAAAAAAAAAAAAAAACCCACTTCCACTTCACCCCTCTGTTCGTTCAAAATACCTGTCCAGCTGAGCCTTAAACTTATTTAGGCTATCAACCTCCACCACAAGGGATGGAAGTCTGTTCCACCAACCAACCACCCACTGGCTAAAGGCAAATTTCCGCACGTCTATCCTACATCTGCATGTTAGGTAAGCTATGCAGATTATAAGAAATCTTTGGGAAAGCATGAAAAAAAAATTAGCAGAGACGTCTTTTCTTATGTAAACACTAGAAGGAAGGTAAAGTTCCACACAGGTCCCGTTGATATTGGTGATTCAACTTTTGATGATCCTGCTCGGGTTACTACAAGCTGAATAAGTATTTTGCATCTATATTCACACATGAAGAATTCTTTAGGGAAGTGGAGGCCAGAAATTTATCAAACTCTACTACAGAGCTAAATGATTTTGAAGAAAGTGGAAGAGTAATTTCTTAAGTTAAATGTAAGAAAGGCGCCTGGTTTGGATGAGATCTCTCAAATTATATTAAGGGAGGCAGCAGACGAGGTAATTAAACCCTTAGCCATAATTATGAGAGCATTCCTGGATTCAGGGAAGGTCCCCATGGACTGGAGATGTGCAAATGTAACCCCAATACACAAAGAGGATCAAAGGGTGACACAAGTAATTACAGACCTGTTAGTTTCACTTCTGTTCCAGGGAAAATAATGGCATCGCTGGTAAAAGAAGTAAAGTAGGAATAGCTAGATAAGAATCAGTTATACTTCCATCACAGCATGGGTTTGTCAGGTGATGATCATGTCTGACTAATTTCATTGGATACTATAATGCAGTAACAAAGAACTTGATGCAAAAAAATATCTTTGATATTAGCATTAGTGTTATTTGAGGCATATGATGGAAGAAAGCAAGCTTATACAGCATCATCCAAAAAAAAAAAAAAAAAAAACCTTTCCATTTCACCCATCCAGTGACACCAAAAATTTGTCTAATTCCACCTTAAATTTATTTAAGCTATCAACTTCCACAACAACAGATGGAAATCTGTTCCAGAAAACAACTACCCACTGGCTAAAGGCAAACTTCCGTACATCTATTCCACAACTGTCTTTCCTCAATTTGAATCTATGCCCCCTCAGGTTCCTAATCTGAGCAAGCAGAAGTATCCCCTCAGAATTGAGCCTGCTCAAACCATTCAAGGCCTTATACACCTCAATCAGATCACCTCACAGGTGCCTAGTCTCCAGACACTGTAATTTGCAAAACTTAAGCCTTTCTTTGTAAGGGCACCTCTTTGTTCCCCTCACCAATCTTGTTGCCCTTCTCTGTACTCATTTTAGCAACTCTACATCTTCCCTAAAATGAGGCCCCCAGACCTGTAAGCAGTACTCAAGGTGACACCACTTACGTGGTAAATAAATAATTTAAAAGAACTAGCATTGGTCTTATGAAATATTATTTAAAAAACAAAATAAAACACATTTTTAGTTAGTTTTTTATATACAGAAAAACTCCAATTTTTTTTTTAAATATGAATACATAAAAATTAAGTAACATAGTCCTTACATCAAAACGTCTAATTATTGAATTAACTGTGGTTATTTCATAGTGTGAATAACCTGCTGATGAATAATCGGGAGTTGACTATATTTTAAAATTTTATACTGTTAAAGTAATAAGAATGTTAATTATTATTAATAAATAATGCTTCTCTACTCACATGATTCATTTATTTCAGATGACAAGACAGTTTAACCTTTTGTTTAAAAAAATGGATTTATATATTTTCATTTGCTTCATGAAAATGGAATGTTTGTCAGTTTACAAAAAAGTTGTGGCTAGCAATTGAACTTAGTATATAATTATTCTAGTTGTTACAGAGTATATTATATTTTGCAGTCTTTAAATAATCATAAATATGTCTTTCATTTTTTTATTATGATTGCTTACATTCATAATCTACTTCAGAGTCATATATAGTATTAAAATATTGAAATGATATGTTATACCAGAGAATTCTTTTTTTTTTTAACTTATGCTATAAAATGGATAAAATGTTCTTATACCACAAAATTTATTTGTATAATTAGAGTAAACTACCTTATTTTTTTTCTGCATGTATTTCTCAACAAATGTCTGCACAATCATACATGTATGCATACCATAGGTTGGGAATTTCTGTCCTAAAAATTATAAATTTGTAAATTTGCAATACAGATATATTTGGTTTAGTCGCTATTTAAAAATGCCCAAAAACTTTTTAAAAAAAGCTTTAAAATCACTTTGTGCATTGTGTTGAAGCCTGAAATAAAATATGCAAGCTTATAAACCATTGTAACAGAATTCATTTTTTTATTGTATTTACTATATTTTAAAAGAATGCGAATTTTTATAAGGTATTCCTTATCCATACTTGAACAGGATATAAGTTTAATTTAAAACTTCAGTAAGCTCCTAGTAGATTTCTTAGTATATTTCTGTGTCATGTCAAAATTAAAAATTCTTGGAACTCTGCTTATTCCTTAATTACATTATTTATAATTTTTCTATCATGTAATGTGGACATTCCCTGCTAAAGTTATTGCATATTTTCTTCAAAGTAAAATTTTATTTCATTCATGATTTTTATGTATCCATACATAAAAATCATGAATGAAATAGACATTTATTTGCAGACATTTATAGATAACATCGGTGTTTTTGTTATTAGACTTTAGATCTTTTTTTTTTTTTTTCTTTGAATTTCATCTCGTCAGTCTTCCTGGATTATTTCATGTATACAAATTGGTCTATATTTATACTTTTTCCTTAAAAAATTATTTGCTTTCTTGCCAAGTTTTAAATATTTCATCCTCACAATCTTTTAAAAAAAGATGGTGAGATCTTTTCATTCTTAATTTAGGCTAGAATTAATTGCTTGGGATTATTCAATTTAAACAGCTGGGATTTGAGAGTTTCTTCTTATATACACTCATTGGGAATACTTGGATTGTGCCTTAAATGTTAACTAGAAAAAGACATTCAAGAGTAACAGCAAAAGCCCGAACCTCTCTGTTAGAGTTATATAAACATTAAAATCACAGAAGGTTACTTCAATGTTAGGAAAGTTAGACTAGAGATAGTTGGATTTTACAGAAAGAAATTCAGTTCTCATTTGTTTGTCAAATTAGGAGAGCTATAAAGCAAACCAATGAATTTAACAATGTGAAATAAAGAGATTTTGAATCAAAGATAGGAAAAGGGTAATTCCAGCTCTAGGAGGTGTCTTACAAGGAATGTATGTGTTCTGTTTATGTTCTGTCACAGCCACATAAAAAATAAGAGTTTACAACTATTGATATAATTTATATTCTGTCAGGAAAATAAGAAAGATAAATTAAGACTATAAATGCACTTGTACATTACTGAGGTTAGAACTGGGAATGCATATTCACGTATTTGTGGAATGAATTAGTAGGTTTCCTGGATGATTTTGATCTTTTCACTGATAAATTTTACTATGACTATGGACACCACATTGTTGTAAATGAGATAAAGTATTTTTATGTGTGGGGATGGGATTGGTATATACTGTATAAAATGTTGATATTTTCTAGATGCAACATTGATTTCTGGTGATGCCTGCATACAATTACAGGTGTCCTTTGCTTAGCATTCTTAATTTGGAAGTTGTGAAAACCAGCCACAGTGCTAAGTGAATCTTTGTTAAGTGGGAAAGATTTATTTACATTATTTCCATTGGAAATACTGTATATAGATGAAATGCAAATAAGAGTGTATAATATAGAGTTAACAGAGCATAAAATATTAAATAAATATAATTAATATACAAAAATTAACATATATAAATTACTAAAAGAGGTAAAAAAAATGGTAACTAATTAACTGAAGATGGTACTGCTTAGTTATCCTAGCTCCTGAAGGAAGTCAGCTTGCTCCTAAAACTTATCTAATTCAGTCATATTTGCAACATATATTAGTCTATTGATGATGCTGTTCTTTTCCAGATTTATTTAAAAGTATGATTCTTGAAAGTTTTTTGGATTATGTTTGTTCAGTTGAGAAACCAGTTAAGGTTTATCAACTCTAACAATATTAGGGGAAGTGTAACTTCCTGCCACCTTATCATAAATGTGCTTAATTTCAGCTTTGTTTCTACGAGTAATCCGAGAATGAAGATTAAAGTAAGCCAGTAGCGAGGATTAGTATTAATAGTGGCAAATGATGCAAGCTTATACAGCATCAGCCAAAAAAAAAAAAAAAAAAAACCTTTTCACTTATCCATCCCCCTCCAATAGTTTGTTTAGTTTTTGAATCTATTCAAACTATCCACTATAGTGGCATAGTGTCTTGTGCAAGGGGCCACCAACGGTTTACCACACCTGTGCCACGGTACTTTGTGAAGTACAGAATCTCTGTAAAAGCCAGAAAAAGCTTAATGTTTGGTTTCTGTCAGAGTAGTGTTGTTTTGTTGTTGTGTTTCTGGCTTCTTGGCCATGGGTCCTCTAGTGGGACCTAACATTGCCCACCACCACCACTGGGAGGTGAGCCAGGCTGCCCATCATACTCTGGCTGGCCTCTGCCAGGGTCACCTGAACTTCCTGATGGAGACCAAGTTAAAAAAAAATAAATAAAAAAATAGAACATGAAGAATGGGGAACAGAAGAAGAAGGGATTAAAGGGGGGGAAAGAGTGTGGGTGGATAGACAGCTAAGAGTTGATCCACCCAAGGTTCGGTGAAATGAGGGATTAGGGTGAGAGTTGAAAAGTTACGAGCAGATGCTCATGTGTGAGTGCCATTGGCCCTGAGCTTTGCAGATCCCGCACTCCGAGGAGTGTCAGCAATCCTGCACCATGGATGGTGCAGCAGTGATCCTACTCATGTTGGATTAGCCTGAACTTTCTGAATCCCACACTCTGAGGAGTGCCAGCAGAAAATCCTGCTCATAATGGGTTAGCGTGAGCTTTGCGAATCCTGCACTCAGAGGGTTACCAGTCATCCCACACCTAGGATGCCAGCAGCATATCCTACCCTAAATGAGTTTTCTTGAGTTCAGTGTTATGTCAGAGGTTTGGAATTTTTCTGCTCAAGTTTGATTTGGTCCCAAGGGCTTATTGCCCAACATCATGCTGTGTTCTGGTATTCTGGCTCTTCTTAGAGAAAAAACTTCCTGTTGAAGTGGACCATGTCCCGTGATTAAGAAAGTTACCTGCAGCCCAGGCGAGTACCAGGAAGGAGGCTTTGGGTGGGTTTCTTTGATTGTTGGTATGAATTAGGGCTTGCAGAAAACTGAGAAATTTCAAAACCGAGTTTAACCGAAGTTTACTCTTAAAACCAGTTTTAAAACCGATTTTCTCAGACTTAGGGTAAATAATTAAAAGCTTATAACACAAGTATTTATTTTGAACTTTTCTTTTAAACAAAATCTATCAGTAAAAAAAATAAAAAAATTAAAATGCTCAAAAAAGGTAACCAGCTTGAGATTATACAAAATTACAAATTGTATTCAATCCTTTGAATAAAAACTATCTTCTTGTATAGTAAACAAAAAAATAAAAAGCCCTATAATAATAATAATAAATAAATAAAAATAATGTGAAAAAAAACAGCTTGGGAAAATTACTTTACTATATATTGCTCAGCTTTTTTATGAAAATGATCCTTTAGAAAACACAGTATATTAAGCATTTTTCCTGATAGACTTGACCTTATTTTTGTGTTAAAGAGACCAGTGATCGAAAACGCTCTCTCAGATTGGACACTTGTTGGTTTAATGGTCAGCAGTGCTCTATAATCTTTCTCCAGCTTTTCACTTCTACTGCTAGTTGCTTCCAAAATTTTAAATTCTTTGCCTATTTCCATTTCACTCGGATATTTTGAAGGCTCTTCAGTTAATCTCTTTATTACACTATCATATTTAACCCCAAGGGCTCACATCTGGTGAGTATGGGCTTGGCACAACCAGGGTCCTGAGCTGGATATCATTATTCTTCTCTTTCTTGGTGATTCCCTTCTACTTTTGACTCTCTCTCTCTCTCTCTCTCTCTCTCTCTCTCTCTCTCAGGGTTACTCGGGAACTTTTTTTTTTTTCCTGGTGCAGCATAAGCCTCAGGCTTCCTTGCATCATATGGATAATAATAATAATAATAATAATACTCTCGCATGAGTGTATCTTCGACATCGGAACTAGATGAGTCTTTGTTTTCTTCTAAAAGAACAGTTCGTTTATTTTCAGTTTCTTCATTCAACGCTAAAATTCCTTCGGAATGTTTTGCAAATAATCTCTGATAAATCTCTTCAGCGTGCTTTTTCAAAACTTGCTTACTTGAAAAATCAAAAGTTCTTGAACCTGAATCTTCTTTCCTAAACTTTTTGGGGTTGTGTAGATAGCTCAGCAAAGCCACAGTTTGGCAATTTCGTCTAACGCTGCAAAAGGCTTTGGTGAAACTTTAAAGCAAATGGGTTTTCTGCTGTATCAAGCTTAGCAAGCAGAAATTCTATTGAAGACTCTACTTTAAGTAAGTCTGTATCTTCTGAGGTTATAGCCTTCAGAATCATTTCAACTGGTCGCAAAGTTTCGCGTAGCAATTCAAGTGTTTTCCAGTCATCGTCAGACACAGCTTCAGTTGACAGTACCGCACATAGAGCATTTGGAATGCAGTTTTTCAATTTCAAAAATCTCTCAATCATATAAAATGTGCTATCCCATCTAGTCTTACAATCTAATATAAGTTTATATTCTTTCCCATTAAATTTTGCTTTAACAAAATTTTGTAATATGTCATTTTTGGTAGGCGATTTTCGAAAAAGCTTGCAAATTTTTCTGACTTTGTTAATAGTTTGTGCAATATTGGCCATTGGATTGAACAAATAAATGAGCTCATCGGTAAAGTCGGTTTGATAAAGCATGCCTTGCTGTCTTTCTTCAACTTCTTCATCATCACTACTTTCTTCATTATTTTCATTTTCTTCATTGTCTTTGGGAGACTCAGAGACTGTGGCACCATAATTGATTGCTTTTTCATAAAGTACATCTATAACTGACAGATGTATACAATGGGCTATACATGGCGTAATTTGCTTGCCAAACTTAATCATCATTGCTGCTCCATCGGTGGTGCAGGCAACAATATCCCCATCTAAGTTCAAACCAAATTCCTTCAAGTGTCCATTCACAATTTTTTTTTTTTTTTTTTATGAGTTCTTCAGTTCTTCTCATTTTGCTCAGTTCTCAATTTGCTCAGTTCTTCTGCTATCAAGTGAACCATTAATCTCAATAAGACCTAACGACCATTTTGAGTGCACATTTATATTCATATATCTTTTATTTTGTATAGACATATATTCGTCTATAGTCAATGAATACCATGCACCCAAAACCAATGAATTTTTGAAATGCTGAATGAGTTCTTCTTTCTTAGTTTTATAATAATTCAGAACCATATTTTTAATTCCATTCACTGAGGCTGGTGGTAATTTATCGAATTTATTTCTCTGATGGTGAAGGCTTCATTGTATAAACTCACTCTTGACAATTGAATTAAAAGAAAATCCATCTAAAGCAGCTAATTTTGAAATCTCTTCTTCCATAGATTTTTTAACGATAATGTTTTCTAATGTTCTTACCATTTTTATGGGAGGTTCACTGTTATCTTGTTTAATGTCAGTCTGATGCATTTTCTTTAAATGCAACATCAAAGATGATGTAGATCCTCCAGACGACTTCATTATCTTCTGACATTTCGAACATTGTGCTTCATCTTTGCTTTTTCGAGCAAAATAATTCCATACATTTGATTTCATCTTAGACATATTAAGAGTAATAAATATTAATTAGTAGGAATTTATATCACCGACAATTTTAAATAAAAATATTGAAGATAACAAAGGCACAATACTATGCATCACTCCCGCAAGCACTGAATGAAGAGTAAACAAGGCAAGTTTCAAAAGATACAGGTGGGAAGATAAAAGGTATACCCCTCCTAGATTTGGGTCACTTGCCCATGAGATTCATACCTTAAAATAAAATAAAATAAAAAACATGTTTAAAACATAAAGCAGTTGATTGATCCAGACAAACGAACAAAAAAAAGAAAATGTGCATAACAAAAAACTATATTGGAGGGCTAACTAAAAAAATATTCGAATCCGGTTTTAGAAGATCAGTTTCGGTTTTACCAACTCAATATGAAAACCGGATTTAGCCGGTTTGCAAGCCCTAGTATGAATCATCAAGTGATTTTTCCTTTCGGTGAAGTTTCCCATGACTGTTGCCATAATTCCAATAAGTGGGTATGCACTTCTTCTCTTGTTTCATGTTGTTTGTTAGATCTAGCTGTAAATGTAGTAGGCTTGTTTGTACTCCTTTCTTTAACCGGTAGAATAAGCCTCTTTTGACAACCTCAAGGTACAACAGCTGACATTCAGTGAACACCTGCAGTGCAGGGGTACTGACAGTGTGGCATGCCCTGCAGATTGGTAAGAGTATAAACCTCCATATTGAGTTTATCTTTCGCTTGTTTCTATCCAGTGTGGCTTGTTTACACCAGATGGATGCTCCATAACTGATGATTGGACGAAGGTGGCTTTATAGCAAGTGCCTCAGCTTTGTGCAGTGGCTTTGTGCTTCAGCCCCCCCCCATTCCACCCTGCTAACCAGTCTTATCATGGTTGCATGCCTCTGTCTCTTTGTTGATAAATACTTGAGATGGTAGTGAAATGTGGGTCCCAAGTCAATATAGATGCCTAGGTACTTTACTTCTGTATATAGACGAATGGGGCCAAATTTAGTTTAATTATTGGTGGTCTTTATATTTGCAGTCTCCTATTTACTGATTTGGTTTGTTGATTTGATTTATTGATTTGGTTTTTTCTCCTGAAATCGTCAGGTTATGCATGGCTGCCCAGTTTTGGAGTTTGTCTAATGCTCTGTTAGCTTTTGTTTCCAGCATGGCTCTGGTATTTGCACTTATAAGCAAGACCAAGTTGGCCTTGATAAACTGTACAGGTGAACATGGGTTCAATTTGTCTTAGGTGCATAGGAGTGTCAGCGATTTTTCACATGTCTGAACATCAGTGAAACAAAGGTGGCACCATTCATGTTGTAGAAAATTTAAGCCCACAACTCTTTATGACTAAGCATAATGTTATTTGTGTCTGGGCTTTGCCCACATGACTCAACATTGTACACACAAGTCTCTGTCATGAAGCCATTGTTCTAGGAACAGACATGTTTGCTGAATGCCAGTTTAAGGAAGAACTGGCATGTTGCATTAATTGTAAACATCATAAAAGACAATATCATCATTCGGTTAGAGATCCTACTTTTCCTGAGTACATTAGGGCTTTAGAACATTCACAATTATATGTTAATTATGAATAGTTTCATTTCACATTTTGATAGTCACTACTATAATGTAAATTCTGGAATAATTAAAAAGCTTAAAATTATGCACATAAATGGTCAAAGATCCAAAGAGTTGCAAACGAAATTAGAATCTCTGCAGAGCAAAATTCAGTTGATATAATCTCAATACAAGAGCCCTGTGTTGTTCGAATGTACTCGGACCAGTTATCTATGATCCCTGGCTTTGCTGTTACTGCCTGAGTGGTACAACCCATGTGTTTAAACCTTAAAATGTGTATAGTTATTTTGAATGATAATGTAGATATAACTGTAATACATGGACTTTGTACGAGTTGTCACGTGTGTATCTATTACCTACTTTTAACTTTTTATTTGTTGACTATATATTATCCTCCTACTGGAGATATTCAGGGACAGTGCTAGGGGTGAGCTGGTTGATTGGTTATTTGGTTTTTAGGAGCATTAGCAACTAAGGCCATATTGCTCTGGGAATATGCAGTGGTCATTCCCTGACCTTTCCGCATCCTCCGTATTTGGTGGTGACGGGCTCGAACTCCAGTCTAATCAAGAAGCATGCGCTATGCACCGCTGCTCCTTCCCACCTGGCTACGGAGGCACCTTAGGGGTGAGCAAGTGTGGCACTTGCCACAGATACCACCTAAAATAGACACTGCTAGATGCGTTACTGCATATATATGTGTGAAGATACAATATGAATTAGGCACTGTTACAAGGTTTTGCCACAGGTGCCATAAATGCTAGCACCAGCCCTGGAGCTATTAATGACACTTTTTAAATTTTTTAGATTTAGCTCTTACCATGATTAGTCCTAAGAATATTCTGATTATTTCAGATGTAAATGCAAAATCCAGCTTATGGTTTAGCGATACAGTAGATTTGCATGGGCAACTACTGGAGGATTTTATTATTAGCCATAATTTTTTGCCTTTAGCCAGAAGTTGGTGGATTGCTGGAAGAAACTTCATCTGTCATTGTAGAAGTTGACAGCTTAAATAAATCCAAGGCAGAACTAGACAAACATTTGGAGTTTATGGATAGGTGAAGTGGGAGTATTTTTTTTTTTTGTTTTTTTTTGCTGATGTTATATAAGCTTGCATCATATACCTCTACTAATGCTAATGCTTCCACAACAATGGAATGAAGCTTGTTCCAACAAATAACCACCTGTTTGCTGATAGCAAACTTTTGCATGTCTATTCTGTAACCATCCATCTTCAGTTTAAATTTATGCCCTCTTATGTACATAGTCTGAACAAGAGGAAGAATCCCATCAGCATTGAGTTTGCCCAAGCCACTCAAGGCCTTAAACAATCAAATCAATCAGATCCACCTCACAAGACTCTACGGTTTGTAGAATTGAAGCCTTTCTTGATGAGAGTACCCCCTTTGTTGTCCTTCTCTGTACCTGTTCAGGCAGTTCTACATCCTTCTTAAAATCAGACATCAGAGCTGTATGAAGCATTCAAGTGGTGGACTGACATTGTCTTATACAATGGGATAATCATATCCTTATACCCATTGGTATTATAAATTTTGAATTACTTTTTGCTGATTTTTTTCAATTTTTTGCGGGAAAGAGGGTTTTTTTCATTTTGTTCAACCAATGTTTTGTAGTCATGGGCACAGTAAACCTGGCCGGTATAAAAACAGCTACATTACATTTTCTTATTAATTATAGTTCAGAGTACATTTTTAATAGCGAAATTAAAAAACACACCTTCGAAGGCATGTACTGTGAATTACATTTGATTGGAAAGTCAGATTGAAGCACATTATTTATAAAGTTTTTTTTCTTCATGCCTATTAGACAACCAAACATCTGCTAATGGGTAACGTCCTCCTAAGATGTTTGGAGTGAATAATTCTATTAAACAGCGATTCTAATTAGCGAAAATATGAGGAATATTATCCACATGCTATAAAAGCAAAGATATATTAATCACAAATTTACCCTTTATTACCTTTCCAATTAAAAAAATTAAATGATACATGAAAATTGAAAGAATTAATACATACTGTAATATGTACATACGAACTAGTTGACATTTCTGTTCACTGACATTTGTGGGTGGGGGTTAAAATTTAAAACAGTAAAAAGATAAGCAATCAATAACAAAGAACATGGCACACACAAATTGCAAGTGAGAACTGAGTAACGAGTTGCAAAGCTTTAAAAATAGGAATGAAGAGAAGATCTGAAAATTAATTTTTTTATATGATTGAAGATTTCATGGAAGTGTAAACACATTTCATCATAATAACCAACAGAATTCCAGCTGTCGATATTAATGCAAATTCAGTAAGATCGAGTTTACTGTCCGTTTATGATAGGTTTCACTAACAGAAAAGCCCAATAAACAGGAGCCTGCTAATTCTTTTTATTGTTTTATGGTTGTGACCTCCAGAATTTCGACCGAACCACGTGGTACCGTCGGAGACAATCATAGGGTACTGCGGTCTCCTGCCCCGATTAAACGGCATGCTGTCCCAGTTAAGCGAAGTAAACCCTGGCTATTTTCGCGATTGGTTTCTGTTTTTTAAGATTTGCCCCAAATAAATTGCTGCCCCGATTAACTGGTGGCCCAAATAACCGGAATCCACTGTATATTCAAAATATAGTAGTGCTATGTCAATATTAAAGCTGTAGCTGTAAGTAATGGGCATAATCAAATTATTTTCATAATCGATTATATGGAAATTAGCTGATTATGAAATCTACAATAACACTAGCCAACAAAAAATTTTTTTTTTCATACCTCTGCAATGAAAATATGTGATTCAGGTGGAAATAAATGCAACAATTCCAAAAATCACCATAAAAAGTCTCTATCACATCTACATTAAAAGATGTACCAACATTTAATGTTAAAATAAAGGGATATATACGTATAATTCAAGTTTTTATTATATGTATATATATCCCTTTATTAAACTATAATTCACGTTTGTAATACAAGTGGAAAAAATAATAATATACGTTCTCTAACTCATTTAACTTCAGAAAAAATATCATAAATCATTGCAAAATAGTTATATTTCAATAATATATAATCAGCATACCTGTAATTGTCCTTAAAAATGTTTGTTACTAAGGGATTTTCTCTTGTATTCCTGCTTACTCTCCCTCACAAGGAACCTGCAGTAATCCCCCACCATTACAGGATCCCAGCAACCTTAGTACTGCTTTTCCATTGTGGAAATATCTTGATGAAATCGCTTGTTCATCACTCATGTCTCCCAGATTTTCAGAGAAAAATTCGAGAAGGGAAGGAAGAAAATGAATTTTCAACGACATTCGACAGCCCATGTTTTTGTAGCTTTTGAGTAAATTAGACAGCAACATTTCATAGTTTTCTTTTCCCTTACCCAAAAAACCATGCACTACTACCTTAAATGATCTCCAAGCTGCCAATTCAACCTCCTTTAACTGGGTTTCAAACGCATCTTCTTTCAGGAATTTCCTAATTTGGAGTCCAAAAAAATTCCTTCTTTAAGTTTGTCATACATTAAATTAGGAAACACTCTTTTCAAGGAAGCAAATATGTTACCTTCTTTATCTAGTCTCTTCACAAATTTTTTCATCAATCCAAGTTTGATGTGCAGAAGTGGAAGAAGAACCTTGTTTGATTGAACTAAAGGAATATATTTTACATTACATCGTCCTGGTATGAACTCGTTCCACTTGTCCCAATGTTGCACGACACAATGTTCTTCTGTCGCATGGCTGTCCCACAAACACAAAAAATAACAATATTTTGTGAAACCCCCTTGCAAACCAACAAGCAAACCAATACCCTTAAGATCACTGCATATGTTCAAACCATAATCCTGGTATTTTATGGAATGTAAAACCTTAGACATGCTTTCATGACTTTTTTTAAGTCCAGCTGAATGAAACAGAGGAACTGATGGACATTCTTTGCCATTATGAAGCAAAACTGACTGCTTTTAAACTTAATTCTGAGGCATCTATGAATAAATGCCATTCATCTGACTTACCGTATTTCCTCGTGTATAAGACGCACCTTAATTTTGGGGACCGAAATTTTAAAAAAAATGTATTACATAAAGTTATAGAGCTCAAGTTTTATTCATCATAAAATTCATACAACTCCTCATTACTTGAATTCAGCACTGTACGAAAATCTTTTCTGAGCCATTTCTGGCAGAACGTGGCAAAACGTTCTGCCAGAAATGGCATATACCTAATATACCGGTAACAAGTGCGAAACAATGAGCGCAACGACAACAAACGCAAAAAAGCGGGAAATGCAAGTAAAAAAATCTACAACCACCGTATAAGACACACCCAGTTTTTATACCCCAAATTTTTCGAAAAAAGGTGCGTCTTATACATGGGAAAATACGGTATATACAACACCTTGGTTCTTTCAGAAGTCCAGTAATGTCTTTTCAAAAACAAATAGTGCCCTCTGTAGGCAAATATTTCAAAAACCTTTCATGTCTTTTTCAAAACACTGAAATCTTCATTCCTGCTGCAAGTATATTCCACTGCTGTAACCTAGAACCTAACAGTTCAGCTCGTTATTTTGGAAAATTTAAGGCTCAAACCAAATCATTTAACTCACCTTGTTTGATTAAATGTACCTCACTACCTGAAATTACTGGCTGATAGTCGACATCTTATGAAGTGTTAGGAGGACCGACACTCCTATTCTTGAGGGACTGTTTATATTTGAAGGATAGATTTACAACCCTGAGAACATGTCACGATCAGTTAATACTTGAAAAACCTTGGCACAGCCTACAAAAATCCTCAACAAAAGTGCTAATGTGCTCTCTTCAAATTGTAAATAGTTGAATCAGAATTTGAACCTAAGAACCATAGGTAGAAGTCTGATTATGTTTATCACAAGAAAACTGAAGCCAGAATCGATTGTTAAAATTAAGAGAATTTGCTTATTCGAAATTGGCATATTTTGTTAAAACGTAGCTCTCTCTATATTTAATAACTGTGGCGTGATGTGAAACTATCATGGTGATTTTCGAAATCTACACATAAAAATTGGTTGAAAACAGCATTTAAGTTCTTGGAGGTAAAAATCATGTTGGTTAGTATAATCAGTTAAATGCAAATTTGTTTATGAAATTGGAAATATAGGAGTTTGGATATCTCTCTCTCTCCCTATATATATATATAGAGTTAAACAGAATTAAAAACTTTTCTCTCTCTCTCTCTCTCTCTCTCTATATATATATATATATATATATATATATATATATATATATAGAGAGAGAGAGAGAGAGAGAGAGAGAGAGAGAGAGAGAGGTTTTTAATTCTGTTTCCATCAAAAGTTTTTCGCCTGCCGGATTTTTTGTCCTGCTCTTCAATGGATTCACTAAACCTTCAATCAACCTCAGATGTGCCAAAATGAGCTTTTCTCTTTCTATAGCAGTTTGTCATCTTGGAAGTTTTGAGCCTCAATCTATAAACCCTGTTCTCTGATCACCTAAATTTTACCAGAATTTTATCTCCAGTAGTTCAGAGTTATTCTTGTTCTACTTTCTGTTTCACATGTTTCTTCACATTTTGGTATGTCTGCAGCCTTTTGTCTAGCATTTCATGTTTTTAGAACACCTTTCCCACTGTTTTTTTTTTTTTTTTACCTTCAATGATAGAGGTCATCTTTATCTGTTTCTCTAAATCTATATAACTCGGTGACTCGTCATTGTTTCCCCCTTTTGCATCTTGGCTGTGTACATTTCTCCTCTGCTCGACTTAATGACTCCAGGTTACTCTCACTTTTAGTTTTGGTTTTGATTTCACTTCTTCTCTACAAGGCTTTGGTATTAACATTCATTTTTACTAATACTTGCTTATACCAGAACCCTTTCTTTAAGGTTGGGCCTTACACACCCATTAAATTCAGTATTTTGAATGACTTTTTCTACACTTTTTATCCTTATACTGTCTTTTTCTATTTTTTTCCAGTTCCTAAAACTATTAGTGTAATACGAGGGTGACACGAACGCTCCATCTATCCTCAATCCTATTGCTATTTTCGCCTTCTTTTGACCATCTCTTTCTCCCCTTCCCAAGAATTTTACCATTCCCTATACCATTTGCTTGTCTACACTTTTTCGATCAAATTTCTCTGCTTTATATTTGAATTTTAATTTTTCAACCTCGTTAATTTAATTACCTTTCACCCCTTCTGCACTTCACATACATTTGTATTATATTTCACATTACAGTTTTGTAAATTTGTATTTATTTTAATTTACATTATTAACTTTATTTTTACACTCTGTAGGGACTACCTTGTCTGCTAGTATTAAGATAAAGGCTGCATATTTGATTTCCCCCTTTTTCTAATACTACAGACAAGTTTGGAAACTTGTGCTGGATACATGGTCAGGAATAGTCCCCTGATGAATTTCCTGGCTATGTATCATATTTTCATCTACTATATTCAGATTTTGCTTATTTACCATCCCCTGATTCGACCTCTTGCTAAAATTGCCCTCCCATATCTGAATACAGTGTTATTTACTTATTTATTTATTTGTTATTTATTATTATTATTTTTTATTATTTTTTTTTTATTTTTATTTTTTGCTTCCTCAGTCCCAGTTCATTTTTGTACTAGGTTTTTCAAATTCTTTCACCTGTTTAACTACTACTTCACTTCCACTTTCAACTATCCTTTAAACTTCTCTTAGTTCATACACCATGTGTACTTTTCATTTCCATAGACACTTTATTTATTTTACATTATTTATATAACCACACATTATTTATATCCTTTACTGCTGCACTGCATGTTTTGGAGTATTAGACATACAATAACTTTTGTTATTTTCTTTTTTCTGCTTATTCTGCTTCTTATCATTTTTATATTACTACTATATATATATATTACATAAGAGAGCAACAGTTTAAAATATTATTAATAATAGTTTATGGACCAGGGACACTGCTATAATTATGCAGAAAGTACCCAATGACCATAATGGCTACTTAAGTTTGTAAGTAGAGAAAGGCAAAGCACTAACGTTACTGCAGTCGTCATTACTGAGGACAAAGGACTAATGGAACAGAAATTGAAATCACGGAGAACAAAGAAGGGAGTTTAGGTAAAAAGAAGTAATAAGAATTACTTAATGTCATTCATCCTGTTACTTCAGCACCTTCAACTGGGACCAGCCGCCAAAATCAAAGGAGGAAACGGCAATAAGTAAGTAAAGCCTCTGTTTCTGACCTGACGTGAAATATACGCAGCACGTGGTACACATGAAATGTCAGTAAAGTATATTAGGGTTAAAATTTAATTTTAAATCATAAGGCATGCATATATTTCATGGCTGACCCGACAGAGGCTGGAAGTAAAGATTCAAAAGTAAAAAGAAATAGGATAACTTACTAGGGTCGTGTAAGTTATAGCGATCTGTACTGCTGTGGAGCAGTAAAAAGTTTCAACTAAAGGTGAGCTAAAGTACAGGGTTGTTAAAATTAAAGTATCCCTATGTAGAGGACTCTGGAGCAAGTTCTAAGGCTCGTACTGAAGAGAAATTTGGATAACAGTTACAATAAAGAATGCACTCACCATTTATTGGGAAAAAAAAAAAAAATAGTTACAAAATTTGTCACTACATGGTGCTGTGGGAATACAAATCACTTGAACAGTGCTACAATTGTTCAATGTGTCCTCTATTTTGGTCAACAACAGTTTCCATTCGAAGTACAGCATTTTTGGGGGGCTCCTTCATAGCCAGGTGGGCAGGAGCAGCAGTGCGTAGCACACACTTCTTGATTAGACCGGGGTTCAAGCCCGTCACCACCAAATACGGAGGATGCGGAAAGGTCAGGGAATGACCACTGCATATCCCCGGAGCAATATGGCCTTAGTTGCTAATGCTCCTAAAAACCAAACAACAACAACAACAGTACAGCATTTTCTACAGCAGAACGACGTAACATGTCAAGTGGAATAGCCAGCACATGACGTCTAATACGTTCCTTCAAATCTGCCAGAGTTTGACATCCTTCCCGATACACCTGGTTCTTCAGAAAACTCCAGAACCAGAAGTCACATGGGGTGAGGTCCGGTGATTGGGGTGGCCAAGATGTCTGGAAACAATGGCTGATGACCCGTTCATCTGTAAAGTGTTGTCTTAGCAATCTTTGAACAACTATGGATGTTGTGTGGCACACCACCTTGCATGAATATGGTATCCCGAAGGCGCCCACATTGTTGCAGCTCTGGTATTGTGAAATTTGCCAACATTTCATAATATCGATGTCCAGTGACAGGGTCCAGTCGGTGTTACCTATTTAAAAAAATAATGGCCCGATCATGAATGTGGCCATAAATCCACACCACACTCTCACTTTTGGAGAATGCAATGGGACCTCTTGGATAACTCAAGGGTTTTCTGTTGTCCAAATGCGACAGTTGTACGTATTCACTTGTCCATTTAGAAACAGAAGTGGCCAAGTGATATTCACTGTCATTTGCTCCAGAAACTGAAGTGTTTCAGTTTCTGGAGCAAATGACTGGACAGAAACCAATATTACCATGCTTTAGCTGCCGTAGCATGTTCATCTTGTAAGGATAGTACCGCAACACCTGATGCATTACTAGCCTTACAGTGGAATACGGCATGTCCACTTCATGAGAAATAGCTGGCACATTTGTGCTACCACGTGGAGATTGACTTGATAAATCCACGACAGCCATAGCCACATCTTCAACATGAGAGGAGTCCACTCGTTTTCGACCTCTACCTGGTTGAACACCAAGATATCCTGTCGCTTCAAATTTTGCAATAATTTTGTGGACAGCACAAGAAGCCTTATGCGCTTCTGATTCCGGAATTCTCTGATAGCCACAGGGGCATTGTTGCTGTTCTGATAGTACAGCTTCACTAATAGTGCATTGCATTGCTGCTGTAATGTAGGCAAACATCTACTGTATGATTTTGAAGAGACTGCTTTTCTTTTATACAGTACAGTAGCTCTGAGTAGTGGTGCTGTGGCAATAACTTATGATTATGCAAATAACGTAAGTTATTTGCATAATCATATCTAAGATAGTTACATGCCATACAGTGACAAATTTTGTAACTAATTTTTTTTTTTCAAATAAATGGTAAACGCATCCTCTATTGTACCTGTTGTCCAAATTTCTCTTCAGTATGAGCCTATGAACTTGCTCCAGAGCCCTCTAAATAGGGATACTTCAATTTTAACAACCGTGTATATATGATTTAAGCTGGCGACCCCAAGTGTAAGAAATCAGAAAAATTAAGTAATTAAAATTAAATTAAATTAAGCTAGCTATCCCACGCGTTGAAAGTTGGAAGCTAAGTTAGAGAAGTAGTAAAATAAAATTAAGTTAGAGAAGTAGCAAATTAAATTAAATTAGGGAAGCAGTAAATTAAATACCAAATTTAAATTGTGGTAATGCATCCCAGGATAGAAAGGAATAAGCTAGTAAAGTAAAGGTAAATAGTCGCTAAACTTTGTATAGGCAAGAAAAGTGCTTTAAAACAGAAAAAGAGCATCTCGAATACTGTGTTTGATAAACTAATGGCTCACGAGAAATAAAAATATAGGGGCGGTAGGAAAGCATAAAGAATACTGAAGAAGACAAAAAGATAGTGCTCAGGCAGTTTGGGGTTGCTATTCTCATTCCTATAGTAGGACCCTGAACATACTCTGGGAGCATCCTTCTGGTATTTAAGTATGGTTTATAATGATAATAATAAATAAAATCTTCTTCTTCTTTAATGCTGCCGAATGGCGTTTGCGACTTCGTTTTGATATTGTTCTCTGTCTAGCGCTGCGTGTAGAATTTGTGCTGTTGTCATGTGAAGCCAGGTGTTGATGTTATCTAGCCATGCCATTTTCGGTCTGCCTGGGCGTTTCTTGCCTTCGATCTTTCCCTCCAGGATGAGTGGTAGTAGGTGATATTTTTGTTGGTTCCTAGCGATGTGACCTAGGTATTTGCATTTCCTGCTGATGATGGTTTTGAGCAGGTCCCGTTCTGTGTGCATGTCCTGCAGGACCTGTGCGTTGGTTATCTTGGCTGTCCACGGAATTTTCAGCATTCTTCGGTAGAGCCACATTTCGAAGGCCTGGAGCTTTTTTGTAGTGGCTGATGTTAGAGTCCAGGTTTCTACACCGTAGAGCAGTATTGGCCAGATGTAGCATTTCAATGTGCGTAATTTGAGCACGATGTTCAAGCTTCTGTCGGTGAGGAGGGTTCTCCATTTGGTGAATGCCTGCCTGGCTTGTTCAATTCTGCTTTTGATTTCGGCCTCATGGTTCAGCTGGTCATCAATGAGCACTCCGAGATACTTGAAGCGGTGTATTTGCTCTAATTTTTCGTTGTTTAGTTTGATCGTGATTTTGCTTGCAGTCCTGCTGACCTTCATCACCTTTGTTTTCTTTTTGTTGATTCGTAGCCCCCATGCTTGGCTTTCTATGTCCACTTCGTTCAAGATGGTCTGTAAATCTTGTTCTGAATCAGCTATTAGTGCTGTGTCATCGGCATATCTTAAGTTATTGATGTAGTGTCCGTTAACTTTTATGCCGATGTTCTTGTCAGCCAGTGTTTGGTCGAAGATCATTTCCGAATAGATGTTAAAAAGAATGGGAGATAATGGACAGCCTTGCCGGATGCCTTTTTTTATTGGAATTGGGTCTGTCAGATCGTTGTCATAGCGAAGCCGGGCTGTTTGATTCCAGTAGAGAGTTGTAATAAAGTTGATATCATTGTTTTCAAGCCCAAGTTTTCTCAGTCGGTCAATTAGGCGGTCGTGGTCTACTGAATCGAAGGCTTTCTCGTAGTCAATAAAACATATATACACGTCTTTTTGATGTTCATAGCACCTTTGTAGCAATATTTGTAAACAGAAAATTGCTTCTCTGGTGCCTAGTCCCCTGCAGAATCCGAACTGTGTGTTTCCTAGTGCACTTTCGCACTTACATCTTATCCTTTGCTGAATCACCTTGAGGAAGACTTTTAGCACCTGGCTCATTAGACTGATCAGCCTGAAGTCTTCGCATTTCCGGCTGGTAGCCTTTTTTGGTAGGGCCACAAAGATGGATTGGAGCCATTCGGATGGAATGTCGTTGTTGTTGTAGATTTGATTGAACCATTTCGTTAGTTGTTGGATGTTGCTGTAGTCTAGTTGTTTCAGCAGTTCCACATGAATCTGATCAGGTCCACAGGCCTTGCCTGGCTTTGTTATTCGGATGGCATGTTCCACTTCAGATGTTAATATGTGGAGATTGTCTTCCTGTGTTTGTTGTTGCGTTTCTGCCGGTTTTCTGTTGGTGCCGAACAGATTGTATATATAGCTCTTCCAGGTGTCGAGTTTGGCTTGTTTGCTTAGTATAGGTTGATTGTTGTCCGTATATAAACTTGGGATAGGAGCCGGTTTGTAGATGTTTCCAGCTTCTTTAAGCTTCTTGTGCAGGTTATAGTTGTCATTTTTCTTGATTAGGTCTTCGATTTCTGCACACTGATCTTCCATCCATTTTTCCTTCGCCTTCCGGATTTCCTGTTTGATCTTTTGTTGTATTTCTTTGTATTTTTCCCGGTTGTTGTTGTTTTTGAATATTCTCCGTTCATCCATTAGGTCTAGTATGTGCTGGGTCATCCACCGTTGTTTCTTTTTCGACGCCTGATGTCCTAGCAGGGTTTCTGCTGTTTCATTGATGCACTGTTTGAGTGAACGCCCGAATGCTTGCACGTCTGTTGTTACTGCTTCGATCGATCGGATTGTAGTGTTGAGATGAAGCTGTACTTGTCGTCTGTTGGCGGTGTTCTTCAGTTTCTCCAGGTCGATTCTTTTTGTTGTGCTTGTGCGTTTGACTGCACAATAAATAAAATAAAATTAATAATAAAAATAAAAAAATACTCCTTTAGTTAGCCAATCGGGGGTACAAGTTTTCTATGTTTGTAAGACCCCAAAGAGGCTGGGAGTATAGACTATATATATATGTACAAGCCTAGTAGCTATAGAATATCAGTTAACCATGATATTATTGATAACACTTGTATAGTCAATCAACTTTTTATGTTTGATGATACTGAGAGCTTTTTTGATGTGGTAATATATGTGGCTGTAGGAAACTGGTTGCTTAGAAATTTATCGTAGAGATTTCTGATATTGTTAACTATCAATTTTTTGCTATTGCATATAGAGGCTATTTTTTTTTTTTTTTTTTTGAGACAAGATGATGTTGGCATGTACCCTTGGAAATTTTAGAATGCCAATACGTGAATTAACATTAAAGTTGAAGGCGTCACATTTATTGTATATGTTGACCGTGGTCTGGGAGTTATTAAGATCTATATCTAGATCCAGGTAGTTGACAGCCTTGTTATTATCATTGGTTCGTTCCAGGGTGAGCTCAGTAGGGTATATATTAGCAAGGTTTTATAGGAGGTTGGAGCAATTTGCTACAAATAAATCATCGATATATCTAAATATGCAGATTTCCGGAGCCCTAATATAATTTACCGACTTTTCACTTGTATCACATGCTGAGTATATTTCATGTCAGAAACAGGGGCTTAACTTACTTATTGCTGTTTCCTCCTTTGATTTTGGCAGCTGGCCCCCATTGAAGGCACTGAAGTCACAGGATGAACAACATTAAGTAATTCTTATTACTTCTTTTTACCTTTGCTCCCTTCTTTGTTCTCCATGATTGCAATTTCTGTTCCATTAGCCCTTTGTCCTCCATAATGACGAGTGCAGTAACGGCAGTGCTTTGCCTTTCTCTACTTACAAACTTATATATATATATATATATATACATATATATGAGGCTTCCTGACCACACTGTTGTTCTGGAAGCCTCATTTTAAGGATGTGAAATTATTGGAATGGGTGCAGAAAAGGGTATCAACGTTAGTCAAGGACACAAGTGAATATTCCTACTATGAAAGACTTAATTTCTGCAAATTGCAGCACTTCGAAACCAGGCACCTTAAGAGACCTTTTTAAGGTGTTTAATGCTTTAAATGGATTGAGTAAACTAAATGCCGATGGCATCCTTACTCTTTCTCAAACAATGCACTTAAAAATTTAAACTGATAAGGATGGTTGCAGGATATATGAGCAAAAATTTTCTTTCAGCCAGAGAATAATTCATTGTTGGAATATGCTTCCATCTGTTGTTGCAAAAGTGGTTAGTTTGAATAAATTTAAGGAAGCATTAAAAAATGATTAGTATTAATAATGGATGGCAATTAATGCAAGAAAGTGAAATTATACAGCATTAGATCTTCTTTAAAATTATTGAAACTACCTCCTGCCTGAAGGCAAATTTCAGCATGGCTGTGGTCCTCTGGTGAAATGTGCAGACAAATCCGCATATTGGAAAAAATCAAATTTGTGCACTGCCATGAAAAGTGTGCACAATCCATTGTTAGCTGATCTGATGCTATTTCAGCTGCAGTAAAACAGTTACAGTTAAATTGTATACTCTTCTGGCACTGGCCATCCAGATGAACTGAAATTTATTTATCTACCCTGCAACCATCCTTATTCAATTTAAATTTATGTTCCATCACATGTAATGTTCCAGCAATAAGAAAGATGCCATCGGCATTTAGCTTACTGAATCCATTAAGAGCTTTAAACACTTCACAGTTGCTCAACATCTGATTTCTAGATGCTCCTTCTGTAGAGCTGAAGGCTTTCTTGGTAAGCATACTCTTTTGTTCCTCTCATTAATATTGCTGTTCTTCTCTGAACCCTTTCCAACAGATTCACATCATTCCTGAAATTAGGCTCCAAACCCGTAAGCAGTCTTTAAGATATGGCTTAACCATTGTCTTATACAAAGGTATTATCAGATCCTTATTTATGCTGGATAAGGAAGTGATTATAAGGAGGATTTCTGTATACATAGCTGCTGACTTTCCAGATTTATGAGCGCCTCGGTAGCCAGGTGGGAAGGAGCAGCAGTGTGTAGCACACGCTTCTTGATTAGACCGGGGTTCGAGCCCATCACCACTAAATACGGAGGATGTCAGGGAGTGACCACCGCATATCCCGGAGCAATATGGCCTTAGTTGCTAATGCTCCTAAAAACCAAATAACAAACAAACAATCCAGATTTATGATCTAGAACCCATCCTTTTTTTTACCCGGTTTGCCCCTTTTCCATCTCATGACTGTAACATAATTAGCAACAAAGAGTTTCTCTCCTTTTACAAAAACTCAGTGTTTCTCCACCTTTTTTCTTTTCACATACACACACAAAAAAAAAAAAAAAAAAATTTTTTTTTTTTTTCTTTTTTCAAATTTTGCATATTTCTTTTTATTTTTATTAATAAATTAGTCATCAGTTACTGTGGTAGTCTTTTGCAAAATAGAAACTCTGTAAGGTGTAATAGTTCTGATGATTTGTGTGGCAGTACTAACAATGTCTTTCAGTAAGATACCAAAGAATTATGCCATAAAATTTCAGAATACAATACGCAAGATTTCCATGTAATCTAAAGTACACAAGACAAACATCTACACAATTGTTGTGTGTACCACACAAGACAAATGTGTAGATGTGATATTTCAATTATAATGATTGGGGGGGGAGAACGTGATGTAATCAGGCATTTGAAAACAAATAAGCATGACAATAGTGTGTAGTGTGGAGAAAGAAATGCAAAACTAGATGTTGCATTTTGTGATGATGATTGAAGAAATAAAGGGGTTGTAGAAAGACAAAAACAACTGGCACTGTTAGTTAAATTGCATGGATAGAGAAAGAAGAGACAGTGACCACTCTGGACAGTGGACAATTTTCAGTTGCTGCAAGTAGAAGTAATCAATGCAATTTCAAGCTATTAATAAAACAATGAGCTACAAGGCTCAATAACTTCTATGTCTTAACAATATATTTAAAAGAGTAAGAGATTACCTCAATCTTTTGTATAGAATGCTTCCAGTCAATGCTCTCCAAATGTAAATGAATAAGGTAAACGGATAAATAATTTTAATAATTTAAATAATTCTTTCACTCATAGAGACATGACCGATTCGATGCACAGCAGAATCAAAAGCTGAGAGCCTCCAACCTGACTCCGAAACACATCAAACCAACCCTATGAGACCACAAGTGCGAGAAGACATTATGTCAGAATAATTCAAATGGAAAACCTTTTACGCGAATAAATAAAATCATGACTATAAAATTTGGATGAACACATTAAACATAGAAATTAAACAAAATTTACTATACTTTCCTTCCTTCCTTTATTTCTTTTTTTCTTTCCTTCAGAGAAGGAAAGTACAGTAAATTTTGTTTAATTTGTATGTTTAATGTGTTCATCCAAATTTTATAGTCGTGATTTTAATTATTTATTCTTGTAAACGGTTTTTCTTTTTTTAATTATTCTGGCACAGTCTTCTCACACTCATTGTCTCAGAGTGTAGCTTGATATGTTTGGGGTCGGGTTGGGGCTCTCGGCTTTCGATTCCATTGTGCGTCAATTCAGTCATGTCTCTATGAGTGAAAGAATCCATTAAAATTATCCATTTATCTTATTTGTTTACATTTGAAGATCATCGACTAGAAGCATTCTATGCAAAAGATTGAACTAATCACTTATTCTTTTAATTAGATTTCAAGCTATATCTCACTGTGTTGAGCTTTTGTAATAATAATAATAATAATAATAACTAAAAAAAGAAAAGAGAGAGAGATGTCTAATTGAAATCAGCTTGGTCTCGGTTCCAACATTGAAAGGTGACTATACAGCGCACAACATTGGATATCTTACTGAAGAAATTCCTTCGGTAAGATATCCAGTCTCTCTCTCTCTGTCTGTCTGTTTTTTTTTTTTTTTTTATGTGAACCCCAAACACGAGAGGTATTAGAACCTATAATACTTGGTACCGTGCTTGGGTTGGAGGTTGAGAAGACGAAAGAAGATATTTGTTGACATTGGACTTGAACTTCTGTAGATTGTAATTTTCAGGAAATACGCATGAAGGAAGGTTGTTCCAGAAAACGGCAGTTGAATGAATAAATGAGGAAGATGAAAAGTTGGTTCTATGGGTTTGAAGTTGGACAGTAAATGGATGTTGGCTGGTGGCGGCACGTGTTCGGACTGTTTTGAAAGAGAGAGCGGGAATTACAGAAGCCAATTCAGAAGAACAGTGCCCATGGAAGTATCTGTAGAAGAGGCTTGCAGCAGAAACAGTACATCTATGAGAAAGCGAGTGGAGAGACTCCGTTAGAGATGAGTCATTAATTAACCTAACTGCCCTCTTCTGAATGGAATCAAGAAGCCTGAGAGAGGTTTTGGGGGCACCACCCCAGATGTGGGAACAATATTCCATGGCTGTACCATCATTTAAAGTGAGTCATCTTCATGCAAAAAAAATGATGGTCAATTTTCTGATGGTCAGTTCATCTATCATCGGCAAAACTATGGATAGGATTTCCAGTCAATGGAAGAAGGTCATTAATATGCAAGAGGAAAAGAGTGGGGGAAAGAACTGAACCTTGGGGGACACCGGCATTAGTGGAGAAGTTAGAAGACAGAGAGCCATCTACCATCACCCTCACTGAGTGATCAGAGAGAAAACTGTATAACCAATTACTAAAAACAGTTGGCAAACCATAAGATGGAAGCTTGTTTAGAGGACCTTTAGGCCAAACATGATCAAAAGCCTTTGAGATGTCAAGAGCAACTACTTGTGTTTCACTGAACCTTTCCATTGAATTAGTCCATAAATGGGTAACATAAGCCAGAATATTACCAGTGGATCGACACTGACAGAATCCATACTGGCGATCGTTGATCAGACGGAAGGTTTCTAGGTAGTTTAAGAGTTGGCAGTTAATTGATTTCTCCATTACTTTAGAAAGAGTAGAAGTAATTGCAATTGGACGATAATTGGATGGGAGGGATTTGTCACCCTTTTTAGGAACTGGCTGGATATGAGCAAATTTCCAAGCAGAAGGAAAAACACTTTTGGAATAAGAAAGTGAAAAAAGGCGGCAAAGAATAGGAGTAAGTTCAGGAGCACAGGTTTTGAGAACAAGTGGAGAAATACCATCGGGACCTGGAGCTTTCTTAGCATCAAGATTCATCAAAATCCTACTGCTATCCTTTTGATGGAAGCCCACAGGAGGCATTGAATGGAGCGTTTTGGGAATGGTGGGAGGTGTCTGTCTGTCAAGGTGCTATTGGATGTCTGCAAAGTATCCTTTGGTGGACATAGTTGTTGTTATGGAAAAGTTCCACAGTAGAGACAATGAGGTTCATTGCTGTTCTCATTTGCTTGTCCATAAATGAAATGAATGTCTGCTATTTCAACACGAGAGTACTGATTATTTGTGGCAAAGTAAAATATGACACGTTGAATGAAAATAAGTATCAGTTCATTTATAACTTCTCCTTCAACTTCAGGACAACTGATAAACAGACTGGGGCGCCTCCGTAGCCAGGTGGGAAGGAGCAGCAGTGCATAGCACACGCTTCTTGATTAGACCGGGGTTCGAGCCCGTCACCATCAAAAACGGAGGATGCGGAAAGGTCAGGGAATGACCACCGCATATCATGGAGCAATATGGCCTTAGTTGCTAATGCTCCTAAAAAACCAAATAACAACAACAATAAACAGACTGGCCCATGTCTCTCACTTTAAGAATAGTTGACTTACCCAGGGGTTTATACATTTCTGAAAAGGAAATGATTCAGATTGAAGTATCGTTTGCTTATTGATTACTGTACTTTCCTTCACTGTAGGGGGAAAAAGATACCAGCTGTAACTCTTAAGAAGGGAGGGGGGGACATATCTAGACCTTTGTCCATATGAACTTTTTTTTTTTTTCATACTATGCTGACTAGAACATACTTCTCAAGTGTGACATATCCTATCAAAATCCCCATATATGTATTATTTGATTTGCATTCATCATATTCTAGATTTGAACTCCTGAGGGAGAAAGTGAATCTCTATCCCTCCAGTTTGACAAAATTTAAGCAACCAGCATCTGTACTGAATACTTTCATAACCCAGCCTCTGATTTTAAGCTTGATCTTCTGGTATATGTATTTCCAAACAAATGAAAATTATGTACCCTTTTACAGATATAGGATTTTAATGCACTTTAAGTAAAAAGTGTGAAAAACAAAAGAACTGACTCATTTTACAAATAAAATAGGCTGACTTAAATCAATCACATGTGCACTGCGATGCAGCAGTAGCTTTTCAAACTACAGTAGAGCATCCGTTATCCGGAATAATTCATGTCAGACCTCTTCCGGATAATCGAATGTAAGGTAAGATTAAATAATCAATAAATTAATTAATAGATTAAATAAATTTAATCTTACTTTATGATTAAATTAAATAATTAAGATTAATTAAATTAAAAAAAAAAGTATAAACCAGTTTTGGAAAACAGAAACATCCATCCAGGCATTTTTATGGTTTTTATATAAAAGAGGAAAATTAGAAAGATTTTTAAATGCTCTCAATTTTTAATGAATGTGGACAATCTGTGTGTCCCAGTAGCATTTGCATACATAGCGATTGTAACTCACCCCTTTCTCATCTTAAAACCTGGTGCAGGCATTTCTATTTTAGTGGCTAGGGTTTTCTCAGTAATGCTTTCCATAATAAGCCCATCTCAATGACATTATAAATATTTTTCTCTTAATTTTTGATTAAAATCCAATGCTTTTCACACAACATTGAGCCAAACACTGGTTCACCTAAACTTTGCATCTGAAGAAACCACAAATAATGCACTCTCTAAAGTGGCATTTTCAAGTTTCGACATCATCTTTTCACTGCTAGATCCTCCTTCACTATCCATAATCGACACAAATTCCATTATAGCTAGGAATTTTTCTTGATGTCGCAAATTGTTGAAGTCCCCGCATTAAACTCTTTGGAGAGATTTCCTAAATTTTCACCTTTTCTAATTCTATTAATAATTTCCGTTTTTCGTTGCATTGTTAAAACTACTTATTTTCTTTTCGTTCACATTTTACTATAAAAAATTTATAAAAATAATAAATTGCACAGTTTCGAGGTGATATTATTCTTACCGAATCTGGAATGAAATTAATCTGAAATACACTCATGGTTTCTGAGAAAACCCAGTAGTCTCTGTGATATTTTTCTACAGAATATTAAGGTCACATAGAAATCTAGAGGTCACAACCATAAAACAAAACAATTTGCAGTTTTCAGTTTATTGAGCTTTTTTTTCATATAATCTTTTTGTGAACAGTAATAAACTTGATCTTTCAATTAGTAGGACAAAATTCAATTTGCAAACGTGATCACTGTAACTGCCACTAACTGTACTACTGGGTTAATCAAAAAAAAAAGGAAGAAAGATCAGACTTTCAAATTTTTCCGGATAACTGACAATCTGGATAACTGACTTCCAGATAACCGACATTCTACTGTACTTTATTTTGTCTGTAATATATATATAACTCTTCATGCATTGCCATCACATTTGTAAAATTTTATTGGGCATCCTCTCTCCCATATTCATATGGCCATGAGCCAGTTAATGTTTTATCATTCAGTTTATTCTTTTTTTATTTAACTTAATATGCATTATTTCCAACACAACTAATTCACTATCTTCCAAATGAGATGAGACTAAATGGGGAAAAAAATAAAAATTGGTTAAGAAAAAAAAAATTAAAATAATAATAATAATATAGAGTATAATCCCCATGGGGTTTAATAATATCAGTAACCATCTTGGAAGGAGAGGGGACACTTTGTACAAGTTTTTGAATTGTACACTGAAATCTTACTCAACTCCTACCTTAGGTTACAGCTGTTTTTCTGTAAGGATACTTTGTTCTGTTTCTTAGCTGTTGTTCCAAAACTTCCCAAAGATTTTCAGTTGGATTCAGATCTGTGCTAGAAATTGCATGCCCACCACATTACTCCCCCCAAACTGCAATTGTACAATATATATTGGATCACCTTTCTTCTGATTTGCATCTAAGAAGAAAGTTAGATTTCTTATACAAGTCACTGATGAGACTGCATTTGGCCTATCATGTTGAAGTTTGGAGGCTGCATTTAAGGAAAGACATTGAGCTTCTTGAAAGGGCCCCTTCTCATATGGTGAGAATAGTAAAGGATTATATGAGGAGATATTACGAAGATATGGGTTGCAAAGTTTGAAACCAAGGCATTGCAGGTTGGATCTAACTGAGGTGTACAAAGCACTAAGAGGGAAAAGCAAAAATTCAACAACATTGTAATTTTAACATTGAAGGGGGCCAAAAAATCCAGTGTTTTCCCTGTATAGTTTAAAAATAAACTATGGGGAGAAAACTAACAACATCCACTGTCTGATTGTGTTCACTCTGACAACTCTGGTGAGTGTAATGTTCCTTGCAGGAGTGCCCATTGAGTTTCAAAAAAAAAAAAAAAAAAAAAAAACCAAAAGTCTTGGACATCCAGTAGCCTTTTGCCTGATTGTGAGGCACAGCTACTTTGTCATTTTTTTTATTGACAGGATTTAAGAGTGTTTTTACAACAAGTGCTGTGGCTTGTTCCTACTATCTAGTGAATTTTTGAGAAACTGCTGCCAACTTTAAATGAAATTCAACTAATAGTTGCATGTTAATTCATAATACAAATGTGTCATCCTTTCATGTGCAGCATTTTATCTTTATGTAATATTTTGAGTTGTCAGAATGGCTTCCATCATTTATATTAATTTCAGTTTGTGAAGCGTACATCTGCTTTTTGTTGTAGTTTGATTTCTGATGTATCCCAAATAAGTTATTGATAAAACTTTTAAATAAAAAAAATATGGCCTGAGTTCTGGAGTTTCTAATTTGAAGGCCCTCTGTGGATGCAATGTTGATAATCATAAAAATTTCTAATGGAAGTCGTAGACCTTAAATTACGTAAACTGCTTAAAAAATAAAAATAAGAACAATGACTTTCTTAAGAATGATTTCATCTTTTATATTGTTTTATAAATCATATATCTTAATAATATGCATTATAGTATGCTGTGAGGGTTTTGTCATAATGTTAGACAGAATTTTTTTGCTGTTAATTAATATTCTATGTGAAACTAGAAAAACTTATAATTTAATTTGACTATTTAAACATATTTTATGAATGCCTATGTTTATGTGTTTATGAACATAATCTTGTATCATATTCAGAAAATTAAAACATATTTAAAGAGGTAATACGTGTAATATATTAATGCTAGAATTATTTTTTTATTATATCAAGAACAAAAATTCTTCCATATTATAAAGATTTATTTGTTAATTTTTATCCATACAAAGATATAACAAGAGATGTAATTGAAATGTACAGATTATTTCTTTACACTTTACAGTATCATAGTTAATAAGCTGAAATTTGATGTAAGTAGAAAAACAAACATTTTTCAGAATAGATTTCTTAAAAACTAATGTTCATTCTTCCATTAAGATATTCTCTATTAATGTAACTATACCTCTATAGTGTCTTCAGAATATTTTAATAGGCCTTTATGATATAAAAAATGTAGTCTACGAGTAAGCTTCAATAAACATTCAAGAATTTTCACATATAAAGTTCCATTCCTCTTTGCAGTAACAGTATAGCCAGGTGAAAGAAAAAATCCAACTATTAGTGAGTGAGTGAGAGAGAGAGAGAGAGAGAGAGAGAGAGAGAGACTTACTATCTGCAGAAATGAAAATAATTTACTTGCTCACACTTAGTTTAATTTTGATAACTAAACAAGTAATTCTTCAATGTTATTAATTTTAAGCCAATACATTTTAGTTTTAAATTAGTCTCGTAACCTTTTGAAAAGATTTCTTTGCTGCCACTACTTTCCTTAGGGTAAACTTATTGAATTTTATAATGTAATAATTTTGCATATTGCTTTTGCTTACTAAAATATTTCATAAGTATATGAACTTATTCTGTGGCATTTTATAAATATTTTGACTAATCAACCTGCTTTTAAATTTTTTTAAAAATGTTTAGATATTTTATTTTTGTAGAATCAGCTGTTCATATTTCTGAACGTCACAACCACATTTAATAGATTTGCATTTTTCATATATATATTTAGAATCTATGATTGACATTTTTATATAATGATATTTTTGCTAACAGCCTGTCATATCTCTTTCAAGTAAGTAACAACTGATGGATAATTTCTACTTGTATTCAGTTTTTGTAACTTTTAGAGTTTTTTTTACTTTCTTTTGATATTGACTGATAATTTTTTATTTGTTTTAACAAAATCATGTAATCAACTTTTATAAATTATAGAAGACCAATGTACTTGTGCCTTCATTTTCCACTTTAATGTATTGCCAATAAGGTATTGCATAATTAAAGTTATATGAAAAGTTTTCATATAACTTTAATTATGCATCAAATAACCATCATGAAATATGTTATCAGAATTTGAGTAGACATCAGAAATCCTCTTGAACATCTTTTTCACTTGAGCCTGTAATTAGCCAGTCTCTGGCAGAAATTTAGATGTTTTTCTCCCAGAAACTTGAGTTTTTCCTCAACCATTTCCAATCTGCCTATGATTGATGCAGTTTACTGACAGTCTAGCGATATTTCATGAGTGGTATTAGTTGCATTAGTGGTTATGATTACCATAAATATAATCTCACCCCATTAAAGTTTAATATTGAAAAAGTAATTTAAAAAATTGTGACAGTCAGAATTTCAGCCGAAAACATTTCCTGATAATCTTTATTTTCAAAGTGAGAATAGAAATAGTTGGGACAAAACAGTGGATTAGTTAATTGCTGTAGATGTATTAGGATAATTTTAATAAGGGGTCTGAGATTGTTTTAATGCTTTTTATTCTTGTGAAATTTACTCCCAGGGGCTCACATCTGGTTAGTATGGGCTTGGCACACCCAGGGTCCTGAGCTGGATATCATTCTTCTCTTGCTTGGTGATTTCCTTCTACTTCTCTCTCTCTCTCTCTCTCTCTCTCTCTCTCTCTCTCTCACTCAGAGTAATTCAGAATTTTTTTTTTTTTTTTTTGTGCCTGGTGCAGCATAAGTCTCAGGCTTCCTTGTACCATATGGCTAAGAATAATAAGAATATTTCTGGAGTTAAGTGTTCACTCTTTGTCCAGAATAAGCATAAATATCAGATTGTATGTAATGCACCAGAATTATTTCACAAGTTGAATTTTCCTTAGTTGAACATTAAGTGCCATCACATGATAAACTAATTATGAAAAAATTTTTTTTCATAATTCAAAAATAATTCTTTTTTTTTTTCTATACACAGTATAGAAAAAAAAAAAAAAAATTTATTTGACTTTAGAGTAAGTACAAGTAAGTATGATAGGTAAGCCTTTTGGTGCCTCCGTAGCCAGGTGGGCAGGAGCAGCAGTGCGTAGCACACGCTTCTTGATTAGACCGAGGTTCGAGCCCGTGACCACCAAATACGGAGGATGCGGAAAGGTCAGGGAATGACCACCGCATATCCCGGAGCTATATGGCCTTGGTTGCTAATGCTCCTAAAAAAAAAAAAAAAAAACCCAAACCAAATAGGTAAGCCTATATATATATGAATGGGGAACATTAAATATAAGGGCCGATGCAAAGTTTTAAGTGAGTTAAGCAGCTAAATATACACTGAGCAAAGACTGGGACACCCACAAACAAATATGAAATCAGGAACAACAAATAACAGTTATAAATTGCTAACTGTGGACCCCAGAAACCTAGGGGCACAAATTTACTTCAGTAATTGAAATTTTCAAAATCCACAAATAAAACAGTGTGCTGTTATCTCAAATTTTATATCCAACTAATTATATATTGAACAAAGCCTAGAGATTGAGACTCATTAACAAATAAAAAATCAGGAACATCAAATAACCAGGTTATGAATTACTGATTGTTCACTCCTACTTCTGCTCCTTATATGGCTGTTTCATTGATGGGGACCTATAAAGGTATAAAATAGTTGTATGAGGAGTGTCAGTAGGTTCCATGTTTGTATTTGCTTACTGATGATGGCCTAATAAAGTCTGAAATGGCTGTAAGTTTCTGTGTTTGGGGTGAGTAGTCAGCAGTTCATTACCTGGTTATTTGGTGTTCCTGATTTCACATTTATTAGTGTGTCATGATCTCTATGTTTTGTCTGCTGCATGTTTAATTGGATATTAAATTTTCAAGACAACAGCACATTGTGCATTTTATTTGTGGCCATGCACATGATATGGAAGGAGCCAAAAGATCACAGTGGTAATTGTTACTTTTGTATTCTTAATGTAACTGGATTTTCAGCAAAGAATAAGCACAAGATTATTTATCCAAACCTGGATTCAGAGATGAGACCAATCCCTCACAATGATAATACAGGCATACCTCGATTAACGAATAGGATGCGTTCCACGAAATTACTTCGTTAAGCGAAACTTCGTTTTCAGAGGTAAAAATACTATGGCCAGAATAGGGATACGTTCCTACGTAAAGAAAATGAAAAGCTTTTTTTCGAACAAAGAAAAGTTTTATTAAATAAACAGTCAACTTACATACAAAGTGAAATCACATTTTAAAATATGAGGTTAAAGTTGATTGTTTATGCTTTTTTTCTCTTTCATTTAACAATTGCCTATACGGAGTTATTGCATTTAACACTGATCGCTTAACTATAACACTTCTTCCTAAATCGGGATCATTTTCACTAAAAAAATTTAAAACGTTTTCAATGTCATTTAAGCACCTTTTTAAATCTTTGGTTGTTAACACTTTTTCAGCAGGAACTTCTTTAACTTCGCCTTCATTATCTTTGTCTTCGTTGCTAACAAGGTTTTCTAAATCTTCCACTGAAAAACCATCATCTTCTGCATTCAATAAATTTCTAACATCCTCTTCATCGACATTTTCGAAACCTATTGATTGAGCCATCTGGATAACTTCATTTCTAATTTCTTGGATGTTATTTTCTTCTTCTAGTACAACTTCTGGCCATATTTTGCGCCAAACTCCATTTAAGCATTTCTTAGTGACTTCTTTCCAAGAACTATCAATGTTTTCAATTGCGTTTTTAATGGTGTAGTTTTTCCAAAAAGTGTTAACTGTCATTTCCACTTTATCTCTAGTTCAGTTAAATTGCTTAAAGTTTGACGCAGATAATAAGCTTTAAATGATGCTATTACTCCCTGATCCAATGGTTGAATTAGGGAAGTTGTGTTTGCTGGAAGAAACACAACTTTGACAGGAATGCATGTGTCCAACATGTTAAGATCAGTAGGATGTCCCGGAGCATTGTCTAACAACAAAAGAGCTTTTTCTTCAAAGTTGTTTTTTTGACAATACCGTTTT
Organism: Mastigoproctus giganteus; assembly: GCF_048544385.1. Lineage (NCBI taxonomy): Eukaryota > Metazoa > Arthropoda > Arachnida > Uropygi > Thelyphonidae > Mastigoproctus > Mastigoproctus giganteus. The sequence goes on along the minus strand of NC_143578.1, from coordinate 175,423,291 downwards.
ACTCCAGGACAAAAGTGGTTAACAAACCAATCAGTAAATAACTCCTTGGTAACCCACGCTTTTCTATTTGCTTTCCATATTACAGGTAAATTCATTTTTATGTTACCTTTTAACGCCCTCGGATTTTCTGAATGGTAAACTAATAGCAATTTTAATTTATAATCACCAGAGGCATTTGATCCAAAGAGTAACGTTAAACGGTCTTTGGCTGCTTTAAATCCAGCAGCTGATTTTTCTTCAATAGAAATGAAGCTTTTTGTTGGTAGCCGTTTCCAGAACAAACCGCTTTCGTCAACATTTAACACCAAATTTGGTGGAAAATTTTCACGTTCAATTATTTCCTTTAGTTTTTCTGGAAACTTATTTGCAGCTTCAACATCTGCACTTGCAGCTTCTCCTGTTAATTTTACACTATGAATCCTGGCCTGTTTTTTAAATTTCTCGAACCAACCGTGAGAAGCCCCAAAGGTTTCCGTAATTTCTTCAGTTTGTTTAGATTTCAGGTGATTAAACAAAAATAATGCTTTTTCTTGAATCACCATTTGACTTAAAGGCATATGACGTTGTGACATATCATCTATCCACAAACTTAACATTTTCTCCATTTTTTCTAAAATTGGATTCCTTAAGCGAGTTAATTATGCCGCTGTAACATCTGTACAATTCTGAGCAGACTGTTTTATTTTTTCTGATTGACTTAGTATGGTTGTTAAAGTTGATTGCGCTAATCCTAAAGAATGTGCCACATCGGATTTTCTTTCGCCGCTTTTAACACGTCGTACGATATTTAGTTTAGTTTCCAAAGAAATTGCTTTTCTTTTCTTTGATTCTGACATTTTAATTAACTAAAACAAAAATATTTCTATTAAAATTTACAAAATCTACGTTATGTAATGCTATAAAGAACCTACGTCGATTATTGCAATGCGCCACACTGAAACAACGTCAATCATGTAAACAACAACTAAATTACGCGATTGACACGCAAAACTGTTATAACAGACATGCCCGCAGCTCGGGCGCACTCGGGAATACGTAACGAGTCGCCGTCAGTCACCAATCGGATGATTGTCGGGCGTTGGCCTTAAATTGGAATATTTTTTTATGTTAAATGGGGCTTGAAATTGCGGACTTCGTTATATCGAGGCTTCGTTATCAGAGGTAACGTTAACTGAGGTATGCCTGTATTCCAATTTCTAGTACCTCCACATTATACACTAGATTCTTTAGAAGACGAAATGGAACACGATGATTGTGCAATTTGCAAAGAACTGAGAACTTCATCGGATCCTAAGTATACACCTGATGAAACGACATTGGAGCCAGAGCTGTTTACCCAAGATGAAATGAACAACCTCATTAGAGAACTAGTCTTTATCAAAGATAAAGCCAAACTTCTCACCTCACAACTAAAGCAGAAACACTTGGTCATGAAGAATATCAAAACATCTCATTATTGGAAAAGAAACTAAGTTTGATGATATTTATTCACAGTGAACGTTCTGCTCTGCTACTACCATGATATCAGTGGAGATTTTAGGCACTTGTCACAAGTGCACATTACATCTGAGTAGCATCTGTTCATCAACTCTTCACACTTAAGTTTGGCACTGTTTTCTTGCATAACAATAACTTAAAACCAAATTCATCCCCTTTTCCCACTGCGACATATCATAATTTGTAAAAACTACTTGGAACAATTCAGTACAGCACTTATCAGTAGAATAACTGAAGTGACCTCAAAGACACAGGTATTTTAATGGGCATCAAGGCAGGTTCATAAAATATTGTTGTTTTCTCTGCTTTTGGGAGAGCCATTCTACTGCAAACCATCACATCAGGCATTACTCATTTCAAAGAAGCACATGTGAGCCAGGAACAAGTGCAGTGTGTTCCATCAATAGATCCGATGATGATTTTCCTTCCACCTCTCCACATTAAGCTAGGCCTAATGATCGATTCGGAATGGTACCCAAGAGGAGGTAAAAGAAAACATGAAAGACAACAATAGCGATGAACAGATGAAATTCAATAGTTCGGGGTGGTAAATTGATGACCATTGCTCAAAACATAAGGAAATGGAAAGTTTCTGGAGAGGTCTTTGTCTTGCAGTGGATTGAAAATAGCTGATGATGATAAATGATGGATTTTGTTGAAAGCAATGGGTAAGATAAATTTTAGAGGATTTCACTATTTAAATGAGAAATTTCTAAAGATCAGTGCTGTGAAAGAGGGAAAACTTTGTGGGGCTTCAAATTAGAGCTGCCGTGAAGGTTTGAAAAATTCAGAAATTATTAGAACTGAAAGCGTGGCAGACTTTCAGATAGCTTTTTCAATGAGTGCTGGCCTCCCACATACAATGATATAGTTCAGAAGCAGCTTGATGTACATAAGGAAACAAAATGTCATAGTTCTCTTTAATTCCCTTTCTTGTATTCACATTTAAACTTCTTTTGGGATAAATGTTGGCAGAGAATAATGAGTAGGAGAAACAATTCCATCAAGATATTAAATCAATCTTTCTGTATGATGGCAGAATTCTGCCAGATGTTATACAGTGACATCCCAAACAAAGTGTATAAGATACACTCTGTGTATATAATTGAATTGAATTCTGTAGGGAAGTGGAAGCCTATAAAACTCTAACAGAGAGCTAAATGATTTTGTATTTACTGAGAGTGAAGTGGAGGAGAAATTATTGATGTTAAACATAAGAAAGACACCTAGGGTGGATGGGATCTATCCAGTTATGTTAAAGAAGGCAGCAAAGAAAGTAAACAAATACTTAGCCATAATTATGAGAGCATACTTGGACTCAGGGGAGTTCCCCAACGACTGGAGAAGTGTAAATGTATCCCAATTCACAAAGTGGAATCAAAGAGTGGCACAAGTAATTACAGACCTATTAGTTTAAATTTTATTCTGTGGAAAATAAGGGAGTCATTAATTAAAGAAGCAATGCAGAATCATCTAGACAAGACTACAGTTATAATTCATACACAGCATGGGCTTGTTAAGGGGAAGGGAAGTCTTGTCTGACCAATTTGATTGGATTCTATGATGTGGTCACTAAGGAACTGAATATAAAAAATAATTTTGATGTAATTTACTTAGATTTCAGGAAAGCTTTTGATACTGTTGCACAGGGAAGACTATTGTACAAATTGGAGCAGTATGGCATTAAGGGCAAGTTGCTACAATGGTTAAAAGAATGGTTGAGTGGGAGAAAACAGAGAGTGGTAATTAATGGACACTGCTTTTCATGGACTAATGTTATTAGTGGAATCCCCCAGGGTTTGGTGTTGGGCCAGTGTTGTTTTGTATATTTATCAATGGTATTGATGAAGGTATATCAGGCGTAATATCCAAGTTTGCAGATGATAGTGGCAGATGATGGTTGTTAATGACAGTAATGACAGTATACTACTGCAATAGGATCTAGATAATTTGGGCAGATGGTCAGAGAAGTTGCAACTGAAGTTTAATATTGAAAAATGCAAAGTGCTGCTAATGGGTAGCAGTAACCCCATAGTAAATATCAACTGTGTGGTACTACACAGAGTAATACACTGAGCAATACAGACAGGCTGCCAGAGGAGCTCGTAAATTTTGATAGCAGGGATAAGAAGGTCATTATCCCTTTGTATAAGGCAGTGGTCAGGTCACACCTTGAGTACCACATACTGGTTTGGAGGCCTCATTTTAGTAAGGATGTAAAACTGCTCGAACATGTACAGAGAATTTGCAACAAATTTGAGAGCGGGAACAAAAGGTTACTCTTATCAAGAAAGGCTTAAGTTCTGCAAATTGCAGCATCTGGAGACCAGGCACCCATGAGGTGATCTGATTGAGGTGAATAAGGCCTTGAATGGTTCAAGCAAGCTTAATGCTGATGAATTCTTCCTCTTACCCAGATTACATGCCTGAAGGACAAATTCAAATTGAGGAAAGACAATTGTAGAATAGATGTGCAGAAAATTGCCTTTAGCTAGCTGGTGGTTGATTGCTGGAACAAACTTCCATCTGCCATTGTGGAAGTTGATAGCATAAATAAATCCATGGAAGAACTGGACAAACTTTTGGAGTAGATGGATGAGTGAAATGGTAAGTTTTTTTTTTTTTTTTTTTTGTTTTGGCTGATGCTGTATAAGCTTGCCGTCTTGCATCATGTGCCTCTGCTAATGCTAAGAAAGGGAATATCAGCATGAATTTCTAAATTGTACATTCACCTTTTTTGTTCTTTACAAAGTTAATTGTATTATTTTAGTTTATATCATAAAATTAATAAAAATGTAATTGTAGCCAGCTTTTTGTTTTGTAATGCATAAAAAAATAAAATAAAATAAAAAAAAAAAAAAAAACAACAAAATATATGAAATCACTGCTGCACAAAATTGGTTTAGAAAACTTTGTTTCTTTACATCTGTGAAGGGGGGAGGGAGTTGGGGGTTTCATTTTGTTGATTGGTGTAATTTGTCCCATCCCTCTTTAAATTTATTCAGACTACCTACTTCTTCAACAAGTTGTAAGCTGATTCTAACAATCAGTTACTCTCTATGTGAAGGCAAATTCTACTTACTTGTATTTCAACCATCCTTTTTTCTTCAGTCATATCTTCTCATAGGATGCTCACTTTCCTTTTTCTGCAATTTACAGCCCAAAGGCTTTCTTTTCAAGAGTGTCCTGGAGCAGATGCATAGCTAGGTTTTTGGTGCTCTTGTAAAATTTGTTGCTATGCACCAGCGCCTCCGTAGCCAGGTGGACAGGAGCAGCTTCTTGATAAGACTGGGGTTTGAGCCCGTGACCACCAAATATGGAGGATGCAGAAAGGTCAGGAAATGACCACCGCATATTCCCGGAGCAATATGGCCTTAGTTGCTAATGCTCCTAAAAACCAAATAACAACAACTTGCCTTTTTTTCGATAATTGGTAAAATCCTAATAAATACAGTTGGACCTGTGTTTAACGAACTTCTTTATAGCAAATTTTATGAATACCCTTGTTAATTACATTTAAAATGGTTTCTGTAGAACGAAGAAATTTTCCATATAACAAATGGATTATGAAAGTGGCATGTCTAAAATTAATTGGGCTTTTCTTGTTTTATTTAAATTATAAATCACAATATTCACGATACCTGCAAGCACAAAAACACTATACAGACATTATTTATGACTTCTAAATTATTTGGTATTGTAGAATGTACCCATTGCATGAATTGCGAACTGCTATGCATTCGGTTATGTGCTGCTGAAGCTGTTGCCTGATTGGTTCCTTCAAAGTTACGTTCTGGGTGGCATATAGATCTATGCTGCTATGCAGTATGTACTCCGATTTAAGGATACAAGCAGGCTTGAATTGCCCTCTGAAAACATTCAATTTGGCAAAAATTTATTTTCGCACCCCTGCTCTCATCCTGATGGGACATCATTTAGGGGTGGCATTTTGTCAGCTTGCCTCAAATGTTGAAATTGCTTGGCATGGAACTGATGTGAACTGATTATTTAAATTATAAATCACAATATTCACGATACCTGCAAGCACAAAAACACTATACAGACATTATTTATGACTTCTAAATTATTTGGTATTGTAGAATGTACCCATTGCATGAATTGCGAACTGCTATGCATTCGGTTATGTGCTGCTGAAGCTGTTGCCTGATTGGTTCCTTCAAAGTTACGTTCTGGGTGGCATATAGATCTATGCTGCTATGCAGTATGTACTCCGATTTAAGGATACAAGCAGGCTTGAATTGCCCTCTGAAAACATTCAATTTGGCAAAAATTTATTTTCGCACCCCTGCTCTCATCCTGATGGGACATCATTTAGGGGTGGCATTTTGTCAGCTTGCCTCAAATGTTGAAATTGCTTGGCATGGAACTGATGTGAACTGATTATTTAAATTATAAATCACAATATTCACGATACCTGCAAGCACAAAAACACTATACAGACATTATTTATGACTTCTAAATTATTTGGTATTGTAGAATGTACCCATTGCATGAATTGCGAACTGCTATGCATTCGGTTATGTGCTGCTGAAGCTGTTGCCTGATTGGTTCCTTCAAAGTTACGTTCTGGGTGGCATATAGATCTATGCTGCTATGCAGTATGTACTCCGATTTAAGGATACAAGCAGGCTTGAATTGCCCTCTGAAAACATTCAATTTGGCAAAAATTTATTTTCGCACCCCTGCTCTCATCCTGATGGGACATCATTTAGGGGTGGCATTTTGTCAGCTTGCCTCAAATGTTGAAATTGCTTGGCATGGAACTGATGTGGGCTGTCAGTGGTGTCCTTCTGATACTGGCACCAATGGCACCTGCCCCCAATGCCAAAGTGTTCCTACGCTACTGCCCTGGAGTAATCTTGTCACTGTTCTCTGTACTGGTTCCACCAGAACTACATTTTTACTAAAATGCGGCTTCCAAATTGTATATAGTATTCAAGATGCAATCTGACCATTCCCTTATACAACTGGTCATTCAACCCTTTGTTCCTGCTATCAATGATATCAAAATTCTTTAATATCATTGATAGAACACCCAATAGCTTCGTTTACAGTTTGTTTCTACTTCTGTACATGAAATTCTCATAGGTCTTTTTCATTCTCTTCTGTTTAAGTTTGGTACCAAATGGTATAAAATGGTATAAAATTCTGAGATTATTGCTACTCAGATGAAGTACCTTTCATTTATCATTGTTAATCATCAATTGCAATTCTTCAGTGTATCTGCTGGAGTAGTGTACCCTGATGACTGTCACTGTATACCACTCAAAAGAATCTAGGTAAATTTGGCAGCTGGGCTGAAGCAGTATAGCTAGATTTTGGCAGAGTTGAAAGGAAAAGAGAAAAAGTTAGTCAAGTTTTGAAGCTGGAGTGGGGAGCTTTAAAACACTCACTGACAGTACCAGTATTAATGTCCACTTCTTCTTTGTCTTGATTTTGGCAAAGAGCAGGATGAGATCCAGTTGATTAATGCAGTTAGGATTTATTAGTATCATTAAGTATAGTATTCTTCACTTTGAAGAATATGGCACTAACTAGCCAAAAAACTACTATATTCCTTTATCCTTTACAAAAAAACAAAGGGTTTGGAACTAACTAGTTTAAACCGATAGAATTAACTGAGCAATGCAAAGCAGCCTGCAGACTGAAGGCAATAGAGAATGTATGCTTTTTAAAAAACAGGAGGAAGCATCGAATTTCCCCAAGGTACTAGTGGAAGAAAGCACTTTAAAAAATTAAGTCTATTTCAATTTGTTCTCCAACGTACTCTGCACAAATCTATATAAGTCACCACCACAACATTATTCGTGCAGCTGGGATAGAAATAACATCCTCAGATACATAATTTTTTAATAGAATGCAAAAGGTAAGAGATCTCAAAAGGCAGATATTCCAAAAATAATTTTTTAAAGAAAAAAATAAGAATGTGACTTATCACAAACAATCTTTTTAATTGAATTAGTTCTGTTTGAGTGTGTAAATTTTAAAGCTATTCAGTGATTGTATAACCTTGCTTCAAGATATTTTAAACCAAGAGACCTGTAATTGTCTGTGTTTTAATAGTAGAACACAGAACTTTATTTCCAGTGTAGAATCTAATCTGTGAGATGGACAAAATTGCACTTGTCAAATGTATATTCTTTAGACAATCAAGTGAAAAAATTGTTTTTGTATGAGAGAGAGAGAGATAATGAGGCAATTCAGAGCAGCTGGGATAGCATAATGGATCTTGAAATTTATACTGCTATCAAATTATTTTTTATCACATTAGAAATAATGCTTTTGATCCACAGCGTTTGTTATGTTACTGTTTGAAACTGCATTTAGTTGTATCACTTTTTGATCTTGCATTGTGTTACTTCTTTTTATTTCTGCTTTGTGTTAAATTCACTCAAGAGATATTTGTATTTTGGTGAATATACACACAAAAATAATCTATTTTTTTTTTCATATATGGATTTCAGGGACTACTGGCAGACATTATGGAACAAATAAATACATGGGTTGTGTTAGTGTAACTAAGAGTAAGAATAGGTGTATGTATAGTTGCATGTACACCAATGCTAGGAGCATAGTAAATAAATTTGATGAATTTGAAGTGCTGGTCAAGACATCAAAGGTGGATATTGTTGGGATATCAGAGCTGTAGTGACACACAGTTATAAGGAATGCAGAATTTGAATATGGAGAGTATAATGTGTACAGAGAGGATAAGAAGGAGGAGGGGTTATGCTGTTAGTTAAAATACAAAATCTAAGACAGTTCATCCAATTGACATGGGTGGACAGTGCAATATTGAGTCAGTTTGGTGTGACATCATCAACTATTCTCAATCCACTGCAGGATGAAGGCCTCTCTGCAACTTTCCAGTTGTGTTTTATGCAATGGCCATCCATTTACTGCCTACAAACTCTTGAATTTTATCTGTCCCTCTCCATCGTTGTCTTCCAGGTTTTCATTTAGCTCCTCTTGGGTACCATTCTGCTATTTTCTTAGTCCATCTGTCATTATATCTTCAAGCTATGTGTCCTGCCCAAGTCCATTTCAGTTCTTTAGTTTTGACAAGAATGTCCTTTACTTGAGTTTTCTGCCTAATCCGTGTGTTTCTCTTCTTATCCAGCAGTCTGATTCCTATTATAATTTGTTCCATTCTTTGCTGTGTAGTTTCAGCTTCTCTTCCATTCTTTGCTGTGAAGTTTTCAGCTTCTCTTCCATTCTTTTGGTGAGTGCCCAAGTTTCACTTCCATTTTGGATTTTATCATCATTAACAACTAAGGCCATATTGCTCTGGGGATATGCGGTGGTCATTTCCTGACCTTTCTGCATCCTCTGTATTTGGTGGTCACGGGCTTGAATCCCGGTCTAATCAAGAAGCATGTGCTACGCACTGATGCTTCTGACCACCTGGCTATGGAGGTGCCCATTTCACTTCCATAAGCCATGGTGGGGAGTATACATTGGTTCATATGTGACTATATTTCCTGATTGCTATCCATCCGAAATTTATTCTTCTCTTGACTTCCAGCCATTTATCATTATTACAGCTAATGACTTGTTTTAGATAAGTATATGAATCCACCTTTTCAATTTATACTCTTTCAGTGATTATATTCCTTTCTGTGGCACACTTGTTCACCATTACTTTTGTTTTAGCCATATTCATCTTTAGTTCGAAATCCTTACTAGCTTTGTATAACTGATTAAGATTTTCCTCTAATTCTTTGGGATTGCAGCTTATGATCACAAGGTCATCTGCAAATCATAAATGGTTTAGGTATTCTCCATTCACATTTACTCCTTTCTGCGTCCAGTCTTCTGAAAGCTTCCTCAAGGGCAGCAGTAAACAACTTTTGAGATATTGTGTTTCCTTGTCAAACTCCTTTCTCAATTTTAAATTTTCTACAGTGTTTGTCTAGTCTAATAAAGGAGGTTTTGTTTGCATATATTTTCTTCAAAATCATTATCATTATGTATGGGGTATCTATGTCTTTCCATTGTCCGAACCATTGCCTTATGCTGTATGGAGTCAAATGCCTTTTCATAATCCACAAATGCCAGGCATAATGGTGTTTTTTATTCATTTGCTTTCTCCATTAGCTGTGATATTACATGAAGGGGATCCATAGTGGAGAATCCTGTCCTAAAGCCAGCTTGCTCTTTTCGTTGATTCTCATCAAGTATTCTTTCTAATCTGTTAGTAATGACCCTTGTGAACAACTTGTAGATGTGGGATAACAAGCTAATTGGTCTTTAATTTCCAATTTCTGATTTATCTCCTTTCTTTTGCAGCAAAATTATGATTGCATTATTCCACAGGCGCCTCCGTAGCCAGGTGGGAAGGAGCAGCAGTGCGTAGAACACGCTTCTTGATTAGACCGGGGTTCGAGCCCGTCACCACCAAATACGGAGGATGTGGAAAGGTCAGGGAATGACCACCGCATATTCCCGGAGCAATATGGCCTTAGTTGCTAATGCTCCTAAAAACCAAAACAACAAACAACAGCATTATTCCACTCTGTAGGCATCACGCCTTTCCTAATGTATTTTGTGAAGAGTCTTGCCAGTTTCTGTGTCGTGTCTCTTCTTCCTAATTTTAACAACTCTACAGTAATTACATCTTCACCTAGGGCTTTTTGATTCTTCATTTTCTTGAATGCATGTTCTTCCTCACCAGGAAGGATGTTGGCTATGTCATATGTGTTGCTAATTTGTGATCCATCTTCCCCATTGCTGGCATCATTCCCTTGCTCCTTATATAATACTTTTTAGTAGTCTTCTGCTATTCTAATTATGCTTTCTATTTATAAGTACACCATCACTATTCTATTTTGAATTATGCTTTCTCTGCTATTTATAAGTACACCATCACTATTCTTCAGATTTAGTGCCATTTGTCTTTCTATATTACTGTATTTCTGTATTTAAGTCCTTTGTTTTTTCCTTAATGCATGTTCTACTTTTCTTGTGTTAAATCTTCTTATGCACTCTCTGAGTCTCTTTTTAAATGGCTTTGCATAACTCAATACACTCATTTTCATCCTTGTCAGTGTTTATCTTGCGCTTCATTTTTCGTCTTTGGTTCATCACGAAAAGTGTTTCTTGACTAATTTTTTCTTCATTGTTTTTCTTTTGCCCATAGGTTTCTTGGGCTTTATCATTTTCAGAAAGTTGTAATCCTCATCGATATAATAATCCTGAAAGGTCTGCTGAAGCTCAAACTTATTCCTAAGTTCCAGTATATACTGCCTTTTCTCCTCTTTTGTTATCTCAAAGACCTTTGTATTATTTACTCGAGTCAGTTTTTTCTTTTCTTACATTTATATGAAGTGTGCATCTTACCATTCTGTGGTCACTTCCAACATTAACTCTGTTTAGGACGGTAACATCGTTCACAATATATCATCTGTTAGTGAGTATGAAGTCAATTTCATTAGTTTTTAATCCATTTGGGCTCTTCCTTGTCCAATTTCTGTTCACCGTTTCTTGAAAAAAATGTTCATTACTAATATTCTTCGAGATTCTGCAAGTTTCGTGTCTTCCACCAATTCCAAAATTTCCTGTAATTTCCATTTCTGTGCTGTTTTGTCTCTTTCCAACCTTAGCATTGAAGTTCCCCATAATGATGATATAGTGAGTTTTCTGTTCATCTAGAAGTCTCACAATTTCTGTGTACATTTCTTTCACCACTTCGTCATCATGGTTTGATGTTGGTGCATATATCATTATAACCTTTAGTCTGTACCTCTTAGAAATTCTGAGTAGTAGTCTTGACACCCTTGGTGAAGTTCTTTTGAATTCCAAAATGTTGAAGCTACTAGCAAGCTACTAGGCTTTACATACCAACTAAGAAATATTGTTCAAGGTTCAAGCCTAAATGGATGTCAGATGAACTACTGAGACATATGGCAAAGAAGAAATATGCACGGGATACATATAAATTAACATGTGACACAGAAGCCTATGATAGATATAAGTTGATCTGTAACCAAGTTACAAAGGAGGTTAGGCAGCCGAAGGCAGATTACGAGAAATCTTTGGCAAGGGATGCAAAGAAAACAGCAAGGAGTTCTTTACTTATGTAAACTCTAGAAGGAAGGGGATGAATCAGATTGGTCCACTTGATATCGATGGTTCAACTGTTGATGATCATGCTCAGGTAGCTAACAAACTAAATGAATATTTTGCATCGACATTCACACATGAGGAGTTATTCAGGAAGGGGAATGCCATAGATGAAGTAAACACTGGCAGTGAGCTAGATGATCTTGTAATAATTGAGAGTAAAGTGGAGGAGAAATTGTTGAAGATAAATACAAGAAAGGCACCTGGGGTGGATGGGATCTATCCAATTATATTAAAGGAGGCAGCAAAGGAAGTAAGCAATCCGTTAGCCATAATTATGAGAGCTTCCTTGGACTCAGTGGAGGTACCCACAAACTGGAGATGTGCAAATGTAACCCCAATTCACAAAGGAGGATCAAAGTCTGACACAAGTAATTATAGACCTGTGAGTTTCACTTCTGTTCCAGGAAAATTAATGGAAGCACTGCACGATCATCTTGACAAGGATTCAGTTATAGCTCAGACACAGCATGGTTTTGTTAAGGGAAAGTCTTGCCCGACAAATCTGATTGGATACTATGATGTAGTCACAAAAGATTTGGATGCAGGGAATAACTTTGATATTATATATTTGGATCTTAGAAAGGCTTTTGATACTGTTGCACATGGAAGACTGCTGCACAAATTGGAGCAGTGTGGCATTGGTCTCAAATTGTTGCTATGGATGAAGGGGTGGTTGAGTGGCAGAAGACAGAGAGTGGTAATTAATGGACACTGCTCATCGTGGACTAATGTTATTAGTGGAGTCTCTCAGGGTTCAGTGTTGGGTCCATTGTCGTTTTCTGTATTTATAAATAATATTGATGATGGTATATCAAGCTTAATGTCCAAGTTTGCAGATGATACAAAGGTTGGCAGGGTTGTTAAGGACACTACTGACAGTATGCTGCTGCAATAAGATCTGGAAAGATTGAGCAGGGCTGAGAGGTGGCAAATGAAGTTTAACATTGACAAATGTAAAGTACTACATATGGGAAACAGCAACCCTAGAGCAACGTATCAAATCTGTGGTACTACACTGACAGTTGTAGAGAATGAAAAGGACCTGGGGGTAATTGTGCAGGCAGATATGAAGTTCTCTGAGCAGTGCAGATGGGCTGCAAGAGTAGCTCATGGTGTCTTATCAATGATATACAGAAATTTTTCTAGCAGGGATAGGGAGGTGATTATTCCCTTGTATAAGGCAATGGTCAGGCCACACCTTGAGTACTGTATACAGGTCTGGAGGCCTCATTTCAAGAAAGATGTAGAGCTGCTGGAATGAGTACAGAGAAGGGCAACAAGGTAAGTGAACGGAACGAAGGGTTGCTCTTACGAAGTAAGGCTTAAGTTTTGCAAATTACAGTGTCTGGAGACTAGGCACCGGCGAGGTGATCTGATAGAGGTGTACAAAGCCTTGAATGGTTTGAGCATGATCAATGCTGATGGGATACTGCCTCTTGCTCAGAATAATCACCTGAGAGGGCATAAATTCAAATTGAGGAAAGACAGATGTAGGATAGATGTGCAGAAATTTGCCTTTAGCCAGCGGGTAGTTGGTTGGTGGAACAGACTTCCATCCCTTGTTGTGGAAGTTGATCGCCTAAATAAATTTAAGGCTCAACTGGACAGGTATTTTGAACGAATGGAGGGGTGAAGTGGAAGGTTTTTTTTTTTTTTTTTTTGGCTGATGCTGCATAAGCTTGCTTTCTTGCATCATATGCCTCTACTAATGCTAATGTTGTATTTAATATCTTTATGGACCAGAAAGCTAACTCCACCTTCACTCTTTTCATTGTTTCCATTGGTGTACAGTATATTTCTGTTTGATAAACTTGTAAGTGATTTATTTTTTCTTCTTTTTTCAGCTAAGTCGATGATATTCCACTTCACATGTTCTAATTCCTTTTCCAGCCCTAATATCCTATCTTCACTGATGAGAGATCTTACATTGTAACAGACCAAGTTCAGTTTCAGTGAATGGCAGCCTGTTCATACCCAGAGAGAGATTCTTTGCACCATCTGTTTCCACTCTGTTCCACTTGCTGCCATAAGAGGGAGAGTGAAAGCCACTGAGGAGGTCGGGCTATTTATTTTGTCGTGTTGTAATATTTAATCAAGTGCTGGAGGGTGTGACATTAGCACTGGAAAAGCAAAATGAGAGTAGGAGTGCGTTATAGGCCTAATGAGTACAACGAACAACTGTACAGAGAAATAGTGTTCCAATAAATCAGAATGTGTTATAATGGGAGATTTTAACTTTTTAAATATTGACTGAACTTGTGGATTGATCACTCATACACTAGCAAGATTTTTGTGGATTTATCGAATGACTGTTTTCTACAGCATCATGTTCAAGAGTCAAGTGCTCTTGATCTAATTATCAGCAGTGATTATTCATGCATTAAGAAACTGCAGAAAAAGGAACCACTAGGTGGCGGTGATCACAGTGTATTGATGTGGGATTTACTTAAAGATGTAACTACCATCATTGGCTAAAGGAAGGGTTTTTGCTTTTGTAATGGTGACTACAGTGGTGTCAGACAGTTTTTAAATTCCCTACAATGGAATCAACTGATGATGTTACCAACAGAAAATTCTAAATGGGGAGCATTCGAGGGTTTAATCATGGAAGCTACTAGGCTTTTCATACCAACTGAGAAATACTCTACAGGGTATAGGACTGAATGGATGTCAGATGAACTGATGAGACTTGTGGCAGAGAAGGAAATGCATGGGATGCACATAAATTTTCAGGAGACACAAAAACCTATGGTAGATATAATCTAGTCTGTAATCAAAGGAGGTTAGGCAAGTGAAGGCAGATTACGAGAAATGTTTGACAAAGCAAAGAAAAACAGGAAATACTTCTTTACTTATGTAAACTCTAGAAAGAAGGCAATGAATCAGATTGGTCCACTTGACATTGATGGCTCGACTGTTGATGATCCTGCTCAGTTAGCTGACAAACTGAATGACTGTTTTGAATCTACATTTATATGTGGGGAATTTTTTACGGAATTGGAGACCAGAAGTTTATCAAACTCTGACTAGAAGCCAAATGATTTTGCAAATTTTGAGATCTATCCAATCATATTAATGGAGGCAGCAAAGGAAGTAAGCAAACACTTAGCCATAATTATGAGAGCATCCTTGGATTCATGGCAGGTCCCCATGGACTGGAGATGTGCAAATGTATCTCGAATTCACAAAGGGTGACACAAGTAATTATAGCTCTGTTAGTTCGTACGTATAGCTTAGCTTAATTTATTTAGCTAAGCTATACGTACTAATCTAGTTATTACATTACAGCACATAAGGACTCCTTAAAATACCAAGAGCTCTGTTAGTTTAACTTCTGTTCCAAGGAAAATAATGGAGTCACTGGTTCAAGAAGTAATGCAGGATTGTCTAAAGAAGACTGCAGTTATTGGCATGGGTTTGTTGAGGGGAAATCTTGTCTGGCCAGTTTGATTGGATACTATAATGTGGTCACAAAGGAACTAGATGCAAAAAATAATTTTGATGTTATATACTTGGATTTCAAGAAAGCATTTGATTCTGTTGCATATAAAAGACTGCTGTATGAATTGAAGCAGTGTGGCATAATGGGCAAGTTATTGCTGTAGATAAAGGGTTTTTGAGTTGCCGGAAGACAGTTGTAATCAATGGACACTGCTCCTCATGGACTAATGTTATTAGTGGAGTTACCTAGAGCTCTGTGTTTGGCTCATTGTTGTTTTGTATATTTATCAATGATTTCAATGAAGATATATCAGGCTTAATGTCTGTTTGCAGATGATACAAATGTTGGTAGGATTATAAATGGTAGTATGCTACTGCAACAGGATCTAGAAAAGTTAGGCAGATGGGCTGAGAAGTGGCAACCGGAATTTAACATTGACAAATGCAAAGTACTGCATTTGGGTACCAGTAACTCCGCAGTAACATTACCAACTGTATAGTACCAAACTCAGCACGGTGGAGAATGAATAAGATCTTCTGGTAAATGTGCAGTCAGATATGAAGTTTTAGAGCCGTGTAGACAGGCTTCCAGGACAGCTCATGTAGTGTTGATTCCAGAGCGTTTGCACAAGGAAGAGAACGTAAATTTTGGGTGTATATGCACCCAGGGGTGGGGGAGAGAATGTAAGTGTAAACTTTGGGTAGGAGTACATGTAGTATATGTGTATATTTTTTATTATTTAATATTTACAGCATGTATGTTACAAACAAATCTGTATATTTATGAATGTTATAATAAGTGAATATGAGAAAACAAAAGGAAATATTTATTATTTAATATCTAAATACTAATAGTCAGTTCACAATAACCACATTACTGACAATATCACAGTTTAATAATATGAAAATCAAATTGGAACAGTGTGGCATTAATGGAAATTTACTGCTGTGGATAAAGTTATAGTTGAGTGGGAGGAGACAAGAGAATGTTTATTAATGGACACTGTCCTTTGTAAAATAATGTTATTAGTGGAGTCCCACAGGGTTTTTGTCATTTTATGTACCACATTGACGGCATGTGAGACATTTTTTTTGGAAAAAAAAAATGACTTGAAAAATCACCCTGCGTCCCATATGCAGAGTGAGCCGTTCCTCATCGGCATTGGCGTGAGTTTGCAGGTTGTATTTTGCCGTTCAATCAGAATATTTTCATTTCTAAAGGATAACGGGACACCCTCGGGTACTTTTGGACTTGTAGAGTTGTTTGGAATCAGTTTCAAAAAGTTTCAAAAGCCAGGGAACACAGAAAATGCCTTAGAAGGCAATGGAAGCTTCAAGATTTTTCTCCGGGTTTCTCATTAGTTCGCCGATCCTTTAAATGGTGGCACGACTGGCGGACCAGTAAGTTCTGTCCAGGCTTCCATGATGTTGAATTTCCATGTACAGTAGTGTACTTTAATTGTGTGTGAAGTGAATATAATCACGACAATGAATTGTAATCATTGTGGGTGACTGAAATAAAATAAAGAACAGAGTTAATTGTATACCGAACCCGGTTTCGTAACAATATTGTTTAATCTTGGCGTTTGGCATTATTTTAAAGTATTTTACCGTCAGAAAATGGCTGCAGGAGAAAAGAGGTTGAGTTAGACTATTGGATATAAACTAAATGTAGTAGATCATGCTAAAAAACATAGTGACAGAGCTGAAGAAAGTTTGGTTTTTTTTTTTTTTTTGGCAGGTGCCTATGGAAAAAATTATACGTGTCTGGTGGAAGCAAGAAAAAGAATTTCAAGCTGCTAAATAAAGTAAACATAACCTTCATCGTCCCACCCCACACTGTCCAGAACTTGAAGTAGATGTAAAAAAGTGGGTAGTAGATGAAAGGAATTTGGGAAGAAGTGTTTCTACCAAAATGTGATTATGCATAAGGCCTGGATATTAGCAGAAGTACGAGGAATTCTGAAAATTTCTGGAACAGAAGGTTGGTTTTACCGATTCATGCAAAGACATCGTTTATCAATGCGTGCAGAAATATCAATTGCACAAAAATTGCATGTGCAGATTATGAAGAAAAAATACTGGATTTCCATAAATTTGTAAAAGGCACGAAAACGAACTTCTTTTGAACTTGGCCAAATAGGAAATATGGATGAGATCCTACTAACTTTTGATGCACCATCAAACAAAACTGTGAATATCAAAGGGTATAAAAGGGTGTCAGTAAAAACCACCGTGCATGAGAAAACACATACACATTTGTTTTCGCTTGCTGTGCTGATGGCACAAAACTATCGCCACTTTTAATGTCTAAAAGAAAAACTCCATCTAAGGAAAAAAATTCAGAAGGTGTATTTGTTCACATTCATACAAAAGGATGGACGGATGAATCTAGAATGAATTTTTGGCTCCAAAAAATATGGGCAACATGTCTTGGTGGTCTCTTAAGGAAACCATCGCTTCTCATTTGGGACTAGTTCGGAGCCCATAGAACTGAAGTCATTAAAAATAGGGTGAGGGAATTGAATACACTGGTAATTGTCATTCCTGGTGGACTGACAAGCCAATTGTAGCCTTTGGATATGTCCATAAACAAGACACTTAAGCAAAATATGAGAGAACAGTAGAACAAATGGATGGGAGAATCTGATCACGAACCTCACACCTGCAGGAAGAATGAAGAAGCCCACCATTGCACAGATGTGTGAATCTTGGAGAAATATAAGTGACAAAATAATTATAGTCTTTCAAGAAGACTGGAATTAGTAATGTCCTTGATGGCACTGAAGACACTGTATTATTTGAAGACAGTGATACCAACATTAGCGAGGAAGAGTTTTTGGGATTTGCTTAAATACGCTAAAATGTTTTTTCCTTAATTTTCCTTTCTGAAATGGGGGTGCTTCCTAAATGCCCATGTGTCTTATATGCCATCAAATATGGTATTCAGTGTTTTTTTTTTGTATACAAATATGTGCCAGTACTCATTCTTTGCTATCAGGAAAAATTGAAAATTAAAAGGACATGAAAAGTACAGTACTTAAAAAATGATTTCCTGATATTGTTACTTTAGTAGTAATGTTTTTGGAATAAGAACAACAAATTAAGTATATTAACACACAGTTTGTTAAGCATTAATTTATTATTCAGGTATGTAAAAAATAAGTAATAAGTAAAAAATAATAGGTAAAAATTAGTAAAAATAATTTCATAATAAAGTTTTTATAGAATATTCCAGATTTTTTGATGTTGAGTTCTCATCCAACACACTAGGCCGACGTCTTTTCTTCTGTTTGTGTCTGTTGAATGATGCTTCCGAAGCAGCCATGAATTGACATATTTGCTGGATCGAAGTATGTCACCGGTATGCCTACAATTTTAAGAAATAGTAGTGAAGAAATTGTTTTTGTCATCTACAAAGCTCTGGTTAGGCTGACAATCAATTCATTTGTGAAAATCCTCATTCACATTCACTTGATGAAATTTTTATTGCGCAAGGAAGCCTGAGGCTTATGCTGCACCAGCCAAAAAAAATTCCTGAGTTTCCCTGACAGAGAGAGAGAGAGAGAGAGAGAGAGAGAGAGAGAGAGAGAGAGAGAGAGAGAGAGAGAGAGAGAGAGAGAAGAATGATGATGATATCTAGCTCAGGACCCTGAGTGTGCCAAGCCCATACTCACCAGATGTGAGCCCCTGGGGTTGTTTTGTATTGTACTCAGAGCATTCATCAAATGCTCTTTAATTCTTCCAAAACCATCTTATCAATTAGGTATTCCTGAAATGCACGAATTGTATCTCTTTCATTTAACTGAAGCCTAATTGACAATTTTCTAACTTCTTTCTCAATAAATGCCAACAATTCATGTTTAGAAGGTTTAATTACTTTGCTGTCCTCATTTTCCTTCTCATTTTCCTTCTCTCGTCTTCGACATTGTCACTAGTTCTTAAATTTGAATTTTTTTTCTTTCTTTCTTTATTTTTTTTCAAACTGTCCAAAATGGCGCTGTTATTCGGATATTCAGGTACTGTGACCAAACAGAGATAGGGAAAATTTGCGATAAAATGTGGATAACACACTTCTGCGAAAAAACAGATGATTATTCATCGGGGTAAAAGAAAATCACTCCCTCCTAATTTTCGAATGGGGGGCTTACAATTGATTCACAGCGGGGGTCCAAACTATGCCCCACACGGAAAGTGAATTAAAACAGCATTTTAAATTTCACTAATTATCAGAAAATTTTTCTCATTAATTAAATGTTTCGTTTAGTAAATGTAATTGTGTACTGTTATATTTATCTTAAGCAGTGATCAGGTTGTAAATTTTCTAAAGTGAGCATTTAAAGGCAAAAGTAAGGTATTTTTTTGAAAAACAAAAGAAAGTCTTATTTTTTATAATTTTAAAATCTAAAAAATAAATTAGTGACATAGATTTGTTACACACGAAAGTGTTGGGAATTTGCATTTTTTATATATAGCCTGAAAATAAAAAAGGGTAACATGAAAACTGAAACTTTCTTTTACATGTAAAAAGATATGGAAAAAGTAACACACTAATTTTTCTTGAATCACTCAGTGTGACCCTCAAAAGAAATCTAACTTTGAATGTGGCCACTATATGGGAAAAGGTTGGATGCCACTCCAGTACAAGGTGGACCCGAGCCCATTGGGAATACCCCTTGATCTGCTCACTGTTGACTAGCACGACTTCTCTGTATGTGGGACAGGTGGCCGGATAGGTTTTATCAGGTACCACTGAGTTGTAGTATGGTAATCCTTTTAGCTCTTTCAATTCTTGCTTAGGAGCAGCACTAATTTCCTAAGTTGCCAGAAGTGCGAACAGTGCATGCCCAGTTAATCTCTCCTAGGCCATTCGTTATATGAAAATTTTCTTCGCTCAGCACAAACTATTTTAAATGTAATTACCAAGGAGAATTTTTAAAAAAAATTGCTATAAAAGGAGTTCGTTAAACAGAGATCCAACTGAGTAATTTATAATTCTAAAAATAGTTATAAAGTTTTATATAGAAAATATCTTAACAGTAGACAGTGAAAAATGCAAATTTAGTTAAATAGCTTTAAGCTTATTTGAATAGCAGGTAAACATGTGAAAAAAAATTCCGGAATATTACAAATTTCAAAGTGTACTGCCTACAAATGCCGCACATCACTTTTAATAATGGTGCCGGTGTGCTGTACCTTTGCGTACGTCCCAAAAAAAGCACTGACGGTATATATTAATGATATTGATGAGGGTATATCGGGCTTAATGTCTAAGTTTTGGATGATAAAAAGGGTGGCAAGGTGGTTAATGACAGTATTTTAAAGGTATTTAACAAGACCTAGAAATATTAGACAGATGGAGTGAGAAATGGCAATTGAAGTTTAACATTGACGAATGCAAGTTATTGCATCTGGGTAGATGTAATTCCGGAATAACATATCAACTGCTCTTACCAAGAGCACCCTTTTAAGTTATTTAAGGCTTTGAATGGCTTAAGCAAACTCAGAGCTGACCTGAGTTTGCTAAAGTTTCCTGTTGCCAAAACTGATAACAAATTCAAACTGAGGAAAAGATGGTCACAAAACAGATATGCTGAAGCTTACCTTCAGCCAATGGGCAGTTGATTGCTGGAACAGACTTCCATCCATTGTTGTTGTTGAAGTGGATAGTTTGAATGAATTCAAGGAAGAACTAGACAAACTGTTGAAGGGGACAGACAGATGAAATGGAATTTTTTTTTTTTCTCTCTCTCTCTTGGCTGTTGCTGTTATGCTTGCTCTCTTGCAAGATTTGCTATGCTTAATATAATAATACTAGATATAAATAAAAATTTAATGAATATTCAGTCTGTTCCTCTTTGATTATAAGGTAATTTTTCTAGGTATAATATTAAAAGTAATCCAAGAAATTTTGGCACATGATTGGTCTTCTACTGTTGTTAATGAAATTCAAGTCTCTTTTTGTAAATATATTATCTAAAGGCAGAAGAAATATGCTCTTAAAGTTACAAGGACAGGTTTGTGTTTTGAAATTATATAATGACATATGTTATACAAATGTGGAAAGAGTTAATGGTTTTTTACCAGTTGTTTGCACCATGTATGTATATGTGTATATTTTGATTAAATTGTATACACAGCCCTGCTTGCTCTTGCCAGAAAATAATCATAATTGTACTTTTTACATATAATTTTTCTTTGAACATTAATATGCCTGCAAATTTTAATAAGAAAAAATTGTAGCATTAGCATGCATGAGATTGATTTAGCTAGTTTTTTGAGGATGATTGTTTTTCTTTTAGAAAAGGTATTGATAAACTAGAATTAGCATAATATTTTTATGAGCATTATATGATGTGTTATATTAATGTATTTGGCAACTCATATCAATATATTTAGAAGGTATCCTGCTAAATTATTGGGAATTTTATCTGTACAGTAACCTTCCTGTTAATTTCTTAAAACATCAACTCTTTAATATGATGAAAATTTGCTTTTTATTATTTTAGTTCTCATGTTTTAAAAGTTAATCCTGCATGAATTTTTCAGAGTTGTTGTAGTATAAATATTTACCAAATTATTGATGATGCATAATTTTTGTTGTTTCTTTACATTCACTAATTAGCTTTTATTTTCACAAATTCAGTTTTTCAGGAATTCAGCAATTTGATAAATGATTTCTTAAATAGATATAATATAATTTCAATAATTGGGCAGAAACAAAACATGTATGTGTTTCAAAGTATATTTATATATCCATTAATTTTGTTTAATTGTTGAATATTAGAAATTCAATTCTAAAAAGAGTTGACATACATTTTTGCAAGTGATCTAGAATTTACTGTTGTATATCCATTTGATCTCTTGTGAATTAAGTGCCTAAATAGGTCCAGGTACTGATGTGTGGGGGTGGACTAAATGGATTCAGAATTTTTTTTGAAAACCTGGTATATGCATTAATTAATTATACACTTTATAACTATATTTAATAACTAATTAATAACTATTATTTAATTACTCCTTAACTATATTATATATATGCATGCTATTGTAGGTGGTAGATGACTTTCATCAACCGGTGAAATACGACCACTTTGCTTATTGGAGGCTTGAAGTGGTGAAACCCATGTTTAGTCTCTAGAGCAAAGTTTCCGGCATCCCCCACCCCCCCATACTTCTCCTTCAACACATGCACAGTACTAAGTACTATATAGGTTTGATACCTTTCATTTGGGGTTTTCATAAAAAAAAAATATATATATATATATATATATATATATATATATATATATATCGGGGTTTGAGCCCATGACCACCAAATACGGAGGATGCGGAAAGGTCAGGGAATGATCACCGCATATCCCCGGAGCAATATGGCTTTAGTTGCTAATTCTCCTAAAAAAAACTCTGATAAATAACAATAGCATGCTATATATATTTATATATATTATTTATTAACTATAAAAATTTGTATATACACCAACTACAACACAAGAGCACTTATTTTAGTAGAACTTTTATTTTAAGATTTTCTTGTGTGTAAGAAATTTGGTATCCTTAGGTACTCTGCCGTCTCGAAAAATTAAATTGAATATTATTTGTATTTCATGAAGTGGTGGAATAGTGGTGGAACAAAAAATACTATAGATTTTTTGACCACTTTCATTTTATCATAATATTCTATCATTGTCTGCTGTTCAAGCTGAACAGATGGCTCCAAAACTGATAATAAATGTCACGCTAGCACAGCAGTTCCCAAGATGAAATGCAGCTTATACACAGCGTAACTAGGTGGTAGATGACTCTCATCAACCGGTGCAATATCACCACTTTGCTTATTGGAGGCTTGAAATGGTGAAACCCATTTTTAGTCTCCAGAGCTAAGTTCCGGTCAGCGCTTCCACATTTCTTCCGTTATGCAGTATGATTGCTGTCTTTTGAGGTTATGATGAACACCATGGTGAGATCCAAACTTACTTACTTACTTGCTTGCTCTTTTTCTCACAAACAACCCTTCTAATTACACGGTCGAAGTGAGTGATCCTTTCGGCACCTCAGATCACAACTTGGTGATTGTCTCTTCTCCAAAGGAGCATCTATCTCATGGCTATTCCCAACCTCATGTTGTTTGACCTTATAAGAATGCAAAATGGAATGATTTGCGAGATTTCTTTTCTTCTTTTCCTTGGTCGGATTATTGTTTCACAACTTTTGATGTCAACGTTTGTCAGATCGTGTCAGTTAAATTATTCTTGTAGGAATGGAATCCTTTATTCCACACTACACAATAAAATCTCACCCTTTATCCTTGGTTTTCCAGTAATTGTGCTAAGGCTGTTCAAGAGTAGAACATTGCATATCGTAATTGGCTTGTTTCCCATCCTTCAGTTTCATTTTCTGCCTACGCCAAAGCTCACAACAATTGTAGAGCAGTTATTAATTAGTCCAAACTAGATTTTGAACCAGTTAAGTGTAGAATACTTACTTCTTGCCCTAATGATAGCCAAGCATTCTGGTCTCTTGGAAAAGCTATTGGCCGCAACATTTGCCCATCTCTGCTCCCAGCTCTGTCATAACCAGATAGTTCTATTGTCACTTCAGCCAAGGATAAAGCTGAACTGCTAGCATCCCATTTTTCTTCCAACTCATGTATTAAGGATCTTGGTAAAACACCTCCCACCATTCCCAAACCTCTCCATTCAATGCCTCCTGTGGTCTTCCATCAAAGAGATGTCAGAAGGATTTTGATGAATCTTGATGCTAAGAAAGCTCCAGGTCCTGATGACATTTCTTGACTTGTTCTCAAAACTTGTGCTCCTGAACTTACTCCTATTATTTGCTGCCTTTTTTCACTTTTTTATTCCAAAGGTGTTTTTCCTTCTGCTTGGAAATTTGCTCATATCCAGCTAGGTCCTAAAAAGGGTGAAAAATCCCACCCATTCAATTATCATCCCATTGCAATTACTTTTACACTTTCTAAAGTAATGGAGAAACCAATTAACTGCCAACTCTTAAACTACCTAGAAACCTTCCATCTGTTCAATGATCGCTAGTATGGATTCTATCAGTGTTGATCCACTGGTGATATTCTGTCTTATGTTACCCATATTTGGAAAAATTCAATGGAAAAGTTTGGTGAAACACAGGCAGTTGTACTTGACATCTTAAAGGCTTTCAATCGTGTTTCTCACAAAGGTCTTCTAAACAAGCTTCCATCTCATGATTTT
The DNA here is from genome assembly GCF_048544385.1 of Mastigoproctus giganteus. Taxonomy (NCBI): domain Eukaryota; kingdom Metazoa; phylum Arthropoda; class Arachnida; order Uropygi; family Thelyphonidae; genus Mastigoproctus; species Mastigoproctus giganteus. Next base: position 175,398,980 of record NC_143578.1, on the reverse strand, counting down.
GATTTGCCAACTGTCTTCTGTGATTGGTTATCAAGTTTTCTCTCTGACCGCTCACTGAGGCTGATGGTATATCATCTAACTCTGTCATCTAACTTCTCCACTAATGCTGGTGTCCCCCAAGGTTCAGTTCTTTCCCTTCAATCTTTTCCTCTTGTTTATTAATGACCTTCTTCCATTGACTGGAAATCCCATCCATAGTTTTTCTCATGATAGCACATTGCATTCCACTTTACATTTTGCGAAACCTTTCCCTGCTCAATCAGCTTCAACTTCTCGAAAATCTGCTACCAATTCCTTAAATGCCGATCTCCAGTGGGGCAAAGACAACTTAGTTGATTTCAATTCTTCTAAAACCCAGTCTTGTCTTATATCTCACAAAAAGGATTCTTCTGCTCCTATGCTTATTTTTGGTGACACTCTTATTTCTAGGCAAAATGATATATCTCTTTTGGGGATTACCCTGACTTCTAATCTCTCTTGGCACAACACATTACAAATATTGCTTCCTCTGCATCTAAAAAACTTGGTTTTTCTCTTTCGCTTTTGGCCTTACTTTTCTTCCAAACAGCTGTTCACTCTGTACAGATCTCAAATTCTCCCTACCATGGAATATTGTTCCCACATCTGGGAAAGGATTTTCCACATCTGGATTATGCCCCTAAAATCTCTCTCAGGCTTCTAGAGGAATCTAGAAGGATTCTAGATTCATATCACTCTGCACAAATCGCAAATCTGCCTCCATAGAATATTTTTCTCACATCTGGGTCGCTGCCACCAAAACTTCTCTCAGGCTTCTAGATTCCATTCAGAAGGGGACAGTTAGTTTAATTAGTGACTCATCTCTAACAGAGTCTCTCCACTCTCTGTCTAATAGATGTACTGTTTCTGCTGCATGCCTTTTTTACAGATACTTCCATGGGCACTGTTCTTCTGAATTGGCTTCTATAATTCCTGCTGTCTCTTTCAAAAGAGTCCAAGCATCTGCCACCACCCGCCAACATCCATTTACTGTCCAACTTCAAACTCACAGAACCAACTTTTCATCTTCCTCATTTATTCATTCAACTGCTGTTTTCCGGAACAGCCTTCCTTCATACATATTTCCTGAAAATTACAGTCTACAGAAGTAATTCTAATATCAACAAATATCTTGTTTCATCTTATGAACCTCCAACCCAAGCTGGTATTAAGTACTATAGGTTCTAATACCTCTTGTATTTGGGGGTTTCATTAAAAAAAAAAAAAAAAAAAAACTGAAAGCTATACAGATTGATTTCAAACTTATAAAAATAACCAGGTTTCACCCAAGTATTATGTTCACACCAATTTGCTGATTGCATTTCAGCCACTAAGAAAATCACTTGCCTTCCACTTTATCTTATGGAAAATTGAGAGCACTTTAATCCAGTAGTGGTGGCTCTGGTAGCCAAAGCAGATATGGTGGCATGGTTCCTGACACTCTCACTCATTTTAATTATTTCTATGGAGGTATAAAAAAAATTCAGATTTTTAATCATTAATTATCGGTTAATGGGGGATCATTATTTTGGAGAGAGAGACCTGTCAAGGCCTGCATGAGCACTGCTTATTTCAGAAACTATCATACTGCTTAAAAGTTCTTAATTTTTAGAAACTTATGTAACTGTTCAAAAAATATGAATGAAAGAGCCCTCTCCCAAATTAGAGAAATATGATTTTTTAATAGTTGTAAAGAATGAATAGAAAGTATTGTGTGCTTGCACATGTATCATTAAATGTTTCACAAATTTTAAGTATTCTGCAATATTCTATAATTTGACATCTAAATTATTGTTCTAATAATATTTACCTGGTGATAGTACTAATAGGTTGTATGAGGTAATCAAATTCAAATTGGCTGAATTCCATGTAATATGCTACTTTCATCTCAGTTATTTTGTTAATGAGAAATTTTGTTGTAATTCCTCAGCATAACTTTTAAATCTTAATGATGGTTTAATGAAATTATGGAGGTTCACTGCACTGTTTAATTATAATGAAAATTTGTTTTTTGTGATGTTTGTTAAAGATCATTGTTTGTAATTTAATGAGTAGATTGCATTTGTTGATTAAAACTTTGCTGTTCATGGAGACTGTATTCATGAAGACATCATTAGGCTGCAAATCCACAAACTGTAAGGTTAATGGCCTATCTGCTATTCAAAAGTTAAAATTATTTAACACACCTGAACTTGTTCAGAAATGAAAGATTCAGTAGTAAATTTATTCTTCAGCAGGAAAGTCTCATCCATTTTTCAGATTTTCACCAGTGACCCAGGATACAATAATAAAAGGTGTATGTATATATATATATATATATATATATATATATATAAGTTAGTAGTCATGAAAGGCAATGTGCTAAAGTTATGGTACTAGTAACGCCAATTATGGAGAACAAAGGGCGAATGGAGTAGAAATCGCTATCATGGTGAACAAAGAAAGGAGCTAAGATAAAGGAGAAGTAATAAGGAATAATAAGAATAACTTAGTGCTGTTCATCCTGTGACCTCGCCGCCTGTTTTGAGGGCCAGCCACCGAAATCAAAGGAGGAAATGGCAATGAGTTGGTATAGCCTCTGTTTCTGACATGAAATACACACCGCTTGTAGTATACATGAAAAGTAGGTAAAGTTTGTTTAAGGTAGGTAAAGTCTGTTAAAATAATTATTTTATAAAAATCAGTTAAAATAATATTTTAATTTTAGTCATGAGGTGTGCGTATATTTCATGGCTGACCTGACAGAGGCTGGAAGTGAAAATTAAAAGAATAACCAGAACATAAAGAATAAAAAGCAAGAAATGGGATAACTTACTGGGGTCGTGGCGATCTGGACTGCTGTGGAGAAATAAAATGTTTAGACTGAATGTGGGCTACGGTTTATGGTATAAGCTGGGAACACCTGGTAAGAAATCGGGAAAATTTAAAAATTAAATAAATTAATTAATTAGGTTGGTCTAGTTATCCCATGTGTTGCAAGTTAGAGATGTATTCAAATAAATTAAAATAAATTAAATTAGCAAAGTAGTAAATTAAAATTAATTAAACCAGTTTAGTTATGAATGTAAAGGGTTACCATTTTAAGGTTAAACGTTTGAAGGAATGCGTCCCAGGATAGAAAGGAATAATAGGCTAGCAAAGTAGCGGTAAATAGTCACTGAACTTTGTATAAGCGAAGAAAGTGTTTTAAAGCAGAAAAGGAGCATCTCGGGTATTGTGTTCGGTAAACTAATGGCTCACGAGAAATAAAAATATAGAGGGTAGGAAATCATAAAGAGTACTGAAGAAGACAAAAAGATGGTGCTAGGGCAGTTCGGGGTTGCTATACCCATTCCTATAGTAGGACCCTGAACATAGTTGTTACTTAAACTGTTGCTTCCTTTAAAACATACATATATATATATATATATATATATATATAAAACCTTTTTGTGTGTATTTTGGGTTCCTTCTTTAATCGTAATTTTCCTGCCTGTTAGCCCACATTTTACATTTGTGTTTTTGGTCCAGTGGCCATTTTCAGATTTTGATTTTATTCGTAAAATGAGAAAGATTTCTAATGACAGATAAAGTTTTGTTTGTTTTGGTAATTCACGTTTTGTGTCTGTGATGCTAAAAACTTTCAGATTTGCAGCATTAAATCTAATTTCAGACATTGATCAGTAAAGATTATAAATCAAACTGATTGATTGTGCTTACTGGGAAGTAAAATCACCATGGTATGCTGCCAGTTGTCATGTGCCTCCTTCCTGCCAGTAAATACACAGTTATTGCAAATTTTCCCACCCGGATACATATAACTTGCAATTTCCTAGAAAGGTTAGATTCAATGAGTGACAAAGTGTCTGACCATTCATGGATGAACCGTGATGAAAGTGGATCAGTGAGGCTCTAGAACAGTCTGGAAAACAGGACCTTAAACGATTAACCTCAAATAAGCAAATCAGTGAACAGCAAATTAGCGAAGTAGTAAATTAAAATTTACTACTTTAGTAAATTTTAATTTACTAAAGTAAATTAAATTTACTTTAGTAAAATTTACTACTTTGGGAATTGTAAATTCCCAGCCTTTGGGAATTTACAATTCCCAAAGGCTGGGAATTCCAAGGTTTTCCTGTACCTTCCACCTTGTTTATTTTTCTTAGTTTTTGTTGATTTAAAAAGAATTTTATTTTTATTTATTTATTTATTGTTTTTTTGTAAGAAGTTAGTTATACATAAATTTTAAAACTTTTTCTAATAGTATTCATATTGCAGAGCTGAATTTTTTGATATAATATTTATTGACATTGAATTTTATCAATTAGAGCCAGGAAGTGCGCCCAGAAATGTCCAGGCAAGACCACTTAGTTCCAGTACAGTAGTAATACAGTGGGATCCGCCAAAGGAACCAAATGGGCAAGTGACAGTGAGTAATTTATTACCTTTGAACTTTCTTATCACAAAGGAGATCGCTCTCACTCACTCACTCACTCACTCACTCACTCACTCACTCACTCACTCACTCACTCACTCACTCACGCACACACAACTAAAAGCAACAAATACACATTTATTTGTTTTTATTACTTCAAGAAATCAGGAAATCGTGACAGTAATGTAGCACCTTTTTTTGTAATAATAGAATAGTCCAGCATAGATGCTAGAGGATTTCTTTATCATTCTTTCTGGGTTTTGTTTATTTTTTAGCTATTCATTTGTTATATTGTATTTGCTATACAATCTCTTTGGCTCTTCTGGAATTTCTCCAAGAATATTCTGCAGATTAAGTAGAATGTTAAAGTTATTGACTTGTAAATCAAACTACAACCATATTTGTAAATAAAACATGCTGTTCAAAATAAACACACTTATATTATCTCACTTCTTTATTTTAATATTCTTTCCTGCTTGTTTGTTTATTTTTAGCTATTCATTTTTTACTTCATTTCCTCTGCTCTTCAAGGTCTTTGACTGTTCTGGAATTTTTCTGTGAATTTCCTGCATATTAAGGAGTGGACATGCAAATCAAGATACACACACTATGTTTGTAAATGAAACAAGCTGCATATGCAAAACAATTGCATACCCTTTCTTGTTTCTATAAAGCACTTCTGGAAAAGATTTGCTTTGACTAACTACTTAGTATATTTTTTTAGCTTATCTAGTAATAGTTGGCACTGATACTACTTTAGTTCTAATACAGAAACTGAGCTAGTAATTTATTTTACTCATTTTAGCAACTCCACTCACGTGAACATGTCACGTGAGTGAAGTCAATACAATACGATCTATGTAATTGATTTACCATGAAAATCCCCAAAAAAGAAAACCAGAACCTATGGACAATTGGTTCCTGAAACTGCTGGCAAACAATGTAAAGTCTCTGACTCATGGTTTCTTACTGTCATACTCTTAAGTGAATAAATGTGAAATATATAAAAAAAATTTAATTGTGGTTCTCAGGTAGATGTATTTCCAAGATGTTTAGTGCATGAAATTTGTCATACTTCACAAACAAGTATGGGGAGGGGGATTGGAGTTCAAAAAATGATTTATATTAACCCAGAAGTAAATGTGACTGAAGGTTGACACATACACCATGTATTACACTTTTCCAACATTTGCCAGACAAAATGGCACATTTTTACTGCCTCGCAATACACTTCCTCAGACCAGTTTTGTAGACCTCTGACTGTCCTCTGACTGTCTGCCAAACATCGACTCAGCAGGAAAAATCACCACATCATCAGTATCAAAGTGTTTTCCATGAAGAAAGAACAGCAGGGCATAAGAGAGGAAGAAATCTGAAGGTGCAGATTTCTTCCTCTCACCTTCAGATTTCTTCAGTCAGTGGAATAAGTAGGATGCAGCAATATTTCAAACCCACATTTGTGGGCACACCTCACTGCAGGAATGTGCAGGAGCATTATTGTGGAGCAGGTGCACACTTTTTGATAGCTTTCCCTGCCTTTTTTTCTTTTCATCAAAGGTGTGTTGCTCTATAATGTAATAAATATGGGTCAATTCCAGTAGCTCACTCTGTACATTTGAAAGAAACATATGAGAACTTGAAGTTTTGTTGACTTTAAAGTGATAGGCATGCTACTTGGGCAGCAGTATGGATATACAAAATGCCTTGCTCTTTGTATGAGTGGGGCAGTAGGGCAAGGAGTAAGCATGGGATGTCAAGGTCTGACCAAAGAAGGGTAGTTTGTTACCTGAATCAAATAAAATATTTCATAAACCATTCGAAGATCCTCTTGCACATCAAACTGAGTTTGATGAAATAGGTTGTGAAAGCTTTACCTAAGGAATGTCTGTGTTTCAGCTATCTTTGTACTAAGTTCCCATTGATCACCCAGGAGAAACTAAACCAAGGTATTTTTGTTGGACCTCAATGCACACTGATGAGGGAATGATGAATAAAAGAGAAAAAAAAAAGGCATGGATTAATAACTTCAGGTCTGTTGTTGAAAACGTCTGCAACATGAGTGTCAAAGTACATTTTTACACCCCCAGGTCAACTGCTTTCCAGAAAATCTTGAAGTCCAAAAAATGGGATTCAGAAATTCTAGCAAGACATAGAGATGAGGTCCCAGAGGTGGTGGAATGTCATCTTTATGACTGATTGTTGCTGGATGCTGAAGAGGAACTGTTAATTAGAAGAATGTTCCAGAAAATCAAAGAAACAAAAATTTGACACATCATAGATCAGTTTTTAAAAATTGAGAGGTGAATGTTTAGTGGACTTTTTACCTTTTTAATCGTGTTTTCAACATACAGTATCCCCTCCATTTAACGGACCCAGATTTAATGGACAAAAAAAATTATTCTCCTAAAGTAAAAATTTAGAACCTTTTTGTTTTTTTATTTGCAAATAGTGTGGACCTAAAATTTCAGGGAGTGATGGATGGCTGTGGTGTTTCTGAAAGCACCGTGCCATTGTTAATAAAAGAACCTGTGGCTTTAGGTACAGATGAAGAACAAGTTGTTGCTTTCAGAAAATATCTAAATGACCTCATTAAAAATGAGGGCCTCCTCATTTAATCACAGCTTTCTAATGCTGATGAGGCTGGGCTTTTTTATCATGCTGTTCCTGAAAATACCCAGGTTTACAAGCACGAAATAGGTACCCCTGGTCATAAGCTAAAATGGAGCATTAAGTTTTATTTTGTGCAAATGCTGATGATTTGCATTGCCTTAAGCCTGTTGTAGTTGGTAAGGCAAAAAAAAACCTCGTGCTTTAAAGGATTTAACGAACCAGTTACCAGTGATATATTTCCGCTCAAAAAATGCCTGGTTTACAATGGATATTTTCTGTGACTGGTACTTTAACCATTTTATTCCTGATATGCAACGCTATCACACAGATGTCCTGAAAATTCCTTCTCATGAAATAAAGGCCATTTTACTGCTAGATAATGCACCTGCTCTCCCTAACATTGAGAGGTTAGTTAGCAGGGATGGGAGAATTAAATGTGTTTTTCTTCCTCCTAACACTTCACTGATACAGCCGATGGATCAGGGTGTAATCGTTGCATGTAAGAGGTTGTATAAGAAGTTTCTGGAAGTGGTGATGGTTGTTTTGGAAGAAACAGAAGATGCAGAAAAAATACAAGAGGCACCAGGACACTGTAAAATTTACATGCATATAACATCGGGTCTGCTATCTTCAACTGAGCAGCTGTGTGAAAAGATATGAAGATTACTACCTTAGCCAATGCTTGGAAGAAGTTGTTGTACGACATAGAACTTGAAATGGACTTTGAGGGAGTTGAGGCTTCTAATTTTCAGGACACTCTTCTGAGGGCCAGCAACAAAAATGCAACTCAGAATAATGTGGAACAGTGGCTTGAAAATGATGAAGGTGATCCGGGCTATCAAATTTTTTCTGAGGTAGAGATTGCGGAAAATGTTCTTCATGGAGAACAAGAGGATGGTGATGACAAAGATGAAGAATCAATTGCACCTCATCCTAAATTGTCCATTATAAGATAGAATATGGATGATATCATACATTATTTAAGCTGTCTGCAACTTTTGCAACTTTTGCAACTTGTCTGCAACTTTTGCCCATCTCTGCTCTCACCTCAGTCAAAACCAGATGGTTCTATTGTCACTTCAGGCAAGGATAAAGCTGACCTCCTAGCATCCCATTTTTCTTCCAACTCATTTATTAATGATCTTGGTAAAACACCTCCCACCATTCCCAACATGCTCCATTCAATGCCTACTGTGGTCTTCTGTCAAAAGGATGTCAGAAGGATTTTGATGAATCTTGATACTAGGAGAGCTACAGGTCCACATGGTATTTCTCCACTTGTTCTGAAAACCTGTGCTCCTGAAATTACTCCTGTTCTTTGCCACCTTTTTTTCACTTTCTTATTCCAAAGGTGTTTTTCCTTCTGCTTGGAAATTTGCTCATATCCAGCCAGTTCCTAAAAAGGGTGACAAATCCCTCCCATCCAATTATCGTCCCATTGCAATTACTTCTACTCTTTCTAAAGTAATGGAGAACTCAATTAACCACCAACTTTTAACTAACTAGAAACCTACTACTATTACCTTCCGTCTGATCAATGATCGCCAGGATGGATTTTGTCAGTGTGTTGATCCACTGCTGATATCCTGGCCTATGTTACTCATTTATGGACAAATTCAATGGAAAAGTTCGGTGAATCACAAGCAGTGGCTCTGGGCATCTCAAAGGCTTTCAGTCGTGTTTGGCATAAAGGTCTTCTAAAAAGCTTCCATCTTATGGTTTGCCAGCTGTTTTTTTTTAACTGGTTATCCAGTTTTCTCTCTGATCGCTCACTGGGCGTTTTGGTAAATGGCTCTCTGTCTTCTAACTTCTCCACTAATGCTGGCATCCCCCAAGGTTCAGTTCTTTCCATCTCTTTTCCTCTTGTATATTAATGATCTTCTTCTATTGAACTGAAATCCATAGTTTTGCTGATGATAGCACATTGTATTCCACTTTACAGTTTGAGAAACCTTGCCCTGCTCAATCACCTTCAACTTCTCGAATATCTGCTACCAATTCCATAAATGCTGATCTCCAGGTAATTCTCCAGTGGACAAAGACAACTTAGTTGATTTTAATCCTTCTAAAACTCAGTCCTGTCTTATATCTCGCTAAAAGGATTCTTCTGCTGCAATGCTTATCTTTGGTGACACCCCGATTTCTAGGCAAGATGATATATATCTTTTGGGGATTACCTGACTTTTAATCTCTCTTGGCACAAGCACATTACAATATTGCTTCCTCTGCATCTAAAAAATTTGATTTTATCTTTCGCTCTCACGTTACTTTTCTTCCAAACAGCTGTTCACTCTGCCCAAATCGCAAATCTGCCCTACCATAGAATATTGTTCTCACATCTGGGCCGCTGCCACCAAAACTTCTCTCAGGCTTCTAGATTCCATTCAGAAGGGGACAGTTAAGTTTAATTAGTGACTCATCTGTAACAGAGTCTCTCCACTCCCTGTCTAATAGATGTACTGTTTCTGCTGCATGCCTTTTCTACAGATACTGCCATGGGCACTGTTCTTCTGAATTGGCTTCTATAATTCCTGCTCTCTCTTTCAAAACAGTCCAAACATGTGCCGCCACCAGCCAACATCCATTTACTGTCCAACTTCAAACTCACAGAACCAACTTTTCATCTTCCTCATTAATTCATTCAGCTGCTGTTTTCTGGAACAGCCTTCTTTCATACTTATTTCCTGAAAATTACAGTCTACAGAAGTTGAAGTCTAATGTTAACAAATACCTTCTTTTGTCTACTCAACTTCCAACCCAAGCACAGTACTAAGTACTATAGGTTCTAATACTTCTTGTGTTTGGGGTTTTCATTAAAAAAAAAAAAAAAAAAAAATTATATTGAATCATCATGAGACTGTGATGTGCTTCCTTATTATGAACATTTTAGAGAACTTAGATCTACATTAATAAGGAAGCAGCACCAAGGTATAGGGCAACTGAAGCATGATGATTTCTTTAAGATCACTTCATCAGTTGCACCTGTTTCACCAGAACCCTCTACCAGCAAGGAATTAACACCTCTCCCTCCATGTGACAGTTATTTCTGACTCTGAAAATTGCATTTCTTTCAGTTATGTTAATATTAATATTGAATATTATGTATCTTTATTTTAAACTTTTTTTATGTTTTTTATTCAGTGGAGTTTAAGAATTTTAAAGTATTTTTTTCCCTTTAAAATGGATTTAAATGAAAAAACTAATATTCAAATTGAAATCAACTTTGTGTTACGTTTAAGGAAAAAAAAAAGTCGTGTTTACACTCAATTAGTTACACTGTATAGTTTTTAAAGTGTTTAATTAAAATTAAAAATTGGTTCCTCTCATATATTTATTTTTATATTTTTAACAGATGTTTTTTTACTTCATGTACATTATAATAATATTTTATTCATACTTATACATTATAATAACATTTTAATACATCCTATACATTGTAATTTTGTTATTAATATATGTTTTTAAAATAAATTCGATTTAACGGACTTTTAGCAATAGTGGACACACAATCAGTCCGTTAAATCGTGTGCCTACTGTATATTTAAATCTAGATGTCTGGTAAAAGTATCATTTGGTTTTAATTTCAGTGCACAAATTCTGCCAAAATAAATAAAAATTTGTGAAAAGTCAAATTTTCTTTTGTGATCTTTGAAGAAACCTGATGAGATTGAAACAAATGAAAGTCATATTTGAAATCAGCATTAGAAAATGATTCAGAAAACATCAGTAAATTCTTTTAAAAATACAGTGTGGTGATTATTGGAAAGAATTAGGAAACTTTTTTTTTTTTCCCATTGTGCTGGGGTTGTATAATTTCTGCTTACTTGCATCATGCCAGTAATAATACTTCTTGTCCTTTATTCATTAGATATCACACTCTGAATTTTCCCTTTTTGTTTAACATGCTCATGCTGCAAATCTTATGTAATATTCTTGTGAGCTGGTGGTTGTATTTTGATGAAGTTCATCCATTCTGCTTGGAAATTTTTTTTTATGTCTTTATTTTATTTATTTATTTTTTTGACTGTTTTGATGTTTTTAATTACAGCAACCCGCTGGTGAGTTGCCCCAACTGATAAGCAACTTTGGATGGGTCGTTCATTCGAAGAAACTACCACTTATTTAATGGATGCTTGATTTACTGTTTGCGTGCATTTGAGTTATCTCACAATCTTTTCTCTCACACTGTTCTGAAAGTAGATGGACTCTAGAGAGGTTCATAATAATAATAATAATATGCTTTGTAATGTATAGTAATGAATAATTGGAGATAATTTCTGTCAAAAAATGCAATAAGATGCTGCTGGATCACTTCGACTGATGACGTTGATTAAGTAAGAAAGGTCTCCCAGTGACAAGTTAGTTTTTATTTGTTGCAGTAGAAAATATGATTTGTTTGTATCCATTGTTCAGAAGGTATACAACACAAGTTTTAGTTAATGTATGCAGTGCATTACATTTCAGATGCATCCAATTTTTTTCCCTTAAAATTAAATGGTCCCCCCCCATTTTCTATGAATATTAGAAATGAAAAATAAATATAGTTATCTTCTTATCATTTAATTTCTGAGATGATAACTTTATAAAACTGTAATAAAACTATAGGTTCTGTAAACTTTGCCATTTAGTTAATTACAACTGCATATTTATTATCCTCCTCCTCCCATAACACTTTTTTTTTTTTAGGTCTCTTTTCTCTCAGTATATATGTATCTCTTCACATCAGTACACATGAGGTGTGCACAGACTGTTTAAAGCTAATGATACTGCTTTAAAATTACATATAATCTACGAGTTTCTTTTTTCCATACAAATTCTATAGACAAAAAGAAATAATAACTGCGGTATTTCTACTTTCCAGATTTTAATGAAATGTGGTTTAGCTCGACAAATGTTTTTTAACAAGCCCAAATACAAAATATCACAAAAATCCATCCACTGGGAATCGCTGTATTACCTAAGAATGGACAGACAAGGCGAAGACAGTAGACATTTACTCTGTATATATATATATATATATATATATACAGACTGACATTTAGTCATATATATATATGCAAACACATTAAAATCATCTTGCCTTGCTTTTTTGTGTAATGAGAAAACATGAAAAGTTTTATTTATTTAAAAAATAATAAAATAATTTTTAAAAAAGTTTTTTTGTAAAATATTTTGTTCAATCATGGCTGATGCCTGTATAGAAGTACAATTTTTGAAGGAAAATAAAAAAAAAAATAACAGTTATCATTCCCGTGTAAATAATTGATTATTTCTGTCAAATATAATTGATATAAAAAGGTTAACTGCATTTTCCAATCATATCCTTACAATAGTACAATGTTATAAGTTGCTACAGTAAAATGAAAGAAAAACAGTTTGAAGTGCTTAGCATTTCATATTTGTTTCAGATTTTATGCTGAAAAGAATACTCCTAACCCAAAGAGAAGTTATAGTTCCTATTGGATGAGCAAGACAGGAATATTAAAAAAAAAAATTTAATTAGATATAAAAAATTTCTGATTTTCATTCTGAACATCATAGTGATTTTTTGCAATAATATATTTTGAAATATACATCAAATTATAATGCTAAGTTTGTTAGTATGTTAATTCCTGTATACTATAATTGAAGTATTAAGCACAGGAGGCAAGCGTATCAATCATATTCACACGAATATCTGTAGTTTGAAGTATTTGCCAACCCACTGGTGTCTGCAGAATAAGCAATTACTAAGATGATGGTTTTATAATAAAATATTTAAATATTTCATTCCTTCTCTTTTTATATGAACTACAACTTTGCCTGTAAAGTGGAGAGTGTAATACACACTTTTTAAATCTAGTGAAAGATTAAATTGTAGTAGTTGGTGACCCACTGGTGGGTCACCCTGCCTGCAGAAATGAGACAAGCACCAACTTGCCAGCGGGCCGCTCTATCTGATGAATAGTCAATGAGCAGACCAGTGGGTCTGTTCATTGACATGAACGTGGTGTTGCTCAATGTTGTTTTCAAATAATGCATTTAAGTAACTTATAAATCTGCAAGTAAGTGCTACCATCTTTTATCTGTTTCTGTGCAACTATAGATATAATTTATAAATGGTAACATGCATTTTAAAATTGCAGTAGGAGATCATGCCTGTCAGCCATTGTTGCCCAATTATGATTTACAAAAGCTAAATATCTGTTGAATTCAGATCCAAATTGATGAAATTCAATCAAGTGATACAAAATGGATATGGAATATTAATCATGATATTAAAAATGTCATGATGAATTTTTTATGAAATTTGGAACTTTTTTTTGAAATTCTTTTAAGATTTTTTTTTGTGATATTTTAATTTTTTTTTGTATGGTTTAATTTCATCCTAATATTGTGCAACCAGGTAAAAATAAAAACAAATTAATATATAAAAGCCTTTATGCACAAAATTTTAATTTTTACAAATTTTCAAATTTCATGAAGAAACTCAGGGTCATGACATGTTCAAGAAACTTCTCTGCAAAAGTTTAAAAGTTTTCATTTCAAAGATATTTATGAAGTGCAGCCTGCTATAATAAAAGCAGTAAAGGCAGTGACTTGAAATACTCTTATATATGTTTTGTGATTATTTTATTTTCCATGAACTTACCAAATTTATGGAAAAAAAAGAATCACCCCCAAGCACTTCTTAAATTTATTTCGATAATAAAGCAATATAACAATATGGTGGATTTTTTCCTATTTCTTTCTTTCTCCCTCTCTCTATCACTATTTATTCACAATGGAATTTTGTCAAATTACTGACATGAAAATTTATGATGTTGTATTTAGCATTAGTAAAGGCACATGATGCAAGGAAGCATGCTTATATAGCATTTAATTTGTATTTTATTTTATCAAGCTTAATTTTAATAGCTGCTTATTTCATTAATAATTTTGACATCCAAAAAATATCATCTACATCTTTACTTATTTATTTTTAGGGTTACAAAGTATATTACACTACCAGACCAAATCTGCCAACTTCAGCTTGGAATACCCAATCAGTTGACAATAATCAGCTAACTACAATAAGTGATCTCACACCTCATACAATATATACCATTAGAATTCAGGCCTTTACTAGTAGAGGTCCTGGACCTCATTCAGCTCCTGTTCAAGTAAAAACTCAGCAAGGTGGTAAGTGACCATATATTGTGAATTAAGAGTCCAAAATTTCAAAAATATTTTGAAAAGGATGATATGTTATTTTCAAAATTTAATATCCTATTTTCTGTAGAAGTAATACTGATGTCTGATTAATATTATTGACTCAATATTAATATTGTTAATCACATCTAACTATTTTCTTTTACTTTATTCACTTTTAAACCTGAATTTCTCATGTGACCTTTTATACTTATCACAAATTTACTTAATGCTGTGGTGCCTCCGTAGTCAGGTGGGCAGGAGCAGCAGTGCGTAACACATGCTTCTTGATTAGACCGGGGTTCGATCCCGTGACTACCAAATACAGAGGATGCGGAAAGGTCAGGGAATGACCACCGCATATCTCGAGAGCAATATGGCCTTAAGTTGATAATGCTCCTAAAAACCAAATAACAATAACATAACTTAATGCTGAATAATTGCTATCTAAGCCAACACTCCTCTTCTCCAAAATTGCTTTATTTTGTGAATACAGATGTAAAGAACTTGTTCCGCTCCTATAACTGCCAACTCTCTTGATATATGACAGAAAATCTGTAATTTTTTTTTACTCAATTTTACCCTTCTCCCAGTCATAATTTAGTTGATGCCAGAGTTTTGCCATATCTTTTGTTTTCACAAAATATTGATAAAACTACATAGAATTAGAATTTTTTTTTTTTTTTTTAGTTTTGCAAATAGCTGCTTATTTAATTAATAAATTTACCAGCAGGTGTGCTGTGATAGTTTATGTTACAAGATATAATGGGGGATTTTAAGTTCCCAGATATTGACTGAAACTTGTGAGTTGATCACTCACACACTATTGTGGACAAAACTTTTGTGGATTTATCGGATTATTGTTTTCTACAGCAACATGTTCGAGAGGCAACCAGAGGTGTAATACTCTTGATCTGATTATCAGCAATGATTATTCATGCATTCAGAATCTGTAGATAAAGGAACCACTAGGGGGCAATGATCACAGTGTACTAATGTGAAATTTACTTAAAGATGTAACTACCAATAGGAGTAAAGGTGACAACAGTGGTCCCAGACAGTTTAAATTCTGTACAGTGGGACCAGCTGATGATGTTACCAATTGCAAATTCTAAATATGAACCATTCAAGGAATTAATCTTCAACGTTACTAGGCTTTTCATACCAACTAAGAAATATTGTTGAAGGTTTAGGCCTAAATGAATGTCAGCTGAACTAATGAGTTTTGTGGCGAGAAGAAAAATGCATAGGATGCACATAAATTATCATGCAACTAGTTTGTAATCAAGTCACAAAGAAGGTTAGAAAAATGAAGGCAGATTATGAGAGAAATTTGGCAATGGTTGCAGACTTCTTTACTTATATAAACTCTAGAAGGAAGAGGATGAATCAGATTGGTCCCCTTGATATCGATGGTTCAACTGTTGATGATCCTGCTTAGATAGCTGACAAACTGAATGAGTATTTGCATCTACATTCACACATGAAAAATTCTTTATGTAAGTGGAGGAGAGAAGCTTATTAAACTCTTAACAGGGAACTAAATGATTTTGTAATAACTGAGAGCAAAGTGGATGAGAAATCATTGAACTTAAACATAAAGGCAACTGGAGTGAATGGGATCTATCCAGTTATATAGAAGGAGGCAGCAAAGGGAGTAAGCCATAATTATGAGAGCATCCTTGGATTCAGAAGAGGTACCCACGGACTGGACATATGCAAATATGTCCCCAATTCACAAACTGGAATCGAAGGGTGATATGAGTAATTACAGACCTGTTAGTATAACTTCTGTTCCGGGGAAAATAATGGAGTCACTGGTTGAAGATTGAAGAAGCTTTGCAGGATCATTTAGACAAGACTGTAGCAATAATTGAGACACAGCATGGGTTTAAGGGGAAGTCTTGTCTGACCAATTTGATTGGATACTACGTTGTTGTTTGGTTTTTAGGAGCATTAGCAACTAAGGCCATATTGGTTCAGGATGTGCAATGGTCATTTCCTGACCTTTCCCTATCCTCTGTATTTGGTGGTCACGAGCTCAAACCCCGTTCTAATCATGAAGCGTGTTCTACGCACTGCTGCTCCTGCTCACCTAGCTATGGAGGTGCCGAAGGATACTATGAGGTGGTCACAAAGGAACTGGATGCAAAAAATAATACTTGGATTTCAGGAAAGCTTTTTGTACTTTTGCAAATGAAGACTACTGTACAAATTGGAGCAGTATGGCATTAAGGGCAAGTTGCTACAATGGATAAAAGGATGGTTGAGTGGGAGAAGTGGTAATCAATGGACGCTGCTGATGTTATGGACTCGACTAATATTATTAGTTGAGTCCTGGAGGATTCAGTAGCTAGCATTTGCTAGCAGGGATAAGGAGGTGATTATCCCCTTGAATAGGACAGTGGTCAAGCCACACCTTGAGTACTATATACACCTAGAAACAGTTGAGTACTACATACACTTAGAAACACCTGAATACTACGTACACTTAGAAACACCTGAATACTAACACTTGAGAAACACTTGAGTACTACATACACTGCCTTCCTGTGAAAGCAGACAGAATACCTGGAAGTTTTCTACTGTCTATAAAGAAGTACTAAAAAGGAAAGATAGATTAATTAGTTTAAATTGATGTATGTCACTGAAGTAAAAAATGGTGTAGATACTTTTGTGTACACATTGGCTGTCATGTTAAATATATAACTAGGCTGTTAGAACAGTAACAACTTTTGACAAATCTATTTAATGACGAGGTTAGAAGTGGTAAAAAAAAAGCAGTATAAACACTTTTCAATGTTAATAAATTAAAGTATAACAATTCTAATATTTTTAATAATTATAATATTTTTTGACCACAAGTGAATGGCACTCATTCATGTTAAAATGCAATTGATAATCTAAAAGTTTTGAAAGAAGAAAAATTATGAACTCAGGAAAATGTACTTTTGAGTTGCAATCTTCTGGTAAAAACAGTCCTAAACAGCCCAAGAAAGCAGATAATTCTAGTTCTAATTTACTGATGCATAAAACCTGTTTATGTTTCTCACTTCTGGCTTGAATGAAGCAATTTGCTTGTGTTTTAAGTGTAAAGACAACATTTGAAAATCCAAACATAGTTTTTCAGTACACTATGCCTGTCATCCATGTACTAAGGTCATTGCACTTAGGTATGTTGAAAAATGTTATGTACACATTTATTTTATTAACAGTTTTCAAATCTTCCATTTCGGAAATTTTTTGATAATGACATTTCTTCCGCCAAGGTTGACGATAATCAAAATAAAGAGGAAAATATTCTGTTCTTTTGCTTAGTGAGGAAGTACTTTATGGCTGCATCTAACTACATGATGCTCAAGTTTCTACTGAAAAATGTTCTTATAAATTTTGAAGTAGCACAGATTTAATCAGTTGTCAGTGCACATTTTAAAATTTGAAAGTTTTTGTAGAAATGTTTCCTATACTTATTTGCATTATTAAAATAAAGAAGTGGTAAAAAAAAAAAACTACATAGATAAAGCAATAAATGTTTTTCTAGTATATTAATTTCTCTCAGTTACAGTGTGCGAGCTTACCAGATGGTGTTATGAAATAAGAAAGAATTGTTGTGCAGTCATGCTTGTTTTTGGAACTGACAAGTGCACAAGGAAGCTTGAAATATAATAGATTATTCAATGTCATGCTTGGCATTTTAACAATTCCTGATTACACTGATGAGTGTGAGAGAATATTTAACCAGGTTAGAAGAACAAAAACTGAGTTCAGATCTTCTCTTCCTGGAAATGCTTCTGGCAGCCAGGTTTTCGCAACAGGGATATCATTATCACGAATTCTTTGACTTAACATTTTGAAGTAGGAATAGTCTGCTACAGTATCTTTCTGGAAACAATCAGAATCAGTTTAAGCCTAATAGAATATCCAAACAGAAATCCAAAGACTCAAAGAAGGATTTTGTATTTTAATATTTGAAAGCATATTGTACTTGCAAACAAACTTATGATCATATTTTAATATGAAATGTGTATGATGTCATTGAAATTTAATTTCTAGTGGGGTATAGAATTTATAGAAACCTGCTTTTCCCAAGAAATCTCCTATTTTGGTCTAGAAACTTCTTATTTCCCTCCTGCTTGAAAATATCTGATCTTCAGCTTTTGAAAGTCAAAATTTGATAGTTATTAGCTCTTCTGTTAGGAGAAGAGTGCTCTACTGAATGTGCTGCTCCCATTTAATGGACAAATGTTGTTTATTCCTTTGGTTTTAATGTTCATGTATGTAGAGAACTCTTAACTCTCTTCAATTTATTTTTCAGATCCTTTTCTTATCTGCTTTAGCTTCTTCTATTGCCAATTATAAACTACTCAATATATTCTAGAATTACTTCCCAAAATATCTCCTATATACCATATGGATCTCTTAGAATTTTTTTCTTCTTCCTCTGAATTGACATCTAAATCCAGCATAATTTTTCTTAACCTGGCAGAAGTGGAACCTGGTCTGACTGACTATTCAGAAAAACATGTTTTTAATTGGTGTTTACAGATTACAGTTGTTAACTGCATCTGCCTTCCTAACTATACAAACAGACTTAAATAAGTAGTTTTATAAGTGACATATTATTATTTCCTCAGAATTATAAGTGAAAATGGTCTTGACTAACTAATGGTCATGTAAAATGGTCCAATCTTCCAGAATTAATGCCTCATTTTTTGTGGCACTCTTCTGTTACAGTAGCTGTGTTCTGGAATTTCTTTATCGTGCACTGAGGTTCTCACATATTTGAATTGTTTATACTAATATGCAATAACTATCACCTGGGGAATATTCTCCATAAACAGTGACACTTTTTCATGGGTTGTTTTGGCTGTTTGCCTTTGCAGAAAGAGGAACCAGATCACTGATTTGTATTCCACTTTATCCATTCTGACACTTCATTTCATTTAGTGCTGCAAAGAAAAAAAATGAACTGTCAACTTGAAACCAAGATTTGTGTGGTTCCTGTAGAGACAAAAAAAAATTCATTTTTTATCACAACCGCTCCTGGTGAACACTTATCTGTTTTGATCCCCCCAAAGTATATCTGATCAGCAGTTCAGAAAAAAGGGATACCATTAAATGAGTGCTCACATTATCCATGATTACAGTAAGTGGCGTGTGTGTGTGTGGAGCAAACTTTATTATGCAGATCCTTTTCTTTGAAAGAAAAATATCTGCATAATAAAGATCCTTTTCTTTCTAAGGATCTTAATAATAAAGAAGCTGTAATCCCTTGTCTGTATTACATGCATTTTCAGTGAAAGGATGTGCAAACTTTATTATGCAGATCTTTTCACTGAAAATTCATGTAATACAGGCCAGGTAGGTGCCGCAGCAATTTCTTCTAACTTCTCAATAGAAATAAAGTTAGAAATAAACTGAATGGCAGTGTAGTCACTGCCATTCAGTCTGTTACTTATCCCCAACATCCCATTTGGAAACAGATCCAATCTCAATTATATCAATATGAAACATCCAACCAGATGGTCACCTTTTGCTGGATCCCTAGTCATGTTGGCATCCCAGGTAATGAATGTTCGGGTCGTGCTACTAAAAATCCTGACAGTGGATTGTTCTGCCATCTGAAAGTCCTCATTTTGTTCAGTGCTGCAAAGAAAAAAAAAATGAACTGTCAACTTGAAACCAAGATTTATGTGGTTCCTGTAGAGACTTCAAGGTGTCAAAAAACAAAAAAAAAAATTCATTTAGTAAACTCGAAAGTATATGAAATGGCATTGATTTAATTGTATCTCATATTGTGACAATCTTCACAACGAGTTGCCATGTATGGTTTTATCCGCCGAGAATAAGTAAGAATAGTCTTCTCTATTAGTGAAGCGTTACTTATTCGAGGTAGTGCAATACATGGCAACTCATTGTGAAGGTTGTCACAATATGAGATACAATTAAATTGATGCCATTTACACTACTGTAATTTTTACTACTATATAAAAATACTTTTGAGTTCATAACGAACAAAAGATGGTGTATCTACACTGAATGTTCGTTAGTGAATTTCTAATTCGTAGTCCTATGCTTTATGCACATATCCACTGATTATAAATCCACTGGTAAAACAGCATGTACAATTCAATGGTCTCAATTATGGGAAACACAAGTCAGTAATAAACTATTTCAGATGAAAATAGACCCTCAGCTAGACTGCTAGTTTCAGGAAAAGCAGGCGAGAAAGAGTCATTTTGGCAAGACTTTGTATTGGTCATTCTTATACAGCTCATCTGTTCTTGCTTATGGGAGAAAACCCACCTCAGTGTCCCTTCCGTCAGATCATGAACAGGCACAATATGGCCCAGGAGTCCCTTGTGCCAAAACTCTTAATTACAACAACAACAGCAATACTTATTTCCATTATGGAGTAAAACTGCTTTCAAACTGAATTGAATGAATCAGTGACAAGCCTCCACTGTTCCAGATATAACTCTTTCATTAATTCCTGGACATTACAGTTAACCAAAATACCATCCATGGAGTAATAGATCATTATGCCAAATTGCCTCTTCCTATAAAAAGATACCTTGATACCCTTCTAGCATTAGCATTAGCAAGAAAGCAAGCCTCATCCAAAAAAAAAAAAAAAAACCCTTCCCATTTCACCCATCCAGTCACTCCAAATGTTTGTCTAGTTCAGCCTTTAATTTATTTAAGTTATCAACTTTCACAACAAAGATGAAAGTTTGTTTCAGCAATCAACTATCTGCTGGCTAAAGGCAAACTTCTGCACATCTATTCTACAACTGCCTTTCCTCAATTTGAATCTACACCCCCTCATATTCTTAATCTGAGCAAGCAGAAGTATCCCATCAGCATTGAGGTTGCTCAAATCATTTGAGACCTTATACACCTCAATCAGATCACCTCGCAGGTACTTGATCTTCAGACACTGCAATTCACTGAAATTAACCCTATATTGGTAACAGCAACCCTTTGTTCCACTTACTAATCTCATTGCCTTTCTGTGTACTCATTCTATTAGCTCAACATCTTTCCTAAAACAAGACACCTCCAGACCTGTATGCAGAACTTAAGGTGTGGCCTCTTGTTGCCTTATACAAGAGGATAATTACCTCCTTATCCCTGCTAGCAAAATTCCTATTTATCATTGACAAAACCCCTAATGGGTGCTACACTGAACCTTCTGGGATTCAACTAATAACATAAGAGCAGTGTCCATTGATTAACCACGCTCTCTCAACCATCCATTGTAGCCACTTGCCCTTAATGCCGTACTGCTCCAATTTGTACAGTGGTCTTCCATGTGCAAAAGTATCAAAATCTTTCCTGAAATCCAGGTGTATGAGGTGCTACCCAAATGTTCCTGAAATTTGAATGTTGTGTGGGAACTACGTCTAGTATGGACTTGTGGCGCTAGTTAACACTTCTTGCATCCTTTGTGAATCAGTGTGGCATGTGGCATCAGGTTGGATAGAATCATTGAATATTTGTGTGTGCAGTTCTTTGGTGGTGTGTTTTGCATAGTTTGCGGTTATTGTGATGGCTGATGTTAAAAAGTATTGTGCTTGCATCAAGTTTTGTTTCCTTCTTAATGATACAGCAGCAGAAACCCATAAGAAGTTGAAACAGACTTTTGGTGACAATGCTTTAGGCCAGATGCAGACCTATACTGGTTTTACCGTTTTAAAAATGGTCAAATGTTCGTTGATGACGATGATCGATTTCCGGTGTGGGCATCGATTATCGAGCACCACACCGGAAAATGTCGCAAATGTTTGGGCGGCAATCCCTGAAGACTGCAGGCAGACCATCCATGACATTTGTGGCATTGTAGGACTATTGTACAGCACATGTCAGCTTTTTTTGTCAGACGAGTTGAACATGAGAAGGATTGCAGCCAAGTTCATGCTATGGTTACTGAGTGAAGACCAAAAGCAGCATCGCATGGAAGTTAGCAGAAATCTTCAAGAACAGGCAAAGAGTGATCAAAACTTCCTTTCTGTGGTCCTAGAGGTGGGTATGACCCAGAAACCAAGCAACAGTCATCCCAGTGGAAGAGCCCACCTTCACCGACCTAAGAAAGGAATTTGTCCCTCCTGGCCAGACCGTCAACACAAAGTTTTATTGTAACATCGTGGCAGTTAAGGGAAGCCATCAGAAGGAAACATCCAGAGAAGTGGTGCACAAAGAACTGGGGGCCCGGGGTGCCAAGCGATTGTGACTGAGTTATTTCTCTGTACTATCAGTGCGAATTCCTAAAAGTGATATATATAGTTCTTTTACATTCCTCTTGTTAAGCATTAGCATTAGCATTAGCATTAGCATTAGTAGAGGCATTTGATGCAAGAAAGCAAGCTTATGCAGCATCAGCCAAAAAAAAAAAAGAAAAAAAAAAAAAAAAAAAGTAACATAAATAAATAAAAATAACCACTTCCACTTCACCCCTCTGTTCGTTCGAAATACCTGTCCAGCTGAGCCTTAAACTTATTTAGACTATCAACTTCCACGACAAGGGATGGAAGTCTGTTCCACCCACCAACCACCCGCTGGCTAAAGGCAAATTTCCGCACATCTATCCTACATCTGTCTTTCCTCAATTTGAATTTATGCCCTCTCAGGTGATTTTTCTGAGCTAGAGGAAGAATCCCATCAGCATTGAGCATGCTCAAACCATTCAAGGCTTTGTACACCTCTATCAGATCACCCCGCTGGTGCCTAGTTTCCAGACACTGTAATTTGCAAAACTTAAGCCTTTCTTCGTAAGAGAACCCCTTTGTCCCATTCACCAATCTAGTTGCCCTTCTCTGTACTCGTTCCAGCAGCTCTACATCCTTCCTGAAATGAGGCCTCCAGGCCTGTATACAGTACTCTAGGTGTGGCCTGACCATTGCCTTATACAAGGGAATAATCACCTCCTTATCCCTGCTAGAAAAATTCCTATATATCATTGACAATACACCATGAGCTACTCTTGCAGCTCGTCTGCACTGCTCAGAGAACTTCATATCTGCCTGCACCACCACCCCCAGGTCCCTTTCATTCTCTACCACTGTCAGTGTAGTACCACAGAGTTGATACGTTGCTCTGGGGTTGCCGTTTCCCATATGTAGTACTTTACATTTGTCAATGTTAAACTTCATTTGCCACCTCGAAGCCCATCTGCTCAACCTTTCCAAATCCTGTTGCAGCAGCATAGTGTCAGTAGTGTCCTTGACAACCCTGCCAACCTTCGTATCGTCTGCAAACTTGGACATTAAGCCTGATATACCATCATCAATATCATTTATAAATACAGAAAACAATAAAGGCCCCAATACTGAACCCTGAGGGACTCCACTAATAACATTAGTCCACGATGAGCAGTGTCCATTGATTACCACTCTCTGTCTTCTCCCCCTCAACCACCCCTTTATCCATAGCAGCAACTTGCCTCCAATGCCACACTGCTCCAATTTGTGCAGCAGTCTTCCATGTGCAACAGTATCAAAAGC
The DNA here is from genome assembly GCF_048544385.1 of Mastigoproctus giganteus. Taxonomy (NCBI): domain Eukaryota; kingdom Metazoa; phylum Arthropoda; class Arachnida; order Uropygi; family Thelyphonidae; genus Mastigoproctus; species Mastigoproctus giganteus. Next base: position 175,375,265 of record NC_143578.1, on the reverse strand, counting down.
CTTTCTAAGATCCAAGTATATAATATCAAAGTTATTCCCTGCATCCAGTTCTTTTGTGACTGCATCATAGTATCCAATCAAATTGGTCAGGCAAGACTTCCCCTTAACAAAACCATGCTGTGTCCTAGCTATAACTGAAGTCTTGTCTAGATGATCCTGCAGTGCTTCTTTCACCAGTGCCTCCATTAATTTTCCGGGAACAGAAGTTAAACTCACAGGTCTATAATTACTTGTGTCAGCCTTTGATCCCCCTTTGTGAATTGGGGTCACATTTGCACATCTCCAGTCAATGGGTACCTCCCCTGAGTCCAAGGAAGCTCTCATAATTATGGCTAAGGGTTTGCTTACCTCCTTTGCTGCCTCCTTTAATATAACTGGATAGATCCCATCCACCCCAGGTGCCTTTCTTGTGTTTATCTTCAACAATTTCTCCTCCACTTTGCTCTCAGTTATTACAAGATTCTCTAGCTTACTGCTAGATTTGAATACACCTCTGGCATTCCCCTCGCTGAATAACTCCTCATGTGTGAATGTCGATGCAAAATATTCATTTAGTTTGTTAGCTACCCGAGCAGGGCCATCAACAGTTGACCCATCGATCTCAAGTGGACCAATCTGATTCATCCCCTTCCTTCTAGAGTTTACATAAGTAAAGAACTCTTTGCTGTTTTTCTTCGCATCCCTTGCCAAGGATCTCTCGTAATCTGCCTTCGCCTGCCTAACCTCCTTTGTAACTTGGTTACAGATCAACTTGTATCTATCATAGGCGTCCGTGTTACGTGTTAATTTGTATGTATCCCATGCATTTTTCTTCTCTGCCATATGCCTCATTAGTTCATCTGACAACCATTTAGGCCTAAACCTTGAACAATATTTCTTAGTTGGTATGTAAAGCCTAGTAGCTTCCACGATAAGTTCTTTGAATGCTTCCCATTTTGAACTTGCTGTTGGCAATATCATCAGTTGATCCCACTGTATAGAATTTAAATATTGTCTCAGTCCATTGTAGTCGCCTTTACGAAAGCAATACCCCTTCCCTTTACCCCTAATGGTAGTTACCTCTTTGAGTAACTCCCACTTCAGCACACTGTGATCACTGCCACCAAGTGGTTCATTTATCTGCAGATTCTTAATGCATGAAGAATCACTACTGATAATCAAATCAAGAGTATTACTCCCTCTAGTTGCCTCCCGAACATGCTGATGTAGAAAACAATCATCCAATAAATCCACAAAAGCCTTGCTACTGTGTGAGTGACCAGCCCCCAAATTCCAGTCAATATCTGGGAAATTAAAATCCCCCATTATAAGACTCTCTGATTTACTGGCCCACTCTATTTCTCCGAACAGTTTCTTATTATACTCATCAGAGTCATTAGGCCTATAGTACACTCCTACTCTCAATTTTGATCTCCCAATGCTTATGTCACACCAAACTGACTCGACACTGCACTGTCCAGCGATGTCGACTGGCTTCACTTCCTTGGATTTTATGTGTTTTTTAACTAATAGCATAACCCCTCCTCCCTTCCTATCCTGTCTATCCTTTCTGTAGACATTGTACTCCCCAAATTCCAGTTCTGCATTTCTTATATCTGTGTGACACCACGTCTCTGAAATCCCCACAATATCTGCCTTTGATGTTTTGAGCAATACCTCAAATTCATCAAATTTATTTACTAAACTCCTAGCATTGGTGTACACACAAGTATACATGCACCTGTTCTTTTTCTTAGCTACCCTAACACAACCCATGTGTTTACTTGTACCCCAATGATTCCCAGCAGTCTCTGAAATATCCTGCATCTTATTTTCCAGGCTGCGGCTCATTCCAATAGAAGCAGTGCAAGAATCACTTTCACCTCTGCCACCTATTTATTTAATTACAGCTCCTGTTACAAAAATACTTGTACAGAGGAAGAAAGGAAAGCCAGCTTTCTTTGTTCTCTTAGTTTTATTACTAATCCCTACTACTTTTCGCTTGGTCACACCAGGCACTGCTCCTGCTTGCCCATAGTGGGGCCGGTTACCTTGGCAGAAAAGTTCATCTGCCAAGAGCTAAAAGGAGCCAATATGGAACACAGTACATTTCCATCTTTAAAGCTGATAAGCTGTCAGCCAGAGACAGAAAATGACCATGATTTGTTGCAACCAAAGAGGTTTAAAACTAATTGCTCAGAGACAGACTTAACTGCATTTTTGAATATTGCGCCCGCTATCAGAACAGCCTCTCATTAAACTTTCCTCTCTTTCTAATCTAAAAACAAACACCTAGAAAGTATTGCTGGGTCTCCCAACACAGTTAAGAGACTGCAATCAGGGGAATGATTGCAGTCTCTTATGAAACTGTAAACCACACCACTTATGAAACATTGCAGTATGAAACTGTACCATGGGCATTCTGAAAAACTCTTACAAATGCCAAATTTTACTAGAATTCTAGTGAAAGTAACTCCCCATTCAACCCTAAATACATCTAAGGGAATTATTTCTAGTTGAGATCTTTTGAATGCGACAGAGGAAGAAATTAAAGAAGAGCTTCAGGAATAAAATATAATTGCTGTAAAAAGAATTATGGTCAAAAGAGACAATATATTCACACAAACCAGAAATATCATTCTCACCTTTAACAGTCCAAACCTACCCTCATCAGTAAAAGCAGGATATCTACTTTTCCGCACTCATCCTTTCATTCCTAATCCGTTGAGATGTTATAAAGGCCAAAAGTATGGCCACTCTCAAACGACATGTAGAGGGAACCCAGTTTGTCCCAACTATGGATCCTCCGTGATTGTTCAGCAAAAGAAATGATCTGTCCCAGCTGCAAAGACATGTGAAAAGCGGAAAACAGAGAAAAAAAAAATTGGGAAATATAAAGTTGAAAACAGTTATTTTTCAGGAAGCAAGAAAATTAATTGTACCCCCATTATACCTAAACTTGCCTATGCCAGTATTGCAAAAAAATATCAAACAATAACCTCTCAAACTGATGTTACTGTTCCATCAAACATATCAATCTCTGACTGGGCTCAGGCTGTCCTCTCTCAGCAATATTCCAATCCCCTTAAGCACTCAGACCAAGCAAGTAATATGCTTCTTACGATACCAGCGAAATCTCCTCGTCCAGCAGTGATTGCTGCTACTTCAAATAATCCTAGTTCAACTTCAAAAAAGAATATTCAGGACACATCGATGGATGAGGGTTACTCATCTGAACAAGACAATCTGTTTCTGGAAATATTTATAGAAGAAGGTATGGATATGGACACCGATTGCACTTCTTCTTCTTCTTTCTTCTTTGGTCCTTAGCTGGCAGCTGGGGGAGGCGGTTGGCCACGCAACCAGTATGCTGCTGTAGGTGCCGCAGGGTTTCGGACTTGCTCTGTGATGTTCTTCCATACCTTACGATCCATGGCTTCAGTCCTGGCCTGGTTAAGGTCGAGACGTCGGCTCTTCAAGTCATCTTCCACTTGCTTGGCCCACGTTTTCCTAGGCGCGGTCCGTTGGATGCTCCATTGGGTGGGTCGTTGTCTCCAAAGGAGTGTGGATGGTATTCTGTTCGTGCCCATTCTACATACGTGGCCAAACCATCTGAGCCTTCGCTTCTGGATTTGGTCGGCAATGGTCGGTTGCTGTTGGCATCTGGCGTGGATGGTATCATTAGTGATGCGGTCGCGAAGAGAGATGCCCAAGATCTGCCGCAGGCATCGCATTTGGAATACCTCAAGTTTGTTCAAATCTAACTTGAGACAAATCCATGTTTCCGATCCGTAAAGAAGAATGGGCAGGATCAAAGTCCGGAAGAGTCGGATTTTAGTCTTTGTGGAAATGTTGGTCCTCTTCCACAGACACCATTTGAGCGAGGCGAACGCAGTGGCCGCCTGTCCAATTCTGCTGTGGATTTCCATGGTGGATGCAACTTTCTTCTCCTGGACCAGCGACCCACGGTATTTAAAGTCCTGCACTTGCTCGATCTGGACGCCTTCGAGATAGATAGTGGCTTGCGACCCATCTGTTGTCAGGGCCTTTGTCTTACCAGCATTGATCTTCAAACCGTATGGCCAGGCAAGCGGGCAATGTCGTAGAGGATGTCCGTTGCTTCAGCGTCGTTACCGGCAAGGATAGCACTATCATCAGCAAACATCAGGTCAGTCACATAGTGATCCTTGTCATATTGTATGCCCTGTCTGTTTCTGAATGCTTGCCTCATAATGGCGTCGACCACGATGTTGAAAAGCAACGGGGAAGCTACATCCCCTTGGCAGACTCCAGTTTGGATGGTAAATTCCTCAGATAAATCGTTCTGGATGCGCACCTGGCTGGTTAAACCGTTGTATGCAGTTTGGAGGAGTGTGATGACTTTTCGAGATACATGTTCAACCTCTAGTAGTTTCCATAAGGCAGGCCGGTGGACACAGTCGAAAGCAGACTTAAAGTCAATGAAAACAATGACGGTTCGCTGTCCACACCGGATCCTCTCCTCCATCAGCTGACGAATGGCAAAGATTTGATCACAGCATCCTAATCCTGCCTGTTCTTCTCGACTGGTTTGCTCGCGATGTTTTTGCAGTCTTGACTGGATGATCTTCATAAAGACCTTTCTGATGATGGAAAGGAGGCTGAAGCCATGGTAGTTCTTGCAGTCCCGGTTATCACCTTTCTTGTGGATCGGTAAGATAATGGCTTTCCTCCATGTTAACGGAATTTGTTCAGTGCACCAGATGGTTTTGAGGAGTGAGTGTAGTCGGCGAAGCAGTACATCTCCCCCGGCTTTGATCGCTTCTGTGGTGACTTGGTCCACTCCTGGTGCCCTGCCATTCGTCAGGGATTGTATGGCTGCTTTCACTTCTTCTACTGTAGGCTCAACATCGACCATGGAGACCTCAGGGGGGTCGATCGAGAGTGCTGTTGCTGGTGGTCCCTGAGGTGGGTCGTGATTATACAAAGCTTTGAAGAATTCACTCCACCGTTGCAGGCGTTCGGATAGTGATCGCACGAAGGTCCCATCAGCATTTTTGACGTTGTCACTAGTCAATTTGGTCTTTCCACTCAGACATCTGAGGGTGCGATTGCACTACCTTTCCATAAAGAGACAAACGGAAGCCTGAACGCCATAAGACAGCCATATCAAGCACAGCTTCTTCTAAATTCAAGTAATGCCTTATATTTTGCAGTGGAATTGCAGAAAAAGTTTTCGTGGCAACATTGACGACATTCCATACTTAATTAATCACTACTCTCCAGTTGGTTCTGCCTGCAAGAAACCTATTTAACTTCTCAAATTTTCGTTTCCATAAAACACTACTCAATCTATAGATGAGATCAGAATACATCCAATTCTGCTCATGGTGGAGTAGCTATTTGATTAACTCAAAGATTCCGTCTAGGCAAATCACTCTCCAAACCGAAATTGATACCATTGCTGTGCGTCTGATTACTCAGATTGTTTTAACACTAGTCACAGTCTATCTCCCACCAAATCATACCTACTCTAATAATGATCTTGAAGAACTTTTAATACAGCTACCCTCCCCTATCTGCCTGCTCGGGGATTTCAACGGCTGCCACCCTTTATGGGTATCATCTAAATTAGATAGACATGGCCGACTGACTGGAAAAACAAAACCTCACTCTTCTTAATAGTGGCTCGCACACCCATATACAGTTACCTACTAGGCAGACTTCTGCAATTGACCTTTTGATTTGCTCCCTACTGCTTCCAGTCATGCAATGGTCCACTCTGAATGATCCCATAGGCAGCAACCATTTTCCAGTTGTTTGTAATCTGGTGACTACACAACCACCATTAGACCAACCCTGCAGGAAATGGAAATTCTCTAAAGCTAATTGGGACAAATTTCAGACTGCAATCACTCTGGAAAAAAAAAATTATACAACTACAGCCCATAGTGAAGTTACCTATTATATTATATTGCACTGTCCATCTATATCAACTGGATGTACTTCCTTAGATTTTGTTTGACTAACAGCATAACCTCTCCTCCCTTCCTATCCTGTCTATCCTTTCTGTACACATTGTACTCCCTTATATCTGAGTGGCCTAATGTTTTATAGGCCTAATGACTCTGATGAGTACAATGAACAGTTGTGCAGAGAAATAGAGTGGGCCAGGAAATCAGAATGTCTTGTAATGGGGGATTTTAACTTTCATGATATTGACTGGAACACGTGGATTGATCACTCGCACACTAGCAAGATTTCTGTGGATTAGTTTTAGTGGATAATTGATTATTTTCTCCAGCAGCATGTTCGAGGAGCAACCAGAGAGAGTACCACACTTGATCTGATTATCAGCAGTGATTATTTATGCATTAAGAATTTGCAGATAAAGGAAACGTGATCACAGTGTACTGATGTGGGATTTACTTAAAGATGTAACTACCATTAAGGGTAAAGCAAGGTTTTTTTTTTTTTTTTCGTAAAGGTGACTATAGTGATCTTAAACAGTTTTTAAATTCTATACAGCAGGATCAACTGATGATGTTACCAATGGCGAATTCTAAATGGGAAATCTGAAGGTTTCCCATTTAGAATTCACCGTTGACTATCTTGGAGGCTACTGATTTCACCTCCAAGAATATTACTCTTGGAGGCTGCTAGACTTTTCATTCCAACTAAGAAATATTGTTCAAGGTTCAGGCCTAAATGGATGTCAGATGAATTAATGAGGCTGCTCATGGCAGAGAAAAAAAAACATGTGGGATGCATATAAATTATCATGCGACACAGAAGCCTATGGCAGATATAAGCTAGTCTGTAATCAAGTCACAAAGGAGGTTAGGAAGGCGGAGGCAGATTACATGAAACACTTGGCAAAGGATGCAAAGAAAAATAACAAAGAGTTCTTTATTATGTTAACTCCAGAAGGAAGGGATTAATCAGATTGGTCCCATTAGCATAAATGGTTTGACTATTGATGATCCTGCTCAAGTAGCTGATAAACTGAATGAGTATTTTGCATCTTTATTCACAAAAGAGGAGTTATTCAAGGATGGGGATGCCAGAAGTTTATCGAACTCTAAAAGTGATTTTGTAATAACTGAGAGCAAAGTGGAGGAGAAATTGTTGTTTAAATTAAACATAAAAAGGGCACCTGAGGCAGATGGAATTTATCCAGTTATATTGAAGGAGGCAGAAAGGGAAGTAAGCAAATCCTTAGCCACAATTAGGAGAGTATCCTTAGATTCAGGGGAGGTGCCCGTCGACTGGAGATATGCAAATGTATCCCTTATTCACAAAGGGGGTACAAAGGGTAACAAATAATTATAGACAACTTAGTTTAACTTCTGTTCTGGGGAAAATAATGGATTCACTGGTTAAAGAGACGATACAGGATCACCTAGACAAGACTGCAGTGATGGTTCAGAAACAGCATGTGTTTGTTAAGGGGAAGTCTTGTCTGACTAATTTGATTGGATACTACAATGTGATCACAAAGGAATTGGATGCCAAAAATAATTTTGATTTCATATACATGGATTTCAGGAAAGCTTTTTGATACTGTTGCACACATGGAAGACTGCTGTACAAATTGGAGTGTTATGGGATTAAGGGCAAGTTGCTGCAGTGCAGAAAGGGATATTTGAGTGAGAGATGGCAGAGAGTGGTAATAAATAGACACTGCTCTACATGGAGAACCTCCAGAGTTTGGTGTTGGACCCATTGTTGTTTTGTGTATTTATCAATGATATCGATGAAGGTATATCAGGCTTATTGTCCAAGTTTGCAGATGATACAAAGGTTGGCAGGGTTGTTAATGACAGAAAAGACAGTATGCTACTGCAACAGGATCTAGAAAAGTTAGGCAGATGGGCTGAGACGTGGCAACTGAAGCTTAATATTGACAAATGCAAAGTACTGCATATGGGTAGCAGTAATCCAAGAGAAACATACCAACTGTGTGGTACTTCACTCAGGGAGGTGGAGAATGAAAAGGATCTGCTGGTAATTGTGCAGTCAGATATGAAGTTCTCTGAACAGTGCAGGTGGGTTGCCAAAGCAGGTCATGGAGTTTTGTCAATGATATATAGGAATTTTGCTAGCAGAGACAAGGAGGTGATTATCCCTTTGTATAAGGCAATGGTCAGGCCACACCTTTAGTACTGAGTATAGGTCTAGAAGCCTCATTTTAGGAAGGATGTAGAGTTGCTAGAATGAGTACAGAAAAGGGCAACAAGATTGGTGAGAGGAACAAATGGGTGCTCTTATGAAGAAATGCTTAAGTTCTGCAAGTTGCAGCATCAGGAGATTAAGCACCTGCATGGCGATCTGATTGAGGTGTAGAAGGCCTTGCTTGAATGGCTTGAGTAGGCTCAATGCTGATGGGATACGTCCGCTTGCTCAGATTAAGAATATGAGGGGGTATAAATTCAAATTGAGGAAAGACAGTTATAGAATAGATGGGTAGAAGTTTGCCTTTAGCCAGCAGATAGTTGATTGCTGAAATAAACTTTCATCTGTTGTTGTGAAAGTTGATATCTTAAATAAACTGAAGACTGAACTAGACAAACATTTGGAGTGACTGGATGGGTGAAATTGAAGTGGAAGGGGTTTTTTTTTTGTTTTTTTTGTGGAAGTTTGCCTTTAGCCAGCAGATAGTTGATTGCTGGGAAGGTTATTTATTTATTTATTTATTTATTTATTATTTTTTTTTGGCTGATGATATATAAGCTTGCTTTCTTGCATCATATGCCTCAACTAATGCTAATGCTAAATTGGACCAATCTGATTCGTCCCCTTCCTTCTAGAGTTTACATAAGAAAAAAAAGTCATTACTTTTTTTTTTCAATGCAACCTTTGCCAAAGATTTCTCATAATCTGCCTTTGCTAGCCTAAACTCCTTTGCAACTTGATTACAGACTACCTTATATCTACCAAAGGCATCTGTATCTCCTGATAAATTATATAAGTCCCATGCATGTTTCTTCTCTGCTACGAGTCTCATAAACCTTGAACAGTACCTTGTATGAAAAGCCTGTTTGCAAAGTTAGTATGAAAAGCCTAGTAGCTTCCAAGATCAATTCCTTGAATGCTTCCTATTTAGAATTTGCTGTTGGTAACATCATCAGTTGTTACCACTTTATAGAATTTAAAAACTATCTGAGACCTATGTATCTTTGAATAATTCCCACATTAGTACTATATGATCATTGCCACCTAATGGTTCCTTTATCTGCAGATTCTAAATGCATGAACAATCACTGCTGATAGTATTATGCCCTCTGGTTGCCTCTTGAACATGCTAATTTAGAAAATCATTCAATAAATCCACAAACATCTTGCTAATATGTGACTGACCAACCCTGAAGTCCCAGTCTCTTTCTAGGTAGTTAAAATCCTCCATTATAACACAATCTGATTTTCTGGCCCACTATATTTTTCTGTACAGCTTTTCCTTGTACTCATCAGAGTCATTAGACCTATAACACACTCCTGCTCTCAGCATTGCTTTCCCAGTGCTTATGTCACATCAAACTGACTCACTGCTTGTCACCCATATCATCTGGATGCATTTCCTTAGATTTTGTATTTCTGAATTAACAGTATGACCCCTCCTTCCTTTCTATCTTGTCAATGCTTTCTGTACACATTGTATTCTCCAAATTCCAATTCTTCATTCCTTATATCTGTGTGACATGGCATCTCTGATATTCCAACAGTATTTGCCTTTGATGTCTTCACCAGCACCTGAAATTCATCAAATTTATATACTAGACTCCTAGCATTGGTGTACATGCAAGTATACATGCACTTGTTCTTACTTTTAGTTATCTTAACACAGCCCATTTATTTACTTGTTCCATGATGACTCCCAGCAGTCCTGGAAACTCCCAGCACCTTTCTTTCCAGGCTGCTGCTCATTCCAATAGAAGTAATGCAAGAATCACTTTCACCTCTGCATGCAGGTACAGTTATTCTATTATTCTGTGAATCACCCCAATCTAGCAGTTTTCCAACCCACCTAACATTGCCTCGATAGCATCAGCAAATATTCTTGCACCCTTTTTATTTAAATTTTTCCCATCCCTGTAGAAGCAGTCTCTCCTGTTATCAAGTAAAGATCATGCTAAGAAAAATTCTACCCCATTAGCCTTGCACAGTCTCTCCTGGGCCAAATTGATTGATAAAGCTCTCATCATATACTCCCTCATATCGTGTCTGAGTAGAATTGCAGACACTTTCAAATTTAACCCTAACTCACAACTTTTTTCAGCATTAAGTACTTGTTAAGTAATTCCACATATCTCCTGCTGTTAATGTCATTAGTGCCAATGTGTACAAAAATATCACCCTCTGTGCCCTTAAAAGATGATATCTGCTCTACAACATCATCAACTTTTGCTCCTGGCAGAATACCCTGGCCCTATTCCACCTATCCTTTTTGCACAATATTACTGGTCACCAACAGTAACCAGCTCCTGTGGGACCAGGTTATTGTTGTTAGTGTGCATTAGGCATTATTTTGTTTGGCAGCTGATTTTTAGATGGGCCACCACGTTTTAATTTTAATTCAAAAGGTAAAGTGAGTAATTACAGACCTATAAGCTTTACTTCTGTTCTTAGAAAAATAATTTGGTCAGTGGTTGAAGAAGTATTGTAGAATAACCTTGATAGGAATGCAGTTATATAGAAATTACATTGTGTATTCGTTGAGGAAAGAAGTAATCTGACCAGTCTAATTAGCAATTATGACTCAGTAAGGAAGGACTGAGAATGTTCAAGTGAGTAAATTGAGAAATGCAAAGGATTGCATGTGACTGTAGATCACCTCAGTCAATTTGGTCAGTGATATACTGGTATTTTGCTAGTAGGAGAAGGAAGTATTAACCTACTGTATAAGGTGATGGTTATACCAATTCTTTACTACTGTATTCAGGTCTGGAAATCTCATTTCAGGAAGAATGGATCTTTTGTAATTTGTAGATTGAAGAATCCACAGTTACTGACAATAAGCCCCTTTTAACAGCTTGCACTCGTTATTGCGATGATAATTGTAAATTGCAAGAAGAGATATTTGTAAAATCTATAGAAACTTACTGTACTGGAGCATCCATTTTTGCTGCTGTAAAAACATGGTTTGATGAAAAACAAGTACCATTGGAAAATTTGGTGTCATGTGCCACTGATGGTGCTACCTCAATGGTTGAAAGACAAAAGTTTTATAGCTCACATAAAGGAAGTATGTCCCAAAGTTCTTGCAATGCACCGCATTGTGCACCGACATTAACTGGTTGCAAAAAATATTAGTCCAGTTCTTTATCAGTCTCTCAGTATAGTTATTAAACTCATCAATAAAATAAAGAAAAAGCAAATATGATTGCCTTTTCAGAAAATTTTGTGTTGATAAAGAAGAACAGTATGTGAGGCTTTTTTCACATATAGAAGTCAAATGGCTTTCTAAAGGAAACTGTCTAACAAGATTTGTAAGCCGACCGGGCTAGCCGGGTGGGTAATGCGCCTGCCTGGCAACCCAAAGGTCGCGGGTTCGAATCCCGCCTCGGGCTTGGATCAAAGTACTGCAAAAAACCTTGGGAGGTGCACTATGGCCACAAAAGCCGATGCGCCAATAACTACCAAAAAAAAAAAAAAAAAAAACAAGATTTGTAAACCCTTTTGATACAATAATTAATTTTTTAGAAAGCAAAGGAGATCAACACAAAAACAACATACTATACGGCTTGGATTTTTGAAAAACTTAATGAAGTATCACTTCAACTTCAAGGGAAATTAATTACAGTGATAGACTGCAAACTATAAATATTTGAAAGTAATTTAATGAGAAAACAATTTCATGGTTTGCAAGAGTTAGCTGAAATCAATGAATCTGTCACCGAGAATGATCTTAAGAATTATTCAGATCATTTGTGTTCTTTAAAAGGTGAAATTAAAAATAGATTTTCTGATATATTTTCTTTTGAAGTGAAACAATGGATGTTAGATCCAATTGGATGTGATGCTGGGTCTGCTAGTGAAGAAAATCAAAAACTGGTTAAATTAAAATGTAACGAAGAATGCAAATATAAATTCGAAAAAGGTGGAATGGCTGAGTTGTGGGGGTCAAAAACAACTTCTTTATCCAACAATGTGGTATGAAATAGCCAAAGTACTATTTGTTTTCCAATGACATATATGGTCGAAAGTGGCTGTGGTTCAGTAAATAAAATATTAAAAAAGACAAGAAACAGAATTCATTTATGTTCAAGAGGAGACGTTAGAATTAAACTTACAACATCATACCGAACATTTAACTTTTAGCTAAGAAGCATCAGGTTCAGGGATCTCATTGAATAAAAAGAGTAAGTATAAAGTATTTTCTTGTCTAAAAGTTCATGGGGAGGAAAAAAATTATCTAAAAAGCCCTTAAGGGGGCGATAATTAAAAAAAGGTTGAGAAACACTGATGGCATGGAGAGTTACAGGCTAGATGTATGAAAACATGCTTTCACCCAGAGAGTGATTGAGTATTGGAACATACTTCCATCTGGTGTTGTGGAACTCATAGCAGACTTCCACTTTCTGGTGTTGTGGTAGACTGAATAAATTTAAGGTTTAATTAGACAAATTATTTCCATTATGCATGCCCATATTTCTCATGAGAAAACGGATGCATGCATAATGCTGAATTTTTCTGCACTTAGTAGTAGTAGTGGCATGCGGTGCATGAAAGCAAGTATATGAGTTTATGCAGCATTAGCCAAAAAAAAAAAAAAAAAAAAAAAATTACAAAACAATTCCCTCTAAATGTTTGTCCAGTTCTTCCTTAAATTTATTTAACCTATCAACTTCCACAACAAAAAATGGAAGTTTGTTCCAGCAATTAACCACCCACTGGCTAAAGGAAAATTTCCGCACATCAATTCTACATCTGTCTTTTCTCAATTTGAATTTATGCCCCCTTAGGTTCATATTCTGAACAACTGGAAGAATTCCATCAGAATTCAGCCTGCTCAACCCATTCAAGGCCTTATACACCTCAGTCAGATCACCTTGCAGGTGCCTAGTCTACAGCCGCTGCAATTTGCAGAACTTAAGCCTCTCTCTTGGTAAGAGGATCCCTTCATTCCCCTCACCAATCTTGTTGCCCTTCTCTGTACACGCTCAAGGAAATCTATATCCTTCCTAAAATGAAATGCAGTACTCAAGGCGTGGCCTGACCTTTGCCTTATACAGAGGGACAATCACTGCCTTTTCCCTGCTATATATCATTGACAAATTCCTATATATCATTGGCAAAACCCCATAACCTGTCCTGGCAGCCTGTCTGCATTGCTCACAAAACTTCATATCTGACTGCACAATTATTCCCAGGTCTTTTTCATTTTCTACCACCTTAAGTGTAATACCATACATTTGATACATTTCTCTGGGGTTACTTCTATCCATATGCAGTACTTGGAATTTGTCAATGTTAAAGTTCAGTTGCCACTTCTCAGCCCATCTGCCCAAATTTTCTAGATCCTGTTGCACTAGTGCCATTAATGCCATTAACAACCCTGCCAACCTTTGTATCATCTGCAAACTTCGACACTAAGCCTGTTATACATTTATCAATATTATTGATAAATGTACAAAACAACAGTGGACCCAACACCGAACCCTGTGGGACTCCACTAATAACATTAGTCCACGAAGAGCAGCACCCATTGATTACCTCCCTCTGTCTTCTCCCACTCAACCCTCCTTTTATCTGTTGTAGCAACTTACCCTTAATATCATTCTGCTCCAATTTGTATAGTAGTCTTCCATACAGAACAGTGTCAAAAGCTTTCCTGAAATCCAAGTATATGATATCAAAATTATTTTTTACATCCAGTTCCTTTCTAACCACATCATAATATCTTATCAAATTTGTCAGACAAGACTTTCCCTTAACAAACCCGTGCTGTGTCTGAATTATTGCTGCAGTCTTGTCTAGATGATCCTGCAATGCATCTTTAACCAGTGACTCCATTATTTTATCTGGAATAGGAATTAAACTAACTGGTCTGTAATTACTCGTGTCACCCTTCGATCCCCCTTTGTGAACTGGGGATGCATTTGCACGTCTCCAGTTCGTGGGGACTGGAGATGTGCAAATGCATCCCCAGCCATAATTATGAGAGCATCCTTGGGCTCAGTCCCCTGAATCCAAGGATGCTCTCAGAATTATGGCTAAGGGTTTGCTTACTTCCTTTGCCACCTCCTTTAATATAACTGGATAGATCCCATCTGCCCCAGGTGCCTTTCTTATGTTTAACTTCTCCTCCACTTTGCTTTCAGTTATTACAAAATCATTAAGCACCCTGCTACAATTTGATAACCTTCTGGCATTTTCAAACCTTAATAACTCCTCATGTGTTGAACGTAGATGCAAAATAATCATTCAGTTTGTTTGCTATCTGAGCATGATCATCAACAGTTGAACCATCGATATCAAGTGAACCAATCAGATTCATCCTTCCTTTTAGAATTTATATAAGTAAAAAAATCCTTGCTGTTTTTCTTAGCATCCTTTGCCAAAGATTTCTCGTAATCTGCCTTCGCCTGCCTAACCTCCTTTGTGACTTGATTACGGACTACCTTATATCTGCCATAGGCTTCTGTGTCACCTGATAATTTATATGCATCCCATGCATTTTTCTTCCCTGCCACGAGTCTCATTAGTTCATTTGATAACCATTTAGGCCTAAACCTTGAAGAATATTTCTTAATAGGTATGAAACTTTTAGTAGCTTCCATGATTAATTCCTTGAATGCTTCCTAATTAGAATTTGCTGTTGGTAGCATCATCAGTTGATTCCACTGTACAGAATTTAAAAACTGTCTGAGACCACTGTAGTTACCTTTACGGAAGCAAAAACCCTTTCCTTTACCCCTGATGGTAATTATATCTTTAAGTAAATCCCACATCAATACACTGTGATCACTGCCACCTAGTGGTTCCTTTATCTCCAAATTCTTAATACACGAATGATCAATGCTGATAACCAGATCAAGAGTATTGCCCTCTCTACTTGTCTCTCGAACATGCTGCTGCAGAAAAGAATCATCCAAAAAATCCACAAAAGTCTTACTAGCGTGCGAGTGACCAACCCATAAGTTCCAGTCAATATCTGGGAAGTTAAAATCACCATTATAAGATATTCTGATTTACTAGCCCACTTTATTTCTATGTACAATTGTTCATTGTACTCCTTCGAGTTATTAGGCCTATAACACACTCCTACTCAAATTTTTTATTTCGCAGTGCTTATGTCACACCAAACTTGACCAAACCGTGTTGTTCATCTATATCAACTGGATGCACTTCTTTTGATTTTATGTTTTTCTTAATTAACAGCATAATACCTCCTCCCTTCCTATCCTGTCTATCCTTTCTATACACATTGTTCTTCCCAAATTCCAATTCTGCATTCCTAATATCTATGTGACACCACATCTCTTATATCCCAACAATGTCCGCCTTTGTCTTGACCAACACTTCAAATTCTTCAAATTTATTTACTATACTTCTAGCATTGGTATACATGCAAGTATACATGCACCAATTCTTATTCTTAGTTACCCTAACACATCCCATATACCCACCTGTTTCATGATTACTGCCATTAGTCCCTGAAAACCCCCAGCACCCCTCGCTGCAGGCTGATGCTTATTCTACAAGAATCACCTTCATCTCTGCCTGCGGCTACTTTTTTACCTTTTAGTCTGTGAATCCCTTCAAGCTAGCAGTTTTCCGACCCACCTGACACTGCCTCGATAGCATCAGCAAATATTCTTACAACCTTTCTATTTAAGTGTATCCCATCCCTGTAGAAGCAGTCTCTCCTGTTAACAAACACAGACCACGCTGAAAAAAAAATTCTACCCCTTGAGCCTTGCACATTCCCCTCCAGGGACGAATTGATTGACAAGTCTCTCATCATGTACTTCCTCCTATCGTTTTTTGGCAGAATTGCAGACTCTTTCAGGTGCCTCTGTAGCCAGGTGAGCAGGAGCAGCAGTGCGTAGCACACGCTTTTTGATTAGACCAGGGTTCGAGCCCGTGACCACCAAATATGGAGGATGCGGAAAGGTCAGGGAATGACCACCACATATCTCCGGAGCAATATTGCCTTGGTTGCTAATGGTCCTAAAAACCAAATAACAAACAGACGCTTTCAAATTTAACCCTAACTCACAACTTTTTGCAACATGTACTTGTTAAGTAAATCTGCAGATCTCCTACTCTTAATGTCATTGGTGCCAACATGTACAACAATAACACACTTTGTGCCCTTAAAGATCATATAAATGCTTCACAACATCATCATCATCAACTTTTGACCCTGGCAGACATGCCTATTCCATCTATCCTTTTTACACAATATATTCCCCGTCTCCCTGACAACAGAGTCACCAACAATAACTAACTCATGTGGGACCAGCACATTATACCTTGGAGATTGCCGCTGTGTTGCCTGATGTCCAGGAGTGAGCTGTGGCGTTGAGTTTGGCAGCTGAGAGCTTGGCGGGCTCCTCATATTAATTTCTTCGAGGGCATCTACCCTACACCTCAAGATCTCATACACGCCCATTAGAACCCTGAGTTGACACTTAATTTCTAGACACTCTCTGCACCTGCGACACACAAAGGCATCCTCCTTGGTTAGATCATGTTCTGTTCCAGAGAGTTTTTAGTAATTTTATAAACTTGAAATGGAAGTGACTAATAGTTTTATGTTTGTATTTTTTCTTTATTTTTTTAATAGTTATTAAAAGTTTTGTTTTTTGAAAATAAGAGGTATAAAAAACAATTTTTTATTAAAAATTAAATTTTGTAAATATTGTAATCTATTATTTACAGATTAAGTGCCATTAATTAACCTAACATTTTTAATGCAGTCTAGAAGTTTTATAGACATTATCGGAGTACTACCGCAGATGTGGGAACAGTATTCCATGGTAGGTTTGTTTGTTATTTGGTTTTTAGGAGCATTAGCAACTATGGCCATATTGCTCCCGGGATATGTGGTCGTCATTCCCTGACCTCTCCGCACCCCCCCCCCCCGTATTTGGTGGGCATGGACTCGAACCCCGGTCTAATCAAGAAGCATGTGCTACGCGCTGCTGCTTCTGCCCACCTAGCTACAGAGGCAGAATGAGATTTTTACAGAGTGATTAGCTGTTTAGAAGAAAAGTAAAGCCGAGAATGAAAGAGAAATCCCAGTTTTTTTAGATACAGAGGAAGTAGTAATTGTGATGTGCTTATACTAAGAGAAATTAGAAGTCAGGGCAATCCCTAATAGACATATGTGATCTTGTCTATAAATCGCAGTGTCATCGAAGATAAGTATAGGAGCAGAGGAATTCTTTTTTGAGATATAACAGAGGACTGAGTTTTAGAAGGATTGAAATTAACTAAACTATCTTTGTCTCACTGGGGAAATACCTAGAGATCAGCATTTATGGAATGGGTAATGAATATTCAAGGAGTTGAAGCTGTTTCTGCAGGGCAGAGTTTCTCAAACTGGAATGTGGAATGCAATGTGCTGTCATCAGCAAAAATATGAATAGATTCCCAGTTAATGGAAGCTCATTAATATACAAGAAGCAAAGAGCGACAGAAAGAACTGAACCTTCGGGAGCACCAGCATTAGTGGAGAAGTTAGAAGACAGAACCGTCTACCCTTACCTGCAGTGAGCAGTCAGAGAGAAAGCTATGTACCCATTTTTTTTTTCTTTATGAAAACCCCAAACACAATAGGTATCAAAACCTATAGTTCTTAATACTATGCATGGATTGAGGGAGAAGGGAGGGAGGGATGCTAGAAACTTTGCTCTAGAGACTAAACATGGGTTTCCCCACTTTATGCCTCCAATAAGCGAAGTGGTGGTATTGCACAGATTGATGAGTCACTGCCACCTAGTGTTACTAGTACTAGTAAGTATTTGTATTGTATTATTAGTGTTATTTTATATTAGTAGTAGTCACTACATATATATAATTTTTTTAAACGTAGTTCTCAGACTTGATAATAAAGCATCAACTGTTCCTTGCAGGAAAACTGGTAAAATTTACTGAAGTTTACTCTTGGAGTAATAAATATTTCATATAATATATTATTAATATTAGTAAAAGATAATAATAATATTATCTTTTACTGTTTAAGTTTTCAGGGTTTCACAGTTCATTTTCATACAGGAATTTTTTCTTGCTAGGCTGTTCTGAAATGTAGTCAATAGCTTTCTTTAATAATAATACTCTAATATCATCCAACTGTGCAACCAGGCTACACAGTTGGCTGACGGCAATGGTATTGTGGACATCACTGGACCCCCTCATTTCCACTGAACACACCACATTGTTTTGGACCAAGTTTTGCCCTGCATGGTGACCGTGTATTGTAATGGCACTGGATGCTTTAAACAAGCAACTTATCACAATGCTCACATTGTGAAGGTTCTAGGATCATGTCCAAGCATTTTGTGTGCTCTCTTGGCTGCCATATTCCCCCAACATCAACCCCTGGAATCCAACAGAAGTTGGATTTCAAGCTATACTTGAATACCAGGGAATGAAATTAAGGATCTTGCTGCCAAATATCATCCAGCATGACCGCACAGGAATTTTCTAATACCATTCACTGATTACAAAATAAATATATGAAGAATATGAAAAAGATGATGTGCGCTTCAGTGGCAAACTCAAATACATTAGCATTAGTAGTGGCATACGATGCAAGCTTATACAGTCAAAAAAAAAAAAAAAAAACCTTCCCATTTCTCCAATCCATTTGCTTAAAAAATTTGTCTAGTTCTTCCTTGAATCTATTTAAACTATCAACTTCCACAATGACAGATGGAACTTTGTTCCAGGAAATTTTCTTCACCTCTATTTTGCCACTGTCTTTCCTCGATTTGATTTTATGCCCCCCTCAAAGTGCTTAATCTGAGCAAGAGGAAGAATCCCATTAAGATTGAGTTTGCTCAAACCATTCAAAGTATTATACACCTCAAGCAGATCAACAGCTGCCTAGTCTAGAGATGCTGCAATTTGTAAAGCTTAAGCCTTTCTTTGTAAAAGCACCTCTCTGTTCCTCTCATCAACCAGTCCTTCCTAAAATTAGGCTTCCAGTCTTGTATGCAGTACTCAAGTTGAGGCCTGACCATTGCCTTATACAAAGAGATAATCACCTCCTTATCCCTGGTAGCAAACATGTCTTGCCCCTATTCAACATTTCTCCCTCAAGATTTCCATAGGCACTTATAGAATTCTTATGCAATTCTGCCCAGACACGATAGGAGGGAGTATATGATGAGAGCCCTGTCGATCAATTTGGCCCTGGAAAGATTGTGCAGGGCTCAAGGGGTAGAATTTTTTTCAGCCTGGTCTGTACTTGTTAACAGGAGAGAGACTGCTTCTACAGGGATGGGATACACTGAAATAGAAAGGGTGCAAGAATGTTTGCTGATGCTATCGAGGCAGTGTTAGGTGAGTTGGAAAACTGCTAGATTGGGGGGATACAAGGACTAATAGATTAACAGTAGCCACTGGCAGAGGAGAAAGTGATTCTTGCACTGTTTCTATTGAAATGAGCAGCAGCCTGGAAAATAAGATGCAGGATATTTCAGAGACTGCTGGGAATCATGGGGGTACAAGTAAACACATTAGCATTAGTAGAGGCATTAGTTTGATGCAAGAAAGCAAGCTTATGCAGCATCAGCCAAAAAAAAAAAAAAAAAAAACCCACTTCCACTTCACCCCTCTGTTCGTTCAAAATACCTGCCCAGCTGAGCCTTAAACTTATTTACGCTATCAACCTCCACTACAAGGGATGGAAGTCTGTTCCACCAACCAACCACCCGCTGGCTAAAGGCAAATTTCCGCACGTCTATCCTACATCTGTCTTTCCTCAATTTGAATTTATGCCCTCTCAGGTGATTCTTCTGAGCTAGAGGAAGAATCCCATCAGCATTGAGCATGCTCAAACCATTCAAGGCTTTATACACCTCTATCAGATCACCTCGCTGGTGCCTAGTCTCCAGACACTGTAATTTGCAAAACTTAAGCCTTTCTTCGTAAGAGCACCCCTTTGTTCCATTCACTAATCATGTTGCCCTTCTCTGTACTCGTTCCAGCAGCTCTACATCCTTCTTGAAATGAGGCCTCCAGACCTGTATACAGTACTCTAGGTGTGGCCTGACCATTGCCTTATACAAGGGAATAATCACTTCCTTATCCCTGCTGGAAAAATTCCTGTATATCATTGACAATACTCCATGAGCTACTCTTGCAGCCCATCTGCACTGCTCAGAGAACTTCATATCTGCCTGCACAACCACCCCCAAGTCCCTTTCATTCTCTACCACTGTCAGTGTAGTACCACAGAGTTGATACGTTGCTCTGGGGTTGCCTGTTTCCCATGTGTAGCACTTTACATTTGTCAATGTTAAACTTCATTTGCCACCTCTCAGCCCATCTGCTCAACCTTTCCAGATCCTGTTGCAGTAGCATAGTGTCAGTAGTGTCCTTTACAACCCTGCCAACCTTTGTATCGTCTGCAAACGTGGACATTTTGGACCTTTGTATCGTCTGCAAACTTGGACTTTGTATCGTCTGCAAACATGGGTTGTGTTAGGGTGGATAAGAGGAAGAGCAGGTGCATGTATACTTGCGTGTACACCAATGCTAGGAGTTTAGTAAATAAATTTGATGAATTTGAGTTATTGCTCAAAACATCAAAGGCAGATATTGTTGGGATTTCAGAGACGTGGTGTCACACAGATATAAGGAATGTAGAACTGGAATTTGGGGAGTACAATGTCTACAGAAAGGATAGACAGGATAGGAAGGGAGGAGGGGTTATTAGTTAAGATGCTATTAGTTAAGAAACTAATAGCATCTTAACTTAATGCTATTAGTTAAGAAACACATAAAATCCAAGGAAGTGAAGCCAGTCGACATCACTGGACAGTGCAGTGTTGAGTCAGTTTGGTGTGACATAAGCATTGGGAGATCAAAATTGAGAGTAGGAGTGTGCTATAGGCCTAATGACTCTGATGAGTATAATAAGAAACTGTACAGAGAAATAGAGTGGGCCAGTAAATCAGAGAGTCTTATAATGGGGGATTTTAATTTCCCAGATATTGACTGGAATTTGGGGGCTGGTCACTCACACACTATCAAGGCTTTTGTGGATTTATTGGATGATTGTTTTCTACATCAGCATGTTCGGGAGGCAACTAGAGGGAGTAATACTTTGATTTGATTATCAGTAGTGATTCTTCATGCATTAAGAATTTGCAGATAAATGAACCACTAGGTGGCAGTGATCACAGTGTTCTGAAGTGGGAGTTACTCAAAGAGGTAACTACCATTAGGGGTGAAGGGAAGGGGTATTGCTTTCGTAAAGGCGACTACGATGGACTGAGACAGTCCATCGTAGTATTTAAATTAGTATTTAAATTCTATACAGTGGGATCAACTGATGATGCTACCAACAGCAAATTCAAAATGGGAAGCATTCAAAGAACTTATCTTGCAAGCTACTAGGCTTTACATACCAACTAAGAAATATTGTTCAAGGTTTAGGGCTAAATGGATGTCAGATGAACTAATGAGGCATATGGCAGAGAAGAAAAATGCATGGGATACATACAAATTAACATGTGACACAGAAGCCTATGATAGATACAAGTTGATCTGTAACCAAGTTACAAAGGAGGTTAGGCAGGCAAAGGCAGATTACGAGAGATCCTTGGCAAGGGATGCGAAGAAAAACAGCAAAGAGTTCTTTACTTATGTAAACTCTAGAAGGAAGGGGATGAAACAGATTGGTCCACTTGATATCGATGGGTCAACTGTTGATGACCCTGCTCAGGTAGCTAACAAACTAAATGAATATTTTGCATCGACTTTCACACATGAGGAGTTATTCAGTGAGGGGAATGCCAGAGGTGTATTCAACTCTAGCAGTAAGCTAGAGAATCTTGTAATAACTGAGAGTAAAGTGGAGGAGAAATTGTTGAAGATAAACACAAGAAAGGCACCTGGGGTGGATGGGATCTATCCAGTTATATTAAAGGAGGCAGCAAAGGAAGTAAGCAAACCCTTAGCCATAATTATGAGAGCTTCCTTGGACTCAGGGGAGGTATCCTTGGACTGGAGATGTGCAAATGTGACCCCAATTCACAAAGGAGGATCAAAGGCTAACACAAGTAATTATAGACCTGTGAGTTTAACTTCTGTTTCAGGAAAATTAATGGAGGCACTGGTTAAAGAAGCACTGCAGGATCATCTAGACAAGACTTCAGTTATAGCTCGGACACAGCATGGTTTTGTTAAGGGGATGTCTTGCCTGACCAATTTGATTGGATACTATGATGCAGTCACAAAAGAACTGGATGCAGGGAATAACTTTGATATTATATACTTGGATCTTAGAAAGGCTTTTGATACTGTTGCACATGGAAGACTGCTGCATAAATTGGAGCAGTGTGGCATTGGAGTCAAATTGCTGCTATGGATAAAGGGGTGGTTGAGGGGGAGAAGACAGAGAGTGGTAATCAATGTACACTGCTCATCGTGGACTAATGTTATTAGTGGAGTCCCTCAGGGTTCAGTATTGGGTCCTTTATTGTTCTCTGTATTTATAAATGATATTGATGATGGTATGTCAAGCTTAATGTCCAAGTTGGCAGACGATACGAAGGTTGGCAGGGCTGTCAAGGACACTACTGACACTATTCTACTGCAACAGGATCTGGAAAGGTTGAGCAGATGGGCTGAGAGGTGGCAAATGAAGTTTAACATTGACAAATGTAAAGTACTACATATGGGAAACAGCAACCCCAGAGCAACGTATCAACTCTGTGGTACTACACTGACAGTGGTAGAGAATGAAAGGGACCTGGGTGTGGTTGTGCAGGCAGATATGAAGTTCTCTGAGCAGTGTAGACGGGCTGCAAGAGTAGCTCATGGTGTATTGTCAATGATATATAGGAATTTTTCTAGCAGGGATAAGGAGGTGATTATTCCCTTGTATAAGGCTATGGTCAGGCCACACCTAGAGTACTGTATACAGGCCTGGAGGCCTCATTTCAAGAAGGATGTAGAGCTGCTGGAATGAGTACAGAGAAGGGCAACAAGATTAGTGAATGGAACAAATTGGTGCTCTTACGAAGAAAGGCTTAAGTTTTGCGAATTACAGTGTCTGGAGACTAGGCACTAGCGAGGCGATCTGATAGAGGTGTACAAAACCTTGAATGGTTTGAGCATGCTAAATGCTGATGGGATTCTTCCTCTAGCTCAGAAGAATCACCTGAGAGGGCATAAATTCAAATTGAGGAAAGACAGATGTAGAATAGATGTGCGGAAATTTGCCTTTAGCCAGCGGGTGGTTGGTAGGCGGAACAGACTTCCATCCCTTGTCGTGGAAGTTGATAGCCTAAATAAGTTTAAGGCTCAGATGGACAGGTATTTCGAACGAACAGAGGGGTGAAGTGGAAGTGGGTATTTTTTATTTATTTATTTTACTTTATTTTTTTTTTTTGGCTGATGCTGCATAAGCTTGCTTTCTTGCATCAAATGCCTCTACTAATGCTAATGCTAAAAAAATGCTAGAATATCTCCAGTATAAAGTCTTTATATTGAAGCCCAGTGACCTCCTCTCAGCCTCGGGAGAAAGATCCATAGTTACTTCTGAACTATGCATCCAAAAATTCAAAGTCTATCTACTCACCCCATTAGGCCATTACTTTATGATTTGCATTTCACAATGTACTCTAGAAATAAATGTAGAGCATTTCAGCCTACTGGCATCAGATTGCCGTCATTATCACAAACTTGGAATATACATCTTGATAAAGTCCTCCAAGATCCAAACAGTTCAGATCCTCCATGGTCTTCTATTAAAGCATCCTATGACTGCTATTTCCTAAACTGGGGAAAGCATTATCTTGCAAATACTAGTATACAGCAACTCCATACTTCTCACACGCGATATTGCCCATGTTTTACAAAATTATACATTGATGGATCAAAGTCTGAGAGTGGAGTCTGTTCTGCAGCCATCTTTCCCTATAACACCCTCTGTTTCACTTCCCATTGAATGCAGCAGTTATACAGCTGAATTACGTGCCATCAAGCTTTCCCTAGAAAACATTCTCCCTCTATCCATTCAAAAAAGTGTAATATATACAGACTCACAGAGTGCACTTTTATTTTTATTTTTTTAGCCTTGCAAAATTCCTCCTCACCAAATGCATCCTTTAATTACAACTATAAAAACTCAGCTGATACATATCTATGATCACCAGCAAGTAGTCATCTTTTGCTGGATCCCAGGTCACACTGGGATATCAGGGAATGAAAAAGCAGGTTATACAGCCAAATATTCATCCAATATAGCATCGTCAGATTACTACGTGCCATATATTGACTACAGATCCTGTATAAGAAATATATGTAACTGACAATGGACAGTTCTATGGCAAGCTCAACCTCATAACAAGCTCCTTCAAGTAAAATCTGAACCACAGTTATGGGCTTCCAGTTTCCATGTAAACAGAAAGGAGGGTCATCCTATCCATAGTAAGAATCAATCACAGTCAGCTTACCCATCTTTATCTTCTCACAGGAAACAATCCCCTGAAATGTGTGCACTGCAACTCTTTTCTCACAATAAAGCACATTCTTGTTGATTGGTATGTGCTTTACTCATGTATACGCTATATACTCATGCTTGAAAAGCCTCATTCAGTTTTCTACGAAATCTTGAAGAACCTTTAACACTTTGTAATATCATAGGCAATGATGCAAATCTCCAAGAATTTTTCTACTTCCTAAAACAGATACAGCTAATTCATCATATCTGACTGTTCTTACAGTCACCAGATCTGACCTCCATCTTGTTGATAGGCACAGTATGGCCCTAGTAGCCCTTACTCCAAAAATAAAAATACCAATACCTGCTAGAAAAATTCCAGTATATCATTAACAAGACCTCATTGAGCTGCTCTGGTAGCCTGTCTGCACTGCTCTGTAAACTTCATATCTGACTGCACAATTACTCCCAGGTGTTTTTTGTTTTCCACTCCCCTGAGTGTAGTACTACACAGTTGGTATGTTGTTCTGGGATTACTGCTACTCATATGCAATACTTTGCATTTGTCAATGTTAAACTTCAGTTGCCACCTCTCAGCCCATCAGCTCAACTTTTCTAGATTCTTTTACAGCAGCATACTATCATTACTGTTATTTACTACCCTGCTAATCTTTCTATCATCTCCAAACATGGACATTAAGTTTGATATTGCTTCATCAATCTCATTGATAAATATAGAAAACAACAGTGATCCCAACACCAAACCCTGGAGGACTCTGTTGATAACATTAGTCCACGAAGAGCAGTGTCCATTGATTACCTCTCTTTGTCTTCTCTCACTCAACCACCCCTTTATCTATAGCAGCAACTTGCCCTTAATATTATACTGCTACAATTTGTACAGTAGTCTTTTATCTGCAACAGTATCAAAAGCTTTCCTGAAATCTAAGTATATGATATCAAAATTATTTTTTGCCTCCAGTTCCTCTGTGACTAGTAGTAGTAGTGGCATGTGATGGAAGAAAGCAAATGTATGAGCTTATGCAGCATCAGCCAAAAAAAAAAAAAAAAAAAAATCACACCATTCCCTCCAAATGCCTGTCCAGTTCCTCCTTAAATTTATTCAACCTATCAACTTCCACAACGACAGATGGAAGTTTGTTCCAGCAATTAACCACCCGCTGGCTAAAGGCAAATTTCCGCACATCTATTCTACATCTGTCTTTTCTTAATTTGAATTTATGCCCCCTTAGGTTCGTAATATGAACAAGTGGAAGGATCCCATCAGAATTCAGCGTGCTCAACCCATTCAAGGCCTTATATACCCCAATCAGATCACCGCGCAGGTGCCTAGTCTCCAGCCACTACAATTTGCAGAACTTAAGCCTCTCTTGGTAAGAGGATCCCTTCATTCCCCTCACCAATCTTGTTGCCCTTCTCTGTACACGCTCAAGTAAATCTACATCCTTCCTAAAATGAGGCCTCCAGACCTGTACGCAGTACTCAAGGCGTGGCCTGACCATTGCCTTATACAGAGGGATAATCATCTCCTTATCCCTGCTAGCAAAATTCCTATATATCATTGACAAAACCCCATGACCTACCCTGGCAGCCTGTCTGCATTGCTCAGAAAACTTCATATCTGCCTGCACAATTACTCCCAGTTCTTTTTCATTTTCTACCACCTTAAGTGTAGTACCACACAGTTGGTACGTTTCTCTGGGGTTACTTCTACCCATATGTAGTACTTTGCATTTGTCAAGGTTAAACTTCAGTTGCCATTGATTGGATACTACATCATAGTATCCAATCATATTGGTCAGACAAGCTTTCCCCTTAATAAATGTGCTGTATCTGAATTATAACTGCAGACCTCTCTAGATGAGTCTGCATTGCTTATTTAATGAGCAACTCCATTATTTTCCCTGAAAGAGAAGTTAAACTAACAGGTCAGTAATTACTCATGTCACCCTTTGATTCCCCTTTTTGAATTGGGGATACATTTGCACATCTCCAGTCAATGGGGACCTCCCCTGAATCCTAATACATAATAAACTTGTTCAAATTAAACCTGTACCACAATTATGGCCTTCCAGCTTCCATACAAACAAGGTGAAGTAATCCTAGCTAGAGCCCAAATAGGTCACCTATTTTTCTTTTCAGAAAATGACCCTTCACAGTATATGCACTACGCACACCCCACTTGCTGTAAAAGATATACTTCTGGAATGTGCCATGTACAGTAATGTCCAACTATGGTCACTCAGCTCTCTCAAACTTACTAGAACCTTTGTTGCTTAGCTTGGCCTTATCATAGGCAGAAACTTAAATTTTACAGAATGAATCCACAACAGCAAATGCAGTTAGTATGAACCACTATGGCATGGGTAGCCATTGCACCAATAACTTCCCCAACAACTACAGAATAACTTATTGACCTTCTATAACTTTTGTTCTTCATTTCTCGGTGGGTATCTGTATATTTCACATTTTAAATTATTTAATAGCCTTTCTCTCCCTCCTTTTTTTTTTATTATGATATGAAGACAAACAAATCAGTTTTTTTTACTGTGCTCTCTCAATAGTAATTCATTGGAAATTTCATTTAGTATTATAATTTTGATTTCAGTTTGAATTATTGCAAATTATGAATTTTAACTAAAAAATTTTTATCACTAGTTCCCAGCCAGCCTAGTAACTTGCGAGTTATAGCAACCTCTTCTACCACTGTTCAGATGTCATGGACCCAACCTGCTCATACAGGCGAGAAAGTGGTTGGCTATGAACTGTACTGGAATGATACTTTTACTCAGCAGCAGTACCACCGTAGTATCCCTAATGTTGAGACCTATACTCTAGGGGAATTATATCCTGACACACTATATTATATGTGGGTGGCTGCAAAGTCGCGTCAAGGAGAGGGTGCTGCTACTCCACCTGTGCCTGTTCGAACAGAACAGTATGGTAAGTTTATTTTGTGTTTATTGGTTGTTTTTCTATATAAGGACTGAATAGTAGTTATTTAAAAAAAAACACAGACACAGGGTGAAATGGTCTTAAATTTGCTATTTTGTGAAATTATGTTTTTTATGCATGCAGAGAAATATCATTTCACAGTATACTGAAATTAAGATCATACTTTGTCCATGCAAAAGTTAGTTTCTGACTCTTTGTTGAGAGTGCTATGGAGTAACTCATCAGATATGCTGCATATATCTCATGGTTTACATATTCCATATTTTAAGTAATGTGAGTATATGAAAAAAGTTTTAAAAATATATTTAATATGTGCATCTACAAAAGTAAGTTTTCACAGGATAGAGGTTGTTGTTATACCTTCTTATTTTTGCAAAAATTTTATTTTGATATGCCTTCATTTTCAAATATTTTATGAGCCAGCATTCATTTACAAGAGTTCATTGTTATGAACTCTTCCTGATAATATTACAGTATAGTAATAGCTAATTGTTTACATTATTTGTAGCACTTAAGAATATAATTTAATTATAAAAATATTAAACTTTAGTATAATCTATTATTTTATTACTGGCTATAAGATTGTTTATAAGACTTCTGTTTGCGAAGGGGAACTTTCTTCATACCAGTTATTTTCAGAAATAAATTATTTTTAAATTTGTTTACCTTGATTAAATCCATAGACAGCAATTCTTGTTTAGAATTTATGTAGAAATTGACAAGAGAAAATTTGTTTTCTTTTAGAAAAGAATTTCTTGATAATGTCCACTTAGAGTTCTTTGCTGTTTATATAAATTTATAATGGCTTACCTAATAAGTATAAGCTATCCTATGATTTGGTATAGATAAAATCCTTCTGCTTTTTTCATTGTCAGTTGTGCAACTTATTTGTTCATTTATAATTTATTATTTTATTTTTTATAGAAATTTTTTTTTAAGTTTGGCATCTTTCATAATGGTTTCCGATTGCAAATTCCATGCTGAAAATATAATATTTATGCCATTAAATAAGTTTTACTTGCCAGACTACTTTTTTGGATTGTAATCCATTTATGTTGTGGCAGTATACTGCTGTGTGATCTGACATTACATTAATTTTATAAAATTCCATTGCTTGCCTTTACTTATTTTTGTGATTTATCTCACATTGTCAAAATAACATGCCACAGAAATCCCTTATTAATCCCTTAAGCAGACATAATTTACTAGCAAATTTACTAAGTTTTTACACATCAGTGAACCATAATTTGGAATGCATTAAAATGCATTATACACATAAAATGAAAATGTATAACAGCATTTCTCAGCTGTGTTTTATACGTGACCCATCTAAAATATAAAACTAATCCGCAATCTGTAGTAGAGACATAAGAATTCGTCATTTTGGCTGCTCAGTTTTTCATATGCAAAGTGTACACACCATTAACAATGAGGTACTTATCCACTATACATATTATCTTTTATTTAATCACCCAATTTTTCATACCTAAATGATAAACAGAATTCACAAAAGAACTGCTTATCCGTTATACATGTTATGTTTTGTTTTACTTTCGGTGTGACCCTTGTGCTTTATTAAAAATTGTGTACCACTTGGATTTTTCTGTGCTACACTGGTCGGTTGCAACTTACAGGATGAGAAACACTCATATACATGGTTAATTTAAGACTTTGAATTATGTTTTGCTCTTGTAATCATGAATATATAAATTTTAGTCCTATATTTAAGTGGTCTCTCTTCGGGCCTATTCAGTCACTGAAATGTGATTGCATGTCATTTCTCAATTAACGGAAATCTCTTGTTTTTAGATTTATTGGATCTTTGGTTTATTTTTTTCTATTCATCATTTTGAGGTTCTCAGATCTTATGTTATCAATATAATAGCAAAATGTTAAAAAAAGTATGAGGATAGATATATGGAATGTCAGAAACTTGATTGTGTTAATGATATTGTTAATAAGTCTTTCATACTAAATTCTAAATTAATTTAATCAATTAAAAATTATCATTATTTTACACTATAAAGTTAATCTTCGATATTGAAAAAATCAGAATACACATTACTATATAATTAAAATTGGTAGACTTAATCTTTGAAGTCAGAAAGTTCCCTTAACCTGAGTGTAGTGGCATTGGATAAAAAGTACCCCACCCCACCCCATTTATTTTTTTTTACCAAAATTTCTATTCTTGCCATTCTCAGTACCTTTCTCCACCACCTTCTCCTATTTGTGGATGTCGTAATTACTTACGTGCGATTTTCCATTGTTCTGTAATTACGACATCCACCTTCTCCTATTTGTGGATGTTGTAATTACTTATGTGCGATTTTCCATTGTTCTGTACAGAGATTCTTCTTTGCATATATTTAGTTTTGGGGGTGAGGAGATATTCTCCGTTCCACTACTAACGTTGGTGTAAAATTTTTTCAGGTATTCTCTGATTTCTTGTGATTTTAATGCCTAATTAGAAATTGCAGTCAAGAATTGATAAAACTGAAGTTTTTGGGCTTGCTTTGGCCTTAGTTCAGGATATTATGAAGTTCAGAGCTATTTCGAGAAATTACCTTGAAGTTTTCCACTGCAAACAATAACTCTGTTGGAATTTGTAATGAAGAGGACTTGAAACCTCTTCCAAAGAGAAAAATAAATCAGTACCTGAATTGTCTTGGGAGTAAGGATAAGAAAGCACAAAAATTTTGTGAAAGCACAGAAAAGTTTTATGCAAGTTCTATTAATGCTGGGTATTATATCTGTATTTCACAGTTAAAGTACAGTTTGAAATTAAGCTTCATTTACATAATATTCCCTGAAATTTAATTTGACACATCCATTTATATTTTGAATGCCTGTTGTTATTTTCTTAATGTTTAAAATGTAATTGTATAAGAATGATGAAATATTTTTACTACTCTATCAACACTTCTTGTGGTTTACAGATATGTGGGGTACTTTTACTCCTGCACCACCAATCCGAGGTTAAAAAAACTGTATGTATATTCTAAATACAAAAGAAGGTGATATCATTAGATTGATGACATACTATATTGAATCGGTATTCAGGAATAATACCATAATCAATATCAGCAGATTTATTGACAGTACCATATAAAAGTACAGATGCTTTTCTCACTCTTACCCTCATTTCTCTCCCTCTACTTCCTCATCCAACAATTTTTTACATCTCAATATCAAGAACATGATATGTTGATGGAAATGTTAATATAAAATTATTCTTTGCTTGTTTTCAAAAACTCTTGTATTCAAAAAACATTTTCAAACCTTTGGCAGCAGATTATGGAATTTATTGCCAGTGTAGTTTTATATATCTATTTGCCCATTTGAAAAAGCATGGAATGGATTAAAACATGCTTTAATTGATGCTTATGAACTTTCCTGAATAATGGTAGGAGAATCACAACCACTACCATAATATCAGTATTGCTTCAACCTAGATTAACAACTTAATTATATAAGAAAATTATTATCTCCACACATATTCTTAAATGTTATTCCGGTTTGTCCAACGCCCTTTAACCACAGAAGATTCCACTCCTAACCCAAAAAATCTGCTCTACACTTAGACCATTATAATTTATCACCTGCAATCTAATACCAATTTAACAGTGGTCATTAGTATCGCATAATAATATCTACTCTAAGAATAGTCAAGCTGATGTTATTGGCTCCTTTTTTCTGTACTGTATCACTTCAAATTTATTTGATTATTGTTAGTAATAAAAGTGAAACAAGTAACATTTCTGAATGAGTTTTAGCAGATTACTAATTTATTTTTTATTGTTGGCTGCTTTTTGATAATAAGTCACTTAATACAGTAAATTCTCTAAAACCTGGCACTTTACAGTCTGGAATTCTTAAAATCTAGACAGTAATCTATCACTAGTACCAATTATTGCATTTGTCTTCAAGAATTCAAGCAGAAAGAAGGTGACATTTCTCTCTTTTTAAGACAGATAAAACAAGATTTCATGTCCCTTAAGTCTTGCTGGCTACAGCAAGACTTAAGTTTACACTGCACAGACAATGCAATAGTCTTAATTCTCACAATAGAACAAACTTGCCCATATGAATTACCAGGGTATTTGAATACTTTCAAATGGAAGGCCTTGCCAAGAGGTTAATTGGCCATTTGTTTAAAAATTGAGACTACCGTTACGATCTATTTTGGTATCAGTTCCTCATCAGGTTTTAGATAAACTGTCAGTAGTGGCAACACACAGACAAAATAGTTGAAGCAGTTTGCAATGTGAGTTTCCATGCAGCATATGAAATCCGAGTTTTCAAAGTTATAATATAGCTAAAGCTCTCTGTTTTGCCTGAGTTGCTAGAGGCTATCTGGTGAGGGAATGGTTAGTCCTGAAACAGACTCGTGCTCCTCTTTTAAACAATCAAACTTTTGGTAGGTATCTGTTTAAAAGTAGTGCAATACTAGGGAAATTCTACAAAGTCAAGCATGTTCTGCTCTTATAATTAAGACTATTGTAATATCTATATGGTTTAAATCCTGCTAAAGCAATCCTGTGGCTGCAAAAGCAGATCAAAGGACAAAGTAGTCCTGCAAACATCTTATTTCTCTGAGGCTATATCGCTTTAGCTATATTATAACTTTGAATTTCTCTCTCTTATTGCCATTCTGTTGTTCAGTGTACTTTGTATGTTATTGTGAAATCTGTTTGCATAAGTTGCTGACTAGTTTGTCACTACTTTATGACAGCTGAATACAAAGCAATATTGAAAATGCTCAGTGTGTGCAGCTGCAAAAAGGTATGCTTCATTTAATCTCTTCCATAAATAGCAACTTACCAATACACACAAACATTAGATTTAACTCCACGTGACCAATGGTTTTGCCACCAATTTTTAGTCATGCAGCTGACAAGCTGCATGACTAAAGCCGGAAGAAAAACAACAGCTAGCTTAATGTCACTCACTTGGCCTCCCATGCTGTATTAACACTTTGGAAGAGAATGCATAGTGAGTGATCTTGAGCCACCCCTTTTTTTTCCCCCTCTGCTATAGTTAAAATGATAGCAAAAATGAAATGGTTATCTTTATTATCATATCGGAGAAAATGATTGAATTTTTCCATAGTACATAATTAAAAGCAAAATGTTCTGTAAACTGATAAAGATTGCCCTATTATTATTATTGTGAAAATATTTTTTACTCTGAAGCACATCCAGTGAAATTCTCACATTTGTGTGACATTATTTATTGTCATTTGTTCATATTTAACAAATTAAAGTGTTATTTTTATTTTAAGCAGTATATTCTACAAAATATAAATGTTTAAAGATGTAAATAAGTTCAGTTGCTAGTGCTTAATATTCACTGAAATGTGCTTCTCCAAACTGCTTAACTAATAGATACATCTCTCTAAAATCCGGAAAATTTTAAAATCTGGCACTTCTAAATCCCCAAGGGATTTAGATTTTAAAGCCAGCTTTTAAACAGTTTACTGTATTATTCTAGATACATACTACTGCTCCTCACTGCCAACAGTTGTTACTAATGATCGCACTATTTATTAAACTACCTAATTTGTAAACTTTTTGCACATGTACTTTAGTATTAGTAATATTAGTATTAGTCTAATTAATTAGCAGTTGATTCAAGAAAGAAAGCTTATACAGCAACAACCAAAAAATGTCTTTGCCATCCCCTCCAATAATTTATCTAGTTCTTTGAATTTATTCAAACTACCCACATCCACAACAACAGGTGGAAGTTTGTTTCAACAATCAATCACCTGCTGGCTGAAGGCAAATTTCTGTACATCTGTCCTGAATCATCTTCCTTCAGCTTGTGTTTATATTCCTTTGTGTGTAATCTGAGCAAAAGGAAGGATTCCTCCACCACTGATCTCGCTCAGTCCAAACAAACACCTCAATGAGATCAGCCTGCAAATGCCTAGTCTCCAGATGCAGTTTTCAGTACTGTTACCATTCTCGGTTAGACCACTCTTTTGTTCCCTTCCTGTGTTATTGCCATTCTCTGCACCTGTTCCAGCAGATTGAATTCCTTCCTAAAATGAGGCCTCCAGAAATTAATGCCTTACTCCAGATATGGCCTGACCAATGCCTAGTACACTGGAAGAATCAGCACCACCTCAGCTCTGCTACCAAAAGTTCCTGTATATCATTGACAAAATCCCCAGAAGCTATCCTGGCAGTGTTTGCACTGCTTCAAATCTGACTGCACAATTGCCTCCAGGTATTTTTCATTTTCTGCTACTATGATTGTGGTACCACACAGTTGGTACATTAATTTAGAATTACTGCTATCCATACGTAGTACCTTGAATTTGTCAAAGTTAAACTACTTCAACTGCCTTTACTCAGCATATCTGCTTAATTTTTCTGGATTGTGTTGTGCATTATTGTGAATGTATATGTGCACTAATATTGATTAGAATAGTCCAGATATACATTTATGTATTGTTTCTCTTTACCCTAACACAGCTTATGTATTTACATGTTCTGTGATGACCCACAGTAAGCATTGAAATCCCCAACATCTTGCTTTCCAGGTTGCTGCATGTTCCACTTAGAAGCATTGCAAGTATTACTGCCTGCAGCTCCAGTTAATCTCTTAGTCTATGTAATCCCAAAGCAAGCAGTTTTCCGGCCCACCTAACACTGCTTCTATAGCATCAGTAAATATCCTTGCATTCCTTCTATTTAAGTGTACCTTCTGTAGATGCAGTCTCTCTTGTTAGCACAGACCACACTGAGAAAAATTTTACTTCTAACTGGGTTGAATGTTGTAGGGAAAATTTTACATTTGACTAGTTTCTGTAGGTGTATGCTAATAAACATAAGTTATACCACCAAGTTTTATGGGTTTATTTATTTATTTTTTTTTTTTATGAAAACCCCAAACATGAGAGGTATTAGAACCTGTAATACTTAGTACCCTGCATGGGTTGTAGGTTGGGAGGATGAAAGAAGATGTTTGTTGACATTAGAGTCGAAATTCTGTAGATTGTAATTTTCAGCATTTTTTTATATATATAGCCTGAAAATAAACCTTCCATTTTCTTGAAATAAGTTTCAAGAAAATGGAAGGTGAATGAATAAATGAGGAAGAAGAAAGATTAGTTCTGTGAGTTTGAAGTTGGACAGTAAAAGGATGTTGACTGGTTGTAGCACATGTTTGGGCTGCTTTGGAAGAGTGAGAGTGAGAATTATAGAAGCCAATTCAGAAGAACAGTGTGAACTTACCTGGAGAATTACCCATGAAAATACCTATAGAAAGGGCATGCAGCAGAAACAGAATGTCTATGAGACAGAGAATGGAGAGACTCTGTTAGAGATGAGTCATTAAATAACCTAACTGTCCTCTTCTGAATGGAATCTAGAAGCCGTGAGAGAGGTTTTGGGGGCACTGCCCCAGATGTGGGAAAAATATTCCATGGTAAGGCAGATTTGCAATTTGTACAGAGTGAACAGCTGTTTGGAAGAACAGTAAAGCTGAGAGCGAAAACCCAATTTTTTGGATACAGAGGAAGTAATATTTGTAATGTGCTAATGCCAGGAGAGATTAGAAGTCAGGGCAATCCCTAATACAGATATATGATCTTGCCCAGAAATCAGTGTCATCAAAGATAAGTATAGGAGCAAAAGAATCCTTTTTGCAAGACACAAGACAAAACCGAGTTTTAGAAGGATTGAAATTAACTAAGTTGTCTTTGCCTCACTGGAGAATTACCTGGAGATCGGCATTTAAGGAATTGGTAACGGATATTCGAGAAGTTGAAGCTGATTGAGCAGGGCAAGGTTTTTCAAAATGGAAAGTGGAATGCAATGTGCTATCATTGGCAAAACTATGGATAGTATTTCCATTCAATGGAAGAAGGTTATTAATACACAAGAGGAAAATAATGGGGGAAAGAACTGAACCTTGGGGGACACCAGCATTTGTGGAGAAGTTAGAAGAGAGAGAGCCATCTACCCTCACCCACAGTGAACAGTCAGAGAGAAAAACGAATACCCAATTAAAAAAAAAACAATTGGAAAACCATAAGATGGAAGCTTATTTAGAAGACCTTTATGCCAAACACAATCAAAAGCCTTTGAAATGTCAAGAGCATCTGAATTTGTTCATAAATGGGTAATACAAGCCAGAATATCATCATTGGATCGACACTGATGGAATCCATACTGGCAATTGTTGATCAGATGGAAGGTTTCTAGATAGTTTGAGTTGGCAGTTAAATAATTTCTTCATTATTTTAGAAAGAGTAGAAGTAAGTGCAATGGGATGATAATTGGATGGGAGAGATTTGTCACCCTTCTTAGGAACTGGCTGGATATGAGGAAATTTCCAAGCAGAAGGCAAAACACCTTTGGAATAAGAAAGTGAAAAATGGTGACACAACTGGAGTAAGTTCAGGAGCACAGGTTTTGAAAATAAGTGGAGAAATACCATCAATACTGAAGTTTTCTTAGCATCAAGGCTGAACAAAGTCCTTCCGACCTCCTTTTGACGGAAGACCACAGGAGGCATTGAATGGAGTGTATTGGGAATGGTGGGAGGTGATTTTCCATTATCATCAATACATGATTTGGAGGAAAAATAGGAAGCTAGCAGATCAGCTTTAACTTTGGCTGAAGTGGCAGTAGAACCATCTGATTTTGACAGAGGTGGGAACAGCAATGGGGAAAAGCAGCCAACAGCTTTTTGCCAGAGACCAGAATTCTCGGCTGCCATTTGGACAAAAAGCAATTTTTTTACTCTTAGCCTGTTCATAATCTTGTTTCAACTGATTAATAACTGCTTTACAGTTGTTCCAAGCTTTGGTGTAGACAGAAAATGAACCTGTAGATTTGGAAACCAAGCCAATTACAATATGCAACATTCTTCTTTTAAATAGCCTTAGCACATTATTTGGAAAACCATGGTTTAGATCAGTAGTGTCCAAACTTTTTCCTTACAGGGACCATATTCAAAGTTAGATTTGTTTCACAGGCCACACTGAGTGATTTGAGAAAAATTAGTGTGTTACATTTTCCATCTCTTGTTACATGTAAAAGGGAAGTTTCTCTTTTCATGTTACTATTTTTTTATTTTCAGGCTATATATAAAAAATGAAAATTCGCAACACTTTTATGTCCAACAAATCTGTGTCAGTGATTTATTTTTTAGATTTTATTAAAATTATAAAAAAATGTCTTAATTTTGTTTTTTTAAAAAAATACCTTACTTTTGCTTTTAAATGCTCACTTTAGAAAATTTACAACCTGAAAAGGATCACTGCTTTTCAGTATTAATGTGAATAAATAAATATAATGATACACCTAAAATTGAAAATATATGCAAATTTTTTTTAAGTAGAATTCACAGTAACAATTACCGAACAAAACTTAACATTTAATGATATGATTGAGGCAGAATATTTTTAGATAATTGTTCAAAATTTGGTTTAAAATTTGCAATTCTCAACCAGAAGAAAAGGATCACTGCTTTTCAGTATTAAGGTGAATAAATTAATATAAAGATACACCGAAAATTGAAAATATTTTAAACTTTTTTTTTAAGGAGAATATGCAATAATATTTACCGAACAAAACGTAACATTTAATGAGATGATTGAGGCTGGATATTTTTAGATAATTGTTCAAAATTTGGTTGAAATTTTGCAATTCTCAATACAAAATGAAAATGCTCATCTGTTATTCTGTTTCTTTTTAAATATTTATTTGATTTCATGCATGAAAAAATTTGCTTGCAAACTTACGTTGATCCGAACAAAGAGGTCACTTTCACGGCTGTGCGGGCCATAGGTTGGACACCACTGGTTCAGATAAAGGATGAGATTTTAAAGTGTAGTGCAGAATAAAGGATTCCATCCCTACAAGAATAATTTCACTGACACAATCTTGGCAAATATTGACATCAGAAGATTCAAAACAGTAATCTGGCCAGGGAAAAGAAGAAAAGAAATCTCTCAAATTATGTCCTCTGTGACAGTATATTTTTCTCATTTGTAATGTTTACATAATAATAAATAATAATTTATCTATTTCTAAGGATGCTAATACACTAACTTGAATATTAGTTAAATTATTACCTAGCTTAACACTTTGTAGCCCTAGAATTTTGTGAGTATATCAGTATAATAAATTTAAAAACAGTCTGTTTTCTCGTAAATTTAACCAGAATTTTTTTTCCCTGAATGAGATTAATAGTGTATAGCCTTCAACTTATGACTTGAACAACTAGAAATTTCAAAACAGATAATAGCCTCTCATCTTATCCTGCTGTATTCTTTCTGTTTCTTTTCCTGTAGCTGTTCAAATTTTGGTACCACATATAATACTGAAGCCAATTTCCATATAGCAAACAACTTTCATAACATTACTTGGTTTGCGTATGTTATCATAATCATTACTCTGACATTATAATATAATTCATTACTATCATTAATAAGGCACCTGCGAGGTGATCTGATTGAGGTGTATAAGGTCTTGAATGGTTTGAGCAAGCTCAGTGCTGATGGGATTCTTCCTTTTGCTCAGATTATGCACCTTATGGGTATAAATTCAAATTGTTGTAGAATAGGTTTGCAGAAATTTGCATTTAGTCAATGGGTGGTTGATTGGAACAAGCTTCCATCTGTCGTTCTGAAAGTTGATAACTTAAATAAATTCAAAGAAGAACTGGACAAACTTTTGAAGTGAATGGATGGGTGAAATGGGAAGTAATTTTTTTTTTTTGCTGATGCCGCATAAGCTTGCTTTCTTGCATCATGTGCCTCTACCAGTGCTATTGTGTAACAGCTATAAATAGCCTCTCTATTTTTAACACATTAGCAATTGTATCTAATTTTGTCAGGAGACAAAAGTTGCCCATAGGTGACCTATATACCCATAATATGAGAAGATTATGACAGAAATTTAGTTATTTAAGAATACTCATAAATGTAACATAATATACAGATACTTTTGATTGCACCATTACATATTAGAGATCAATCCACTATTAAAAATAAATAAATACATAAATAATAAGATTTGGTAGACTCCCATAAATGAATAAAAATGAATATTCTCTATTGAATTTTTCTGCAGCTAATAAATATATAAGCACTCATCTATGTATATATATATACACTGAGTCAGCTTTGCATTAGCACACTTTTTGCAATCCTCGTTAGCAACTATACTCCTTTCACATGTTCAGTTGATCCTAATTTTGAAGTACGAGCAATTCCTTTTTTGCAGTAATTCCTCTTCACAGTCTGTTCCATATATTTGTCTACTGGAACAAGCTTCTCTCAGACAGATCTCAGTGATCATATTTTTTAATTTCTCTCTCCACTCTTAGTTCTTTATTAGACATAATGCCCTATTGAATAGTGCAGAAATTAATCGTTGAGATTATATTCTTGAATATATATCAATAGTAATGACATTTCCTTATTAAATGTGGGGACTGACACTTCCATATGCCTTTCTGTGCATACTCTGCCATCGATATTTCCATCTGCTCCTTTTTCCTGCTTATTTTGCTTTCTAAGTTGAAAAGAATCCTTATAAAGAAATCCCTTTGCTGTAATATCCACAAAAGCCTTGTCAGACATCTATGAATCTACACTGAAAGTTTGAACAATCAGATTGGAGCACATTTGCACAAATTACACAATTTTACCCTTACAATATAGTGGGAATCAGGTGATGATGCTGAGTGCGTCTCAAAGTTGTTATCCCTGCAGTGGTAATTGCAGTTCCAAAAATAAAAACAAATGCATGGTGGAACCAACAAATGCAAAGAGAGAATAAATAAGTAAAATCTAGCTCAGGGCATTTACGATGCTTCCCCACCACTGTTCACTTCAAACAAGCTCATGCCAAAGTGCAATTTATATGTCATCAGAGCGAAAAGGCATGTTTGGTACAGTTTATACCTTCCATTAATGAAATGATCTACACCAAAGCCATATGGGATGAATTTCAGAAAATGAAGGCTAAATATACATCAGTTCCCTCATTGGTAGTAGAGCCCCCCCCAAAAAAAATAAAATAAATAAAATATTGGGTATACAAAGTTGCAAACCCACCTGCCATTGCCAATTTTTATTAAAATTTCTGCTGGAACTTTGTATCCTCCAGAGTTCATGGCTCTCAACAAGAAAGTTGAAAAACAGGCATTTGCAATTTCTTCTCAAGCAATGCCGAACTTTATAACTTACATCAGTCACTAAAGTGAACCTCTCAATGTGGTCACTTGTATGTGGTGAGGGGACCTTCCAGTAATGCTACTTGTCCTCTAGATCAGTGGTTTCCAAACTTTTTTGGTCGTGCACCCTTATTTTAGTTAAAAGGACTAGCATGCACCCCGGAAAAAAAAAAATTAAATATGTAAGTTGAATATATATATATATATATATATATATATATATATTTTTATAAATCATTTACATGGAAGACATATCTAAAATCATATATAATTTTTAAAAAATCACAAATAAAAAAATACAAAACAAAATTAAATTGAAGTACCACCAATGCTATGAGCAAAGTAAATAAATTTTATGAATTTGAAGTGCTGTCCAAGTCATCAAATGCAAATATTGTTGAGATATCAGAGACATGGTGTCACTCAGAAGGTTCCAGAATTTGAAGAGGAGGGGAAGAGAGAGAGGAGAGCAGTTATGCTCTTAGTTAAGACGCACATAAAATCTAAGGCAGTGCATCCAGTTAACATGGGTGGCCAGTGCAATGTTGAGGCAGTTTGGTGTAACATTAGCATTAGAAGTGGCAAATGATGCTAGAAAGTAAACTTATACATCATCAGCCCAAAAAGGTAAAATTACCCCTTTTTAGTCGAGACATTAGCATTAGCATTAGTAGAGGCATGTGATGCAAGAAAGCAAGCTTATGCAGCATCAGCCAAAGAGACCCGCTAATTGTATTAGTGGGTCTCGACTACTCAAGTTGTCTGTCCAACTGTCTAATAAAGTTTCGAGACTTTAGGACCTCCATATTTTTTTACTCTATCTCAACAATTTGATTGCTCTTCTTTGTACTTGTTCTAGCAGCTCTACATCCTTCCTAAAAGGTGGTCTTCAGGCCTGTATGCAGTACTAAAAATATGGCCTGACCATTGCCTTATACAATGGGATAATCACCTCCTTTTCCCTCCTAGAAAAAATCTCGTATATCATTGGCAAAACCCTAAGAACTGTTCTGGCAGCCTGTCTGCATTGCTCAGAGAACTTCACATCTTACTGCACAATTACTCCCATAATTTTTCATTTTCCACTACTCTGAGTGCAGTACCACACAGTTGGTATGTTACTCTGGAGTTACTACTACCCATCTGCTGTACTTTGCATTTATCACTTTTAAACTTCAACTGCCATTTCTCAGCCCATCTGCCTACCTTTTCTAGATCCTGTTGCAGTAGCATACGGTCATTACTGTCATTAACCACCCTGCCAATCTTTGTATCATTTGCATTAAGCCTGTATTCTTTCATCAGTGTCATTGATAAATATAGAAAACAACAATGGACCGAACACTGAACCCTGTGGGACTCCACTCATAATGTTAGTCCATGAGGAGCAACGTCCGTTGATTACCACTCTCTATCTTTTCCCACTCAACCATACCTTTATCCATAGCAGCAACTTACCATTAATGCCACACTGCTCCAATTTGTACAACAGTATTTTATGTGCAGCAGTAGGAATAGCTTTCTCAGAATCCAAGTATATGATATCAGAATTTTTCTTTGTGACTAGGGATGGATGCTCACATAATTATGGCTAAGGATTTGTTTATTTCTTTTGCTGCCTCCCTTAATATAATTGGATCGATCCTATCCACCCGAGGCGCCTTTCTTATGTTTAACTAAGACATAAGCAGTGAGATAACAAAAATGAGAGTAGATGAGTGTGTTATAGGCCAAATAATTTGATGAATACAATGAACAACTATACAGAGAAATAGAGTGGACCGTTAAATCAGAATGGCTTATAATGGAGATTTTTACTTTCTGGATATTGACTTGGAACTTGTGGGTTGCTCACTCACAGGTTAGCAAGACCTTTTTTGTGGATTTATTGGAAGACTGGTTTTTGTAGCAGCATGTCAGAGAGGTAACAAAAGAAAGCAATACTCTTGATTTGATTATCAGCAGTTTTTATTCTGCAAATAAAAAGAACTGTGGTGAGGGACAGTGAACAGAGTGTATTGATTTGGGATTTACTTAATGATGTAACTACTATCAAGGGTAAAGGAAGGGTTTTTCTTTTGTAAAAGAGACTATAGTAATCTCAGAAAGTTTTTAAATTTTATACACTGGAACCAACTAATGATGTTACTGACAACAAATTCTAAATGGGAAGTATTCAGGGAATAATCATAGAAGCTACTGAGCTTTTCATACCAACTAAGAAGCACTGTTCAAGGCTTTGACCTAAATGGATGTCAGATGAACTAATAAAGACATATGACAGTGAATTAAAATACATGGGATACATATAAATTATCAGGTGATACAGAAGCATCTATTAGATGTAAACTAGTCTACAGTTAAGTCACAAAGAAGGTTAGGCAACTTAAGGCGTATTATGAAAAGTCTCGGGCAAAGGATGCAAAGAAAAACAGCAAGGTCTTCTTTGCTTATGTAAACACTAGTAGGAAGAGGATGAAACGTATTGGTCCACTTGATATCAATGGTTTAACTGTTTATAATTCTGCTCAGGTTGCTGACCAACTGAATAGTTATTTTACATCTACATTCATACTCAAAGAATTATTTAGGGAAGGGGATTCCAAAACTTTATGAAACTAACAGGTAGCTAAATGATTTTTTAATAATGGAGTGGAAATTGGAAGAGAAATTTTTGAAGTTAAACTTGAAAAGGGCACCTATAGTGGATGAAATCTGTCCAATCATTTTTTGAAGAAATTCAAAAATCAATTAGATAGTTATCTACATGAGGAGGGAAGTGCATAATTTGTATTTTCATATCTACTTTTTTGTCTGTTGCAGAAAAGCCTGTGATTGCCTTGTACTATATGGGTAATACAAATTCTAATTAAATTAGTTAGATATAATTTCCCTTTTATAATAAGATATATAATCATGTTATTGAAACAAAGTGATACTATGGTTTTAACATAATTCCATTCCTATCCATATGATCTTATATTACATGCTTAACCAAGGACTTCATAATCATCCTTCTTACAAAAGTCAAATTTATAGAACAGTAGTTGCCCATTTCAATATGAGCCACTTTTCTGCTGTAGGCAACTCTCAACTTTTTTTTTTTTTTTGTTTCATTTCTGTGAACTTGTGCGCCTCTTAGTCATTTCTGTATATGAACTTAGCAGATGCTAATATTAAAGAAGAAATAATGTGTAGTGGGCCTTGGTTGTGGAAGGAAAAATTGCAGAAGGAAATTTGAAATACAGCAAATTATCTGAGATTGTGCTTGGCATTTTAATATTTCTTCACAGCAGTGATGTGTGCAAGAAGATATGCAGCCAGACCAGGAGGTGGGGGGGGGGAGAAGCTCAGAACTCTTTGTGATGATTCTTTAGAATTACTTTATATAGCCAAGTCCAGACAGCAGTGTCATTACTATAAAGAAAACTGACCCTGCATTTCTGAATACTGAATAGTCTGCAACAGTACCTTACTTGAAGATTAATAATCAGTTGGTGATGTCTAACAGAAATTTATATAGTTGAAAGTCCTGGTTGGGCTAATATTTGAAAGTATATACTCTGAAATTTCTATTTTCTTACTTTGTACTACACTAATACATTCCTCATAGTTATTTAACAGTATTTTTCTGTGACATTTAAGTGCTAGCAATTGTTGTGACTAATTTCCTTGTATATAGAATTACAAAGTATCCCTCAAGTGCTCTAAGGAGGTTTCAAAGTTTAACTTGATATTCTCGGTGCAAGTATTAACAGTGTCTTCTCTCTACTTTATCCTCACATTAGCAGTTTCTCTGCACTCTACAGGCCTCCTGTATGACACCAGCAAAAACCATTGCACATCTCATGTTCAGGTGAATTTCATCCTTACAAAATAAATCCCCTCTGTGAACTAGGTGAAGTGAAGGCTGTGAAAAATTTTCCCCCCATAAGCCTTGCAGGATCCTTGAACCTCAAGAACCTCAAATAAATCTGCAATCATGTAATCCCTCCTATCAAATCTGGGTGGAATTTATATTTTGAAACATATTTTGCAGCGTTCTTCCAGTACTGCCTTATATTTCTTGACCAATTTGTCATTTCAATTTTCTTTTGTCATTAGTTTCCCACATATATAACTATATGTTATTTAGTTCAATTAAGAAGTAACAACTGGTTAGTAATGCTATCAGTTTTACCCTCCACTAAAATTGCCCCACTTGGAACCAGAGTATTCTGCATCTGATGAGCCATTCCTGATGTCTGTATTTTCTCGAGATCATTTGTTGACTTTTGGACATTTAATCACTTAATTTTGGACATTTAATCGCAGTCACTTAATTGGACATTTAAGTAACTGCCAAGGCCCAGATTTGTTACTCTCCATGGCTAGTAGTACTGGCTGTCTTTATCACTCAGTGTCATCCATTAATAAGCAAAGTTTTGATTTCAGATTGCTGTATTCTCTACACAAAAATCTATTCCATCTTAACCTCAAAACATCCTGAAGTCACTGCCATGCACTCCCCTATGTGTCAAAACTCATCCAGATGGAAGTTTGCCCATATAGTTTAAGCTCTTCTTATAATTCCCTCTAATT
The DNA here is from genome assembly GCF_048544385.1 of Mastigoproctus giganteus. NCBI lineage: Eukaryota > Metazoa > Arthropoda > Arachnida > Uropygi > Thelyphonidae > Mastigoproctus > Mastigoproctus giganteus. Next base: position 175,330,921 of record NC_143578.1, on the reverse strand, counting down.
GGATGACTACTTAATGCTTATTGCAGTCCTTCATCCAGCTGCTCGGGTGGGTTGTGAGATCTGCGACTGAGCAGGACAGTAAAATTTGTTGAAGTCACCCTCATGCTCTGGAACCATTCCTAAACAGTTACTGCTTTGTGATATATTGCAATATATTCTGCTGAAAGTAACTGGTATCAGACTAGAGTTTGATAAACCTGGCATCCATGCCCTTAAAGAATTCTTCCTTAGCTTGCCTAACATCCTTTGTGACTTGGTTACAGACTAGTTTATATCTGCCATAGGCTTTGGTATCGCCTGATAATTTATATGCATCCTATGCATTTTTCTGCTCTGCAACGAGTCCCATTAGTTCATCCAACATCCCTTTAGGTCTAAACCATGAACGATATTTCTTCATTGGTATGAAAAGCCTAGTAGCTTCTATAATTATTTCCTTGAATGCTTCCTATTTAGAATTTGCTAATGGTAACATCATCAGTTGGTCCCACTATATAGAATTTAGAAACTGGCTTAAGACCACTATATAAGTTGCTTTTTTGAAAGCAAAAACCCTTCCCTTTTGCCTCTAAAAGACTTGCCCTGCTCCTATTCCACATATCTCTTTTGCACAGTATATTTCCTGTTCTCTGATAAGGGGAATAGGATATATAAAATGACTAAAGTTATTTGACCTAATTTAAATTAACAATAGTACAGCATCATCCTGAAGATGCCATGTGTTTTTTCAGCATTCAGTGTTGCTAATTGTGAAAACAGTCAGCATGCTCTTGACATTTGGCTTGATCCGCCTTGCCTTTTTATTGACGTGGAGATAATGGACTTTTCCACTGGGAGGATTGCCACTTTGTTTCTGAGTTATAACCATACAACCAGCTTTCATCACCTGTTATGACCTAAAAAAGGAAGTTTCTGTCCTTTCCAGACTGTGTGTTCTGGTCCCTGCACACCAAAAGGGGTTCTGCTTCCAGTTTTAGTAATAGCCATATAGTGCAAGGAAGCCAAAAGCTTTTATTGCACTGGCTAGGGGAAAAAAAATATATTTTCTTCCCTCCTCACATAGGCAGCTATCCATTTGACCTTCTAATTTATTTAAACTGTTAGCTTCAACTACCTGTGAAAGCAACCTGTTCCAATAATCAGTTATTCACTGGCTAAAAGAAAACTTCCTACAATCTAGTCTAAACCTCTTCCCCTGTAAATTGAATTTAATCCCCCGAGTTCTGGAATTCTCTATAATGGCGAAAATTTCAGATCCCTTTTTTCCTCTACTGTTTTAATTCAACTCTACTAAGCATATAATTTATTTCGGGGTTGCTATTTCCTCAAGTATAAGACCTTGCATTTTGCTGCATTAAAACACAGCTACCACCTCTCTGACTATTCTTCAACCTGTTCAAGTCATCCTGAAATGGTGCTGCTTGGTACTAATTGTTAACTACTCTACCAGTCTTTATGTCATCTGCAAATTTTGACATCAAGCCTTCTATCCTATTGTTGATGTTGCTTATGAAAATCAGAAACAACAGTGGTCCAAGAACTGATCCTTCGGGGACCCCGCTTCTGACTTTATACCACTCTAAAGAATATCTATTAATCACAGCCTTCTGTCCTGCAGCCTCCCAGCAATCCATCTTAGAATTTTTCCAGTAATCCCAGCACATTGCAGCACAGTAACCTCTCATAAGGGATTGAGTCATATGCCTTGCTAAAATCCAAATAAACTATGTCGAAATTGTTCCCTATGCCCAGCTCATGAGTAACTGTGTCAAAATAGTGTACTAAGTTAGTTAAACACAATTTTACCTTAATGAAGCTGTGTTGTGTGAACTTCAGAATGCCATATATATCTAAATGTCCTCGGACTGCAATCCTAATCATTGAATATAATGTTTTCATTAACACTGAATTCAGACTAACCAGTCTGTAATCAACTTAAATCTTATAACCACCTTTATATATTAGTGATACATTGGTGCTTCTCCAATCCAAAAGGTTTCCCTAGGCCAAAGATGCTCTTATAATTAACTTCAATGGTTCTATACACCCTAGCAGTCTATCTCAAAATTACTGGGTATATGCCATCAGCTCTGGGAGTCCTACTTGTCTTTATGCTGAAAGGTTTTTTTTTTTTTTTAATGAACAGTCATCTGTAATTTCAAAATCACTAATTTCATATGACTCAGCCTGTTCGATTTATCCACAACATCAGCTGCGTCGTCTAGGACTTTCCCACATCCGGTGCACAAGGGTCTGATCTGATTTGATTTATTGTTTCATGTATTCACATGCATATCTTGTTCCCATTCTTTACTCTCTTAGGCATTTTTTTGTCATACACAGTCTTGGCCTCTCTAACCTTATCTGTGGTACTGTTGCAAATCAGCTTGCAGCTGTTGTAGGTTTCAGTATTTTTCCTCACTCTGTGGCTATCCCGTATTTTTTCTTTTCTTTTCTATTTGACTGGTCAGCTCTGCACTCATCCAATTCAGCATCCTCCTCCTCCTCCTGCAATATTTTCTTAATGATATGTATGCATTCATGGTTTCTGTGGTTTTTGCTTTAAAGGTATTCTATAATTCAAGTGTATTTGCCTTCATCCTGCAATCTGCCCAATTTATAAATGCCATATGATGCCTTAAACTGTGCCTTTAAATACTGCAGCATCGTCATCTTCTAAGTGATGGTTCCTTTATTTTAACCCTGGGGTTTCATCGAATTCATGAGTAATGAGGTCAAGAATTTTCTCACTGCTGTTGTTATCTCTGATATGCTGGTACAAATAATCATCATCTAGTGTATTTAGAAATTTTTTTTTTTACTTTTCCAATCAACCTGGGGCAGATTAAAGTCGCCCATAATAAGAGATTCATGTTTGCTTGCCCATTCCATCTGCATTTAAAGACTCTTGTCGTATTCTTCACAATCTTCCGGTCTCTAGATTACTCCCACTCTCATTGTTCCTTTGCTTCCGACTAACTCACACCATACAGATTCTATGCTGGCAGACGTAACTTCACACTTGGCAAAAGCTCTTTTCATGCTCAGGTGATTTTGATAAGAAGCATGACACCACCACCCCTTCTGTCTTCCCTAAATACGTTATACATGCCATAGTGGAACTCATCATCCCCAATTTCCTAGTGGCACCTTTTTTCTGTTACCCTATTATGTCAGTATTAGTTGTCCTAACCAAGAGTTCAAATTCAGCTGTTTTATTGACAGCACTCCTGATATTACTGTAGACACAGTTCAGACTAAGAAAAATTCTTCTATTTTTTACTCTCCTGAAACACTCCTTGAAGTTATTTCGGGCTTTTTTTTCCTAACTTTATCATCCCGTTCATTTGAAACATTGCTACCCTCAGAACTTATTGCCAACAATGGCTGTTGTGGCACCAAACAAGAATTCTTGAGTTTAGTACAAGCATTACTTTTACCCATACCATCAGATAAATGAGGATCTATATTACCCTTCCCCCCGTCCTCCCCCAACTAGCAGTTTCCTGGAACCATTGCAGTATCCTTGATGGTATTGACAAAAATCCTTGCACCACCTTTGTTCAAGAATACCATCTCTGCAAAATAGATTTCTTCTACCTGCAAGTGTGGGCCATGCTGATATAAAAAAAAAAAAAAAAAAATTTTCCCTTGAGGGAATCTAAAAAAAGTATTTTAGATTCCCTCAAGTCTTGAGTTAATCCACAAGGCATTCAGCATATATTCCCCTGTCTGTTGTGTCTGGGCATAATTGCAGACACGTATACGTTCTGTACACATCTTACTCGCAGCACTTTTTCAGCATGGTCTTATATTTATTCAATGAATGGTCACGTTGTGTTCATTGAATTTCATTAGTCCCCACCTGAATAATAATGCTCTCTTTATTCCCCTTAAAATCTGACAATCTGTTTGTAACATGATCAATTGTTACCAGCAAACACATCCTGACTCTGGTCTACCTATCTTTATTGCAAAAAATATTACCCGTTTCCCTGAAATAGTCTCCCAATAAAACTAGATCACCTTCACCCAGAGTGGTATGTACTTGACTGTTCCTATCTGGGTCCAGAAATGCGGGTGTATTACTTGACAGGTCACTAGATACTTGAGTCCCCGATGAGATCTCAGTTACATTTGTTTCTAGGGCAAGCAGTCGTTTCTTCAGTGACTCAAATTCTTCTCATAATCCATCAAGTATTATTTTGAAATCAGTACATTCTTTACACTGTATGCAAAGAAAAGAATCATCAGTTCAGCTAGGTTTGTCCACTAGATCATCCCTAGAATACATATCATAGGCTATACAAATGAAGAACTCGTGACTCATAGTGGAAATACTTGCAGGCATTTCAGTCTGGGTCACATTCTTTTAACAAAGATTACAATATTTAAATTTACAATATATTACAGAAATTAAATTACCAAAATATTAAAAAAATGAAACTATTGACAAAACTTTAACCACTAGTGAAGTTAAAAGCCATACTGAACGAAAGTTATGAACTTCCTGCCAAAATATCGAAAACAAAGGCTATGTGAATATTGTAGGCACTGTCACTAGTGAACTGTGGTTAGCATGGGCACTCGGAGCGGCCTGTGGAGTTACTGTGTGTTGTGACACATTACTCTAGTCACTAGCATTCCAATCACCAGCTAGTTGCACCACAGTCGTCCTTCTGTTGCCACGTACCATCCGGGAGAGCCTTCGCTCACCTCAAGCATCAATGAGTCGTGGTTGTCTAACACCTCGCTGGCGGTTCGTGGGGTTTCCCCTCCTTGGGCCACTTTCAGTAGGTAGTAACCATGGCTGAACATGAGCATCCCAGCAGCCATGCCGTTTCGGATATGCTCTGACCCAGTCGTCTGGCCATTACAATTTGGCCTTTGCCAAACTCACTTAAGTCCGCTGCCTTTCCCATCTGAAAAACAAGAGTAACACTGATTAACGGAACTCAGTATCAGGTGTTTTTTATACCATGTCCCGACTCGTGCAAGCACTGTAGTTCACCTGCAGTTGCTTCGATTTGCATAACAACTCACTGGTCATAATGTTTTGGCTCATCGGTGTAAAGTAGTGATTATCCTGTTGTATAAGGTAATGGTTAGGCCACAGCTTGAGTGCTGCATACAGGTCTGGAAGCCTCATTTTAGGTAAGATGCAGATCTATTGGAACTGCTGTAGAGAAGAGCAATGTGATTAATGAGGGGGAACAAAAGAGTATTCTTTGCAAGAAGGACTTCAGTTCTGAAAATTGCAGCATCTGAAAACTTAGACACCTTCAAGGAAATCAGATTGAGGTGTTTAAAGAAGCTTTGAAAGGATTGAGCAAAGTAAATGCTTGTGGCATCCTTACTCTTTATTATTATTATTATTATTATTATTAGCTACATGTTGCAAGGAAGCCTGAGGCTTATTCTGCACCAGCAAAAAAAAAAAAAAAAAAAAAAATCCCTGAGAGAGAGAGAGAGAGAGAGAGAACAAGAGACAGAAATAGAAGGGAATCACCAAGAAAGAGAAGAATGATGATATCCAGCTCAGGACCCTGGGTGTGGGCGTCTCCGTAGCCAGGTGGGAAGGAGCAGCAGTGCGTAGCACACGCATCTTGATTAGACCAGGGTTCGAGCCCGTCACCACCAAATACAGAGGATGCGGAAAGGTCAGGGAATGACCACCGCATATTCCCGGAGCAATATGGCCTTAGTCTCTAATGCTCCTAAAAACCAAATAACAATAACCCTGGGTGTGCCAAGCCCATACTCACCAGTTGTGAGCCCCTGCTCGGGCAACACACAAGAGGGGGGCATAAATTTAAATTAAGGAAGAATGGTTGCAGGATAGACATACAGAATTTTTTCTTTCAGCCAGCAGATAGTTGATTGTTCAGCACCACACACAACCTCTGTGTGGTGCTGTGAAAGTGGATAGTTTTCATAAATTTAAGGAAGAATTAGAGGATATTAGAGTGGTTGAGTTTATTAGTGGCTGGAGAGATGATGTAAGTGTATTTATATAAAATTTAACTGAAAACAGTTTTATATAAATCAAATGTTGTTACAGTTACAGTTCATTGTAATAAAATAGGTGTATTCTAAATTACGCTAAGGTATAAAATGTTTATGTATCACCATTCTTTAGTATTAAGTATAATATATATGGGCTTTATGCAGGCTTCAAAACCAATTTTTTGATAATACTATAGACCATGAGTTCTAGATTTTATTTTTGGGATTGTGGGGTGGAGAGCAAAATCTTTATATATTATAAATATACAAAAAAAAAAAAAAGTACTAAATATTTTTGTTATATGTATGTGTTTTTTTTTTTTTTTTTTTGTGGCTGATGCTACTGTGTAACTGCTACCTTCATCATTTGCCACTACTGTTACTAATATCAGATTTTAAAATTAACTTTTACTTTAAATCTATTGTAATTTAACCTATTGTGCATCAGGAGATGTCCTCAGAATTCTCAGTCCCTCTCTAAACTTTGATTTTATTCAGAAAGAATCAAGTTAATCAGAAAGTCCTTTCTCATAAACCCACTTAACTCCATACAACACATATTTTTTAATATTGCTGCATGCCTTTTCTAAAGCTACTTCAGCATTGCTCTTTTAAATTGTCATCCTTAATTCCTCATCCTAACACATGTCAATTAGCACACATCTATCACAGACAAAGTATATCTTTGGAAGGACTTTTATGAAGGTCCTTCAAAAAAATTATGAATATGAAGCTGTTTCATACATGAAATCATTCTTAGAAGTGAGACATGCATTCCGTATTTCAACAAGTTCAGGATAATTTCCTTATAGCATTCATTATTCTGCTAGTGAATTCTGTTGCAACATCCTAATTCTGCTTTGCCAAACATCATAGCTAAGTGGTCATCATGCATATACAGATTTCAAATCACTCTTATTTGCTGAATGCATATTACTGCAATTTCACGACACCATGAAATACAGTGAATTTCTTGTATTTGCTATTTTGTACTGTTATGGAGTAGAAATAACAAATTTATTTATTTAACCGTGAGGAGGGAACATTATAAACATTGCATTCCTCATTGCCTTTACCAATTCATTATGATTGCTTTTTAAACATATAAAGTGCCCTACCCTACCTGGCCTTCTGTGTTCAGTTTCTGCCAGCCGATATTCCTCTGCATCCTCTCAGTGGTCAGACACTACCCACCTGTTATGTTATCAAAGACATCTCACAACTAATGCTAATCTAATGACTAGTTTTACCATAGTCTAAAGCTCTGCTTCTGTGTGATATATGAACATTGTAATTAATACAAAAGGCACAAATCACATGTTTACTGTAATAGTTTTTTCTTTATTTTTAAATTTTTTTCTCAGTGATCAATTTAATGCACTGAGCTTACCCTGTCAATTTCATTCTATATAACAAACACTTGAATTGATGATATGTATACATTATAATTTTCGTTAATACTCTGTAAATGTGATTAATAGTTATCTTTTTCTTACCTTTAATAAGTATAAAGAATGAATACTGAAAAAATAATTATAAGAACTAAATGTAAAAAAAAAATTAAATAATATATACTTTGCAATTAATGGTGAAGTATGTTTTAAAATTTTTCTGTTTTTAGCATTTCTACTTCATGAGGTACTTTTGACCTGCTGTAGTTTTTGTTTTTCTGCTTTATTTCAATGTTCATATACTGAAAAGTGAAATAAGAACAATTTAGAAAACTTGGCCCAATGTGCTTCTTTTACATTACCTCTACATTGTTTATTTTATATATGAATTGAAATTTAACTGTAGTTATTGCAATTTAAGTATCATTATGAGCAAACTTTTCTTCTAAATTAACATTGATATTTTCATTGGAATAAAGTGGTAACAAATTAGATTAATCTTTTTATATGTCAGCTGCCATTAATAGTAAATTAGACATACAAAGTTGATAAACACTGAATATGAACTTCTCTTCAGACTTGTAATTTAGAACAGTTACATATTTTCAGTAAATTTTTATAAAATTGTAATAACACTTAAATATGAATCACTTAAAATAAAAATTACAGATAACATCTCAATGTTTAAAGTTAATTACCTGCTGCTATTACAGGATATTTCAAAAGTTCTGTTACTGGTATGATTATTGCACAAAGAAATAGCAGTGAGAATTGAATTTGTACTTGAAGTCTGCTTATATAAAATTATAACTGAAGCACAGTTTTATATAAATCAAATGTTGCTACAGTTCATTGCAATAAAATAGGTGTATTCTAAATTACACTAAGATATAAAATATTTATGTATCACCATTCTTTAGTATTTTGTATAATATACATGGGCTTTATGCAGGCTTCAAAACCAATTTTTTGATAATACTATAGACCACAAGTTCTAATTTTTATTTTTGGGATGACAGGGTGGAGAGCAAAATCTTTATATAATACAAATATGATAAAGCATTATAAGATAGTATTTCAGATATTTTATTTATATGTGGAAGTTGTAATATTTTGTGCAGTTAATTTTATGATATAAATTTCCAGATAGCTTTACTTTAAGTTGTCAAAATTGTAGATATAATTATATCAAGTTTTAGATAGTTTTGCAAGGATAAAATCTAAAGTACATGCAATACCATTTTTAAAGTAAATGGTAGTAAAGCTAATAGAAAATCATGAGTCACATAAAAAAAATTATGATTAAATGTAAGTCTCTTTAAATTTTGAATTACATCCCTATGTGTGCTTGGAAGCACACGTGTGTGGGTGTGTGCGTGTGGGTGTGTGCGTGTGCACACAACCCCCCCCCCACACACACACAATATTTGAAAAAAGGTAGCATTTAAGTGTTAACCTGCCAAATAAATTTCCATAATCTGTGGAAATTGAGGAAAACTTGAATTGCAGTCAGTTGTTGGTTGCCAGCTGTGTTTCCCTTCAGATTTTGCTCCCTCCAAAACCAGAAGCATGATGAAGAAACCATCCATACTCCTATCCCTACTGTGATGCCCTTCCACTGCACGCATGACAGACCTCATTGCTAATTGAGTCTGCGTCGTCTTGTGCACCATACACTGCTCTGCTGTATTAGGGCATGGTTTGTGAGATCGAACACATTCCTAGTCAAAAAGAAGAAAAATATATTTACACACACACACACACACACATACTGATTTGACTTTGCATTAGCAAACCCCCTTATGTAAAAAATGGACTAGTCTGTATGAAGACTCAAAGTTTGGAATGTTTCTTCAAAAACCGATCACTGGATTTGCATCGATCAGTTTTTGAACATGTGCGAGGAAGACTGGGTTGGCATTGAGACCTTTTCAGCTTTGAAGGTGCAATGATTGTGGGGGCAAGACATGCAGGTACTAGTATCTTGACAACAGCCAACATGGTTAAATACCTCCATTCTGTAGGGTAAAAGTGTACCATAACTTGCCCAGTGGTGATCAAACAACCAGCCAGAGGTTACTGGGGCAGCCATGTGTGGTCTGTGCCCACAGTGAACATCATGTGTTTTGTAATACAGCACCATTAATCAATGGAATAGCTACCTTTTTGTCATTGCTGACCAAGTACACCCCTTCATGATGATAGTGTATCTAGACAACTCCGGAGTCTGCAAGAGTGCTTACCATGCCACAAGGTCCAGCTGGTTGCTAACTGATTTCAGGAACAATATAATGAATTTCCATCCTCTCATGTCCACCCAACTCTCGTAATCCCCAACCCACTTGAGCACATTTGAGCCTACTGGAAAAGGACATTTGATGCTACAACCATCCACATGACGGCGGGCAAGCATTATTGGACATAATGTGCAATATGTGGGTAGCACTGCTATAGGACCCACTGCAACACCTTGTGGAGTTCATGCCATGCTGTGTATGGGCTGTATTATGGGCAAAAGGTGGCCCCCACATGATATTAGATGAGTGCTGCTAATGCAAAGCCAGCACAATGTGCATGTGTATACAATTTGTGGCTATTAAATAACGAGACTGTTGCAATGAAATAAATATAATGAAATATTTCATACCGTACAAGTTATCCCATTCAAAATAATTGCCTTGGGCTTGTATACACTGTTCCATACATTTCTTCCACTCATAGAAACATTTCTGGAAGTCATCTTCTGTAAGCTATTTTAATACTTCGGTTGTTTTTTCTGAACGTCTTTAATGGACTGAAAATGGGTTCCCTTAAAAGTACACTTTTCAGTTAACGGAATAGAAAAAGTCACAAGGGGGGTTAGATCTGGCAAGTAGGATGCATGTCCACACACAGGGATGTTTTTTGACTAACAGACAGTACATTGTATGTTGGGAGCATTTTTTGATGGAACCTCAAAACCATCTTTCCACAATTCAGGTCTCTCCCTTCAAATTTTTTCATGCAGCCTTGTCAGAACTTTAATATAGTATGTTTGATTCACAGCCTGATTTGGTCGGACATATTCAGCCATAATAATTCCTTTAATATCAAAGAAGACAAGAAGCACGGTTTTCATTTTTGATTTTGATATTCGGTTTTTAGTCTCAGGGATTGTTTTGTCCTACATTGTATTGATAGTGTGTTAGTTTCTGGACTGTACTGGAACATGCAACTTTCATTGCAAGTAATTACAATACTCAAAAAGTCTGGATCTTCATTTTTTTTTTTTTTTTTTTTTTAGAACACCTTCACAAACTTGGAGTCTTCTCATTCTTTGATCTTCATTCAAAAATTTTGGCACCATCTTGGTCCACACTTTTCTCATGCCTAAATTTTCAGTTAAAATTTGTCTATGTTGAGTTCTGATCCAACCATTCTAATGCTTAAACAATGATCATTTCTAATCAGTGTCCTCACCTGATACACATTTTCATCAGTTTTCATGGATGCCAGATGATCTGGTCATTCATTGTCTTCCACATTCTTTCTTCCTTCTAAAAATATTTTACACCATTCAAACATGTGAGCTCTTGACATAGTATCTTCCCCATAACCTTGATATAACAACTCATAACTTTCAGATAGTGTTTTCTTTAGTTTCATTAAAATGTGAGGTCGATTCATTGTTTGATTCTTTTGTCTGTCATTTTTCCATCAGACTGCAAAAAAACAAAGGTAAGGAAAATCTGTCTCACTGCAGAGTGAATGAGTATTGGAAGGTGACTTGGCAGACAACTAGGCAAAGGTTGAAGGTCAACTGCTACCCCTTTGTTTTTCAGGTGGTGCTTGGTGTGTAATGGCTGTGTGTGTGCACTCTCGTTATTTAGTAGCCACACCTTGTATGTATATATGTGTGTGTGTGTAATGCACAGAATCTTATGCACACTAATGGATAGTGGTAATCTGCTCTAAAACTACAATCAATTTTTTTATCCATGTTTAAATATGGTGATTTTAATATCTGTTTTACTAGTTTTATTTTTCCAAGAGCTTTTAAAACAGTAAAGGCTATCTGCAGTAATCATTTAAATTCTCTTCTCCCTCTCTATTCCCCACTTCCTTTCACTATTGTCTGTTTATTTTTTTTTTATTTGAATAAAAAAAGTTGTTTAATTATAATTTTGTTCGAAACTTTAGAAAAAAAAAAAAGTTTCCCTTTTTGTTATTCTGAATGAGATATTGGAATACAATATATAATTTATTTATTACTAATTGTTTTTATCATTATTGAATAGTCTAAATTTGTTATTTTTTAGTCTCAATATAAAATGTACATTATTTAAGCCATTGCTAATTTGATTTTATTTAATATTTATTTAGCTATTTTCATTTCAATATAATTGCATGTTTACAACATTTTTTTCATTTTCTTTTGCAACAGTTCATTTTAGTATTATAATAATTTATTCTTTTTATTGTAGATTGTCATAATGCAGATAGCCTTTTATAATCCTAGAAAAACAAATTTTATTGTTATATCATTGTTTAATACTACAAGATATTCCAAAGTGCTTTTTCTTCTTGGTGTCTGCATATAGTACATAAAAATTGTTGCAAATATATCATTACGGGAAAATGTTTTGGCATCTAAAACTTTTGGCATCTAAAACATCTCCAAGTTTTTGGAAAAATTTATCTTGCACAATAATTGTTGTTATGATAGTGCTGCCTACACTGCGATTATTTTTTTGCTTGGAATAAGTTGTATCTGAGATAAGGAGTGGCATTAATCACATTGATTATGAAGCACAATAAATCACATACATTCAAACACTGAAATTGTGGAGAATTTTAAAGGTAGATTTTTTCCTGCCTTAATTTTTTGAAATAGTCAGTGAATGTAGGAATAACTATGAAAGGCCAACATAATGTACATGTTAACACTGACACTAGTGAGCATAATTGTCTGTAGAACATCATATGTTTACTAGCATTTTTTCCATGACATCAAAATGAAATCTGATATCACAACATATTGCACTAAGAAATAGTAAGGAGTGTGTGTTTTTTTTATTATTATACATTGGAATTAATTACAAACATGCAGTACTAAGGAGTGTGTGGAATAAATTGATATTTAGTAATATTGGAGAAGTTGAAAATGTATTTGTAAATGTGGATAAGAGAGAGAGAGAGAAATATAATGGATGTGCTATATTTCAAAACTGCAGGGATGTAAGACGCTTCAAAGTTTAGATGGTGAACTATTATGGGTCAACTTATATGATTGTGTGAATATTCCAATTGCATGGTTTCTCCAGCACTCACATCTTTTGCTAATTTTTGATCTGCTGTGTGTATGACTGCAAATGCTAATGTCAACGATGTTTAGAAAGAAATGCAATCCTAGATAAAACTGACATGGCATTACTTTATTACATTACAGAAAGTACTGAATGACATGGCCAATGAGTATCTCACTCAAGTGCCCCTAATCATGTTATAGAAGACTTATTGATATGGCTTCTATTACATGTTGAATTATAACCTGTAGCTCTTTTCAGTGAATGAGAATGATGCAAATATATATTAAAAATTTCCATAAGAAGAAGTTAGGTGGGCTAAGATGTGGACAATGTTTTTACCTGCTGTATTTATTTGCAAAACTATAATCATGTGATACTTAGTGGATTCACTGCAGAGTTTCCTAAGCTAACATTTAGGAGCCACCTAACACAAAATACAACATATATCCATCTAGTGAGTGTATATCACAAATTATATTGATGCATTTTATACCCTATATTGTCAGAGAACATATTCAGCTATGACGATTATGTTTAGGCACACTACCAGAACTCATCATAATGAAGTACCATTGTATCATGTGTAATCATTACAACTAGGTGAAGTCTTTGGCAAAACACATGGTATAGGTTGTGGGTATAGCATATAATTGGTATCACACCTTGATTAATACTCATACTATTGCAAAATAAATACACTTAAGAATAAATATGCAGTTTGAATAAGTAGGAAATAGGTTGAATATTTATATATTAGATTTGTGGAGTCTGCTATGAATTACAAAATGTATGCACTGCCATATTACAGTTGAATGACTGTCATGCCCTCCCTGTATCTCGCTGTCATTCTGCTGGGAGGAAATGACATTGAGATGCAGGTTGGGTAACTGATTGTCTCCTTATAGTGTGTTGATGCACTGGATCAGAATTTTTTTACTGTTAACAGAGACTGCCTGGACAGTTTAAAGTTATAGTGCACAGAATTATATAATTTTTAAATTTCATAATACTGTCCATTTGACTTATCTGTGTTCCTCATCGTATCTTCACATGAAGAAGTCAGACAGTTCCAGTCAGCAAAATGTGCATGAGTAACCATTTGTGCATAAGGGTTGGTCAAGTACATTTTGCTCATTATGCACATGAAATTTGACTTATAATTTCCTGGTAATACACATAAAAATTGAACTAGAAACTGAAAACATATTACTTAACTTATAAGACAATTTTCAGTAACAATAGACAAAATTTCACTTTATTGTATAGTAGATAACCTCTGTCCTAAAAGTGGTGCTGCTTCAGAAATGTAACATTAAATGAGAGACAGATATGTTGGTTGGACATTATTTTAATTATAAATAGTGTGTTTCTAGTGCAGCAGTACATTTTTATGTTCATTATGTAAATTAATTTGTGCTTTTTATGTTGGCCATCATTTGAACTGTAAAGAAATTCTTTTATTTTATTTTAGACTACTTATTTCTTTCTCAAATATATTTATTTTACAATAATATCAGCCAGTATTATTCAAGATGTGATAAATGTGATCTGATTGGCGTTCTAGGTCTTTTTCATCATAATAGAATATGATGCATTCTACTAGATGTCACATAGTTATAATTTTTCAAATAACTGTACCAAATTAACATTCTAAGTTTTTATGCCACTGATGAAAGTTTCTTATATATTTTAAAGTTATAAAATTTTACATGTAATTTTTATAATTTACAAGATATAATTTACTAATATGATGGTTTTGGCAGCAGATTTTTTTTTTGGTTAATTACAAAACCACAACTACAAAATGATTTTGTAGTTAACGTTGTTTTACAATAAACCCTCAAATTATCTAAAGTCATTGAATAACAGAAATTTCAGAAAAGAGAAACTTACTGTTTTTTTATAGGAATATATCACTTAATAATGGACAGTTACAGCGAACTTAGTGTAGTGCATGCTAAAGAACTTGCTCAAAAATAGGTATTAATATTATTAGATCTTTTATTCAAGGACTTCAATTCGAGGGTTTAGTGTCAAACAACATTAACTACAAAACTGCATTTTATTTTTGCGATAACTTTAGTTTTACTTTATACAAATAACAATGCATATCCTCTCATAGAACTGTATCTCTCTAGCACTTTACAAGTTAGCTTAGGCTGTAAATACATTTCCGGTAAACCAAGAAAATATCAAATGACTTTTTTCTTTTTTTTTTGTTTAATTACAAAACCATCAACTACAAAATGATTTTGTAGTTAATGTTGTTTGACAATAAATCCTCAATTATCTAAAGTCATTGAATAACAGAAATTTAAGAAAAGAGAAACTCACTGTTTTTTTTATAAGAATTCATGAATCATATATATTCTTCAATACAATATAATACAGTACATTCTATGATCACATTGCATGTAGTTACAATAAAAAGTATGTATGTAGGGTTTAATTTTAAAATCCTTTTTATTAAACAAAATAAGTTGAAAATACTACAGTGTGTGTATAAAATGTATAGTACATATAGTATGAATTTGTTAGTTCACTATATCTTACAGTATTTTAAGTGTTTAAAAACATACAGTTCTAAACATACCCTTGTAAGCTTATTTATTTATTATTATTACTTTTTAAAATAAGCACACAGCATTTGGTCATTGTTAATTGAACAAAGTACAGTCTGGAATCTTGACAATTGAATGTGAGAAACAATGAGAACACATGTTATAATGTTTGGTTTGGATAAACGTTTTACAAAAAAGTACTTTTTTTATTTTTTCAGTCATTATCAGTTTTTAATATTTTCCAGATTGAGAGTGGTATGAATCGAGAAAACGAAAACACACACACACACACACACACACACACACACACACACACACACACACACACACACACACACACACACACACAATTTGTTTTCAGATCAGTGCTGTTTACTGACACTGTCCCTCACTTCTGGCATAGTTACGCATTGTTTCAACATTTTGCACTGCATCACACTTCTCCTTTTTTGGCTTTGGCCAAATGGTTCAGTTGATAGAAACCTATTAGTAGAATACTAGATAATTGAGGTGTCCTAGTTATGTAATTTAAGTACCCTGACAAAGATAGCACCACTAAAAATCTGTGCTTGCACTCTTATTAAATTCACTTTATGTACAAACTGTTTTCTGAATAAATAAAACCCTGTTTTTTGAATTTGAAACCACTAAATTTGCATTCCTATATTTAAACACACTTTTTAATCCCTTTATTTTAATTGAAAAGCCATGTGTGCAAGCATTCATGCATGTGTGTATCACACGAGCTTAAACGATCTTTAATAATAATTATCTAAGTTGCAGTGACATGCACATTGGTTGTGAAGTATATTGAAGAGATAAGATGCAGTTTATTTGTGTATGGCAGTAACTTTAAATGAAATAATGTCCATGTGAATAGTGACTGCTTTTATTCTGCAGTGAGTAAATGGAATTAATATCATGACATTAGGAGACCCCAGATGCTATGTGATTTTTGATTGAACAATTTCTCTGAGCTTTGATTGGGATTTTCTAATATGATTTCTAATTCTTTTATGTTCCTATCATAATAAATCTCCTTATAAGCAAGTGCTACTATTAATAATGGCTCCTGCTTGAAAAGTATACTGAAAGAGAGCAAGAAAGAAAAGGCTATATTTCTGTATTTTTAATAGTTTCATTTATTAACACCTCGCCTACTAATCTTTGCTTACACCAGGCACTGCTCCTGCTTCCCTAGGTCTGAAAGGTTGCTTGGCTGTTGTCAGATTTTAGGTGCATCAGCAACTTAGACTGACAGTAAATCAATTTGCACACATATATAATGCGTGTAAATTGATTTGCTGAATTTCTTATTCAAAAATGCCTTCACAATGTTGCCAGATCATAGAAAATGGTGAAAAGACTCCACTCTGGAAATTTATTTATAGAGACCATGAACTATCAATACTCCAATCCAAAATCTTACTCAGAATTTTAAACTTTGCAGGTATTCCTATCACAGTTATTCCACATGCCACCCTAAATTCTCCCAAAGGTGTCCAGTCTGAATGGGACTTGCTAATTGTTTCTGAAGAAGAATTAGTCCAAGAAATTTTACAGGCGAAGATAATTAAAATTAAGAAAGATGGTTACTGCATGAAATTTATTTTAACATTTTCTACATTAACCCTTTCAACTATGGTTTAAGCCAGATGTCTGAACTTCCATATACAACCTTATATCTCTAATCCTATTAAGTGCTTCAAGTGCCAAAAATTTGGCCAGGCTCAAACAGTGTACTTCAACTGTGGATCCAAGGAGCAAACATCTGTTTGTCCAAACTGTGAGGGTAACCATACAGCTTATTTGAAAGTCTGTGAAATCTAGAAACAGGAAAGAAAATATAAAAGTAGAAGCAAGGAAACAAAAATCAGAAGGAATGCAAAGTGGAGCATCCACACCACTGCCACCATCCATAATGCTCCATCATGGTTTCCACCAGCTGCTACTCCAACCCCTCCAGATACTGGGAGACTTAAAAACTTAACTCACAGAAGATCTATGTACAGACATGGAAATCAATGACACCACTAACCTCAATGAAACCCTTGGAAAGATACATTCAGAAGAGGAGTATTGTAATACTCTACGTCCCATAAACAGATCACCTCTGAAAAACAGTCAAAAACTCATTATTCTTCCAAATCCAAATAATAGACTAGTTCATTCAATGTAACTTCAGAAGCCTGAATAGCAATATTAATGATATCCAGAACTAGATTAATCAGTCTCGTCCAATAGGCTTGTATCTATGCAAGTTTACCCATAGTTCACATGGTGACATAGCTATATTGATTGACTCTAAAATTCTCACCAGACATATTGCCATACAAACCTCTTTAGAAGTAGTTGCAGTATGCTTTGCACCTGGAATAATTTTTACTCTTTTGTCCATGTATTTCTCACCAATCACATATTCTTGCTAACTGAACTAGATGATCTTATGCTACAACTACCAACTCCTTTTTATGTGTTTGGTGATTTTAATGGCATTATCGAGATCACTACAGACAGGCAACCAGGGATACACAATGGAGTCCTTTCTTGAAAAGCATAACCTCATGCTGCTAAACACAGACCCTCACACCTATTGTACATTTTTCTAGACTTAGTCTCAGCAGTAGACCTGTCGATATGATCCCCCTCATTTTTCTAGATTTAATTGGAGAGTATAATTAGTCTGTTAAATAGTGAACATTTTCCTATAATTCATAAGCCCCCCATTCAGCAAACCTTTCCAGTTAGTAGTCAAGCAATATGTAAATTCTTTAAAGCAGACTGGAATAAAATATGCATCCTACACTAAATGATCATATCATTATCATCAATCTATAGATGATACCATTGAACATGTTACAGAACAGATATTAGTAGCTGCTGCCACTGCCATACCACAAATCCCAAATAAGATGTGCAAGTACACCAAATATATGAGAATTTCTCTAACTGGTGGAATTCAACATGCAGTGATGCAAAGAGGGAAAAGAACAAGGTGTGGATTGAGTTTCAAAAGAACCCAACCACTGCTAATCTCACTAATTAGAAAAACTTAAAACACATGCTTCTAAAATCTGGCAGAATGCTAAGAAAAAACCGTGCATCTGATTTGCCTTCTCTGTCACCAAAGACTGTTGCAGGAATCTGGCAAAAAATTAGGTGCCTTACTAGAAGATTTCTGTCAGCATCCTCTCTGGTTATCATCTGGAAAAGACAGGAGATAACCATTCTGCATCAAATATGTATGATCCCTCTTTCCTAAATGACATGTACTAAGCATCTGAATGACAGAACCATACTCTCTCTGCTGTGAAAATACCAATTAGATCCAAATTATTATAGACTAATCTCGCTTACTAGCTGCTTGGGTAAGACTTTAGAGAAAATGATACCCAGTCACCTCACAATTTCCTGGAAACCTAGATTATTACAAACAAAGATCTGTTTTGTTTTCAGAAAATAGATCTACCATACACTTTATCATCATGACCTAGTGAAATGCTTTCATAAAAAAAGTGAGCATTTGGTCATTGTGAGCCTAGAGATGTGCACGGAGGGTTGGTTGTGTCTGGTTACTATTATTATTGTTATCACTACTGTTGGTCAAGGAACTCTCTTACTTACCCCATTAGGTTCTTAAGGAGGCACTTTAGCACTGTGGTGGCTGGTAGTAATCGGGGTGGTCATTACTTGTTCCATATGCCTAGAGATTGTCATTACTTGTTCCATATGCCTAGAGATTGTCATTACTTGTTCCATATGCCTAGAGATTGTCATTACTTGTTCCATATGCCTAGAGATTGTCATTACTTGTTCCATATCTTTGGCTTCCTGATCTTTTCCTCATATGTTTTCTGGAGGTTGTTGGTGTTGGACACTGTTATGTCGATAAGGTATGTTGCCATTTCCTTCTTGTTGAATCTTGTGCGGGATTCGTCTTATGGAACAGTCCAGTATAGTCTGAATAGAGGTTTCTAGTATAGCTTGAGACTTGTACTTGTAATACTGTAAACTTGGTATTTTTGCACTATCTTCTGATGTATTATCCTGTCCACCTGGTCGTGTCTGTGCATGTAATCTGTCTAATGATCACCCTGCATCCTGTGGTGATGTGCTGGATTGTTTGTGGGGGCCAGGTGACATCGTCGACATGTTCCATTTGTTACTCCTGGGTCCTTGGTGATGCATTTCCTGTAGTTCCTAGCATTGATTACTTGGTCTTGGGAGGCGCCTCCGTAGCCAGGTGGGCAGGAGCAGCAGTGTGTAGCACACTCTTCTTGATTAGACCGGGGTTCGAGCCCGTCACCACCAAATACGGAGGATGCGGAAAGGTCAGGGAATGACCACCGCATATCCCCGGAGCAACATGGCCTTAGTTGCTAATGCTCCTAAAAAAAAAAAAAAAAAACCAAACCTTGGTCTTGGGTGGTGAGCTTGAATCCTTCAATTTCAGGGAAGAGCCTTCCTTTTGTGAGCCAAGCATTGGAAGCCACCTTATCTATATAGGCTTGATGGATGTCATCAAAATGACATCAAAATGGATGTCATTTTGTCAGGGAGTGTCTTCATCCATCTTTCTATATATGTTTCTTCTGTCTGTGTCAGTGTGGTCTCCTTGTTGAGGTTGAGTGTTATTTGAGGCCATTTGCCTGTGTTTCTTATGGCTTGGTAGATTGGTGGTGTAATTTCCTGGAAGTTATCCCACAAGCTGTCAATTGCCTTCTCTTGTTCAATGAGGTCAGTCAATCCCCTTCCTCCTTCTTTATGGGCTGTAGTCAGTCTCTCAATGGCTGATGTCTGGTGGTGGTGGTGGCGGCTCTTGGTCATCATTATCCTGGTCAATCTTGTAAGCTCCTCCAGCTTAGTGTTGATCCAGTCTATGATCCCAAAGGAGTGCATTAGTACTGGGATTGCATAAGTATTTATGACTGTGACCATGTTCCTGCCATTCAGCTTTGATTTTAGCAGGCCTTTTAGTCTCTGATAGTATTTCTCAGTCAGGCATTCCTTGATCTCCTTGTGTTCTAGCTGGTGGGCCTGCATCATCTCCAGATATTTGTGTCTTCCTTTGTCATGCTTCAATATCTTGTCTGGTCTTCAACTGGTAGTTTCATCTAACTGGATGTCCTTGATGCACTCCATTGGTTTTGCATTTGTCTTGGCAAGATTGCATCCTGATGTCAGCGCTGAACTCTTCAATGAACCGAATTAGCTGTTGACTTGATTCTCAATTACTGCATAGAGTTTGATGTCATTCAGGTACACAAGGTGAGAGAGGGTGTACAGGTTATTCCTACCTTTTTGGGTTTAAATGTACTTGCTGTTATTGAATGTGGTGGACAGTAGGTTGAGTGCTACACAGAACCATAGTGGGCTCAGGGCATCTCCCTGGAAGAGTCCTCTTTAGATGGGTATCTATCTGGTCATGATGCTCTTGACCTTGATGGTGGCCCTCCATTTTGCCCTTGTTGCTTCTAGGACGTGTGTCAGTGTAGGGTTGAATTTGTAGATCTTCAGTGTCTGTATCAGTCAGCTGAGGGGCACAGAGTTGAAGGCCTAGAGGTAGCCAGTGTAGGCCATGTACAGGTTACGGTGCTTCTTGTAGGCAAGCTCCATAACTGCAGCATCAATAGTACATTGCTCCTTGTATCCTCTGCTCATCTGCCTACATCACTTCTGCAGTTCAGCCATAATGTTCTAACTCTCCAAGATCATTACTATTATTATTAGTAGTAGGAGCATATAAAGCAAGGAAGCTAGCTTATAAAGCAGTGGTTCCCAAACTTTTTCAAGTCAGCACTCCCTGATTCATTAATTCATTCCCAATGTCCCTGAGTCCTAACTTATAAAATATTAGCATTAGCATTAGTAGAGGCATATGATGCAAGAAAGCAAGCTTATATAGCATCAGCCAAAAAAAACCCCTTCCTTTCACTGTTCCATTCATTCAAAATGTTTGTCTAGTTCTGCCTTGAATTTATTTAAGCCATCAACTTCCACAAAACAGATGGAAGTTTTTTCCAGCAATCAACTACCCGCTGACTCAATGCAAATTTCCACACGTGTATTCTAGGGGGGGGGGGGGATTGTCAAATATCTGGGTATATTCTTACCAAGTATACACCATATCCAAAAATTCCATTACATCATAAAGCATGTCCCCCACACTTTTTCTTACTGTTGAATACACCATGAATTGCTAAACTAATAGAGTAAGCTTATCTGCGAAAAGATCTAAGCCTCCCAAACACTTCCTGGTTCATTTCACAAATATACGTGGTCTCAGTTTTAATCTCAACAATGTCCATTTCCACTTGCAGTCTGCCAAACCCCATGTACTTTTTCTGACAGAATCTCATTTCAGTTGCCCAAATTATTCACTGTATGATTCCTTCACCTCAAAGGTGGTACTAGTGCATATGTCCGTTCCGATATTCCGTCAGAGACTTGGATATTTAGAATCTCCTTTTTTTGATTTTCTATCACTTAAAATCTCTCTACCTCATTCTGTCAAATTCATCTGTTGTCTCTACTGCTCTCCCAACTCCACTAATCACTTGGAGCTCTTTGACTTCCTCTCTTTGCAACTTTACTTTCTCCGGTCCAACTTTCCTAACAGTGAGGTAATTTTACTTTGTGATTTTAATGTTCACAACTCCGGACGCCAGCTGGAGAGCTGGTGTCCGTTTTCTAGTCACACCGACCCAGCTGTTCGAGCTGAGGCTTTTGCAATTACTAATGACCTTTACAGATTGTTCATTTACCTACAAGAATACCAGACAATCCTAACCATACAGCCAACACGCTTGATCTTTTTCTCACAAACAAACCATTCTAAGTACACAGTCGAAGTGAGTGGCCCTTTAGCCACCTCAGATCACAACTTGGTGATTGTCTCTTCTCCAATGGAGCCATTATCTCGTGGCTTTTCCCAACCTCGTGTTGTTTGACATTACAAGAATGCAAAATGGAATGACCTGTGAGATTTCTTTTCCTTTGTCGGATTACTGTTTCAAAACTTCTGATGTCAACATTTGCTCAGATTGTGTCAGTGCAGTTATTCTTGTAGGAATGGAATCCTTTATCCCACACTCCACTTTAAAATTTTGTCCTTTATCTAAACCTTGGTTTTCCAATAAATGTGCTAAGGCTGCTCAAGAGAATAATGTTGCATATCGTAATTGGCTTGTTTCCAATTCTTCAGTTTCATTTTCTGCCTACACCAAACTCGCAACAATTGTAAAGCAGTTATTAATCAGTCCAAACTAGATTTTGAACAGGCTAAGAGTAGAAAACTTGCTTCTTGTGCTAATGGTAGCCAAGCATTCTGGTCTCTTGCCAAAGCTATTGGCCACAACTTTTGCCAATCTCTGGTCCCACCTCTGTCAAAACCAGATGGTTCTGTTGTCACTTCAGCCAAGGATAAAGCTGACCTGCTAGAATCCCATTTTTCTTCCAACTCATGTATTAATGATCTTGAAAAACACCTCCCACCATTCCCAACATGCTCCATTCAATGCCTCTTCTGGTCTACCATTAAAAGGATTTTGACGAATCTTGATGCTAAGAAAGCTCCAGGTCCTGAAGGTATTTCTCCACTTGTTCTCAAAACCTGTTCTCCTGAACTTACTCCTGTTCTTTGTCACCTTTTTTCACTTTCTTATTCCAAAGGTGTTTTTCCTTCTGCTTGGAAATTTTCTCATCCAGCCAGTTCCTAAAAAGGGTGGCAAATCCCACCCATCCAATTATCATCTCACTGCAATTACTTCTACACTTTCTAAAGTAATGGAGAAATCAATTAACCGCCAACTTTTAAACTACCTAGAAAATTTCCGTCTGATCAACGATTGCCAATATGGATTCCGTCAGTGTCGATCCACTGGTGCTATTCTGGCTTGTGTTACCCATTTATGGACAAATTTAATGGAAAAGTTTGGTGAAACATAGGCAGTTGCTTTTACATCTCAAAGGTTTTTGATTGTGTTTGGCATAAAGGTCTTCTAAATAAGCTTCCATCCTATGGTTTGTCAACTGTTTTTTGTAATTGGTTATCCAGTTTTTTCTCTGATCGCTCACTGATGGTGACGGTAGATGGCTCTCTGTCTTCTAACTTCTACACTAATGCTGGTGTCCCCCAAGGTTCAGTTCTTTTCCCCACCCTTTTCCTCTTGTGTATTAATGACCTTTTCCATTGACTGGAAATCCTATCCATAGTTTTGCTGATGATAGCACATTGCATTCCACTTTCCATTTTGAGAAACCTTGCCCTGCTCAGTCAGCTTCAACTTCTCGAATATCCGCTACCAATTCCTTAAATACTGATCTCCAGGTAATTCTCCAGTGGAGCAAAGAGAATTAAGTTGATTTCAATCCTTGTAAAACTCAGCCTTCTCTTATATCTCGCAAAAAGGATTCTTCTACTTCTATGCTTATCTTTGCATTAGCATTAGTAGATGCATATGATGCAAGAAAGCAAGCTTATGCAGCATCAGCCAAAAAAAAAAAAAAAAAACCCTTCCACTTCACCCCTCCGTTCATTCGAAATACCTGTCCAGCTGAGCCTTAAATTTATTTAGGCTATCAACTTCCACAACAAGGGATGGAAGTCTGTTCCACCAACCAACCAACTACCTGCTGGCTAAAGGCAAATTTCCACACATCTATCCTACATCTGTCTTTCCTCAATCTTAATTTATTCCCTCTCAGGTGATTATTCTGAGCAAGAGGAAGAATCCCATTGGCATTGAGCATGCGCAAACCATTTGGTGACACTCCGATTTCTGGCAAGTTGATATATCTCTTTTGGGGATTACCCTGACTTCTAATCTCTCTTGGCACAAGCACATTACAAATATTGCTTCTTCTGCATCTAAAAAACTTGGTTTTCTCTTTCACTGTTGGCATTACTTTTCTTCCAAAAGCTGTTCACTTTGTACAAATCCCAAATCTGCCTTACCATGGAATATTGTTCCCACATCTGGGGCTGTGCCCCCAAAACCCTTCTCAGGCTTCTAGATTCCATTCAGCAGCGGGCAGTTAGGTTAATTGATGACTCATCTCTAACAGTCTCTCCACTCTCTGTCTCATAGACATACTGTTTCTGCTGCATGCCTTTTCTACAGATACTTCCATGGACACTGTTCTTTTGAATTGGCTGCTATAGCATTAGCATTAGTAGAGGCATATGATGCAAGAAAGCAAGCTTATTCAGCATCAGCCAAAAAAAAAAAAAAAAACACACCACTCCCATTTCACCCCTCCGTTCGCTCGAAATACCTGTCCAGTTGAGCCTTAAATTTGTTTAGGCTATCAACTTCAACAACAAGTGATGGAAGTCGGTTCCACCAACCAGCCACCCGCTGGCCAAAGGCAAATTTCCGCACATCTATCCGACATCCTTCCTTCCTCAATTTGAATTTATGCCCTCTGAGCTGATTATTCTAAGCAAGATGAAGAATCCCATTGGCAATGAGCATGCTCAAACCATTCAAAGCCTTATACACCTCTATCAGATCACCTCGCCGGTGCCTAGTCTTCAGACTCTGTAATTTGCAAAACTTAAGCCTTTCTTCATAAGAGCAACCTTTGATCCATTCACTAATCTTGTTGCCCTTCTCTGTACCCGTTCCAGCAGCTCTACATCCTTCTTGAAATGAGGCCTCCAGACCTGTATACAGTACTCAAGATGTGGCCTAACCATTGCCTTATACAAGGGAATAATCACCTTATCCCTGCTAGAAAAATTCCTGTATATCATTGACAAGACACCATGAGCTACTCTTGCAGCTCGTCTGCCTGCACAATTACCCCCAGGTCCTTTTCATTCTCCACCACTGTCAGTGTAGTACCGCAGAGTTGATACGTTGCTCTGGGATTACTGTTTCCCATATGTAGTACTTTACATTTGTCAATGTTAAACTTCATTTGCCACCTCTCAGCCCATCTGTTCAACCTTTCCAGATCCTGTTGCAGCAGCATAGCATCAGTAGTGTCCTTAACGACCCTGCCAACCTTTGTATCATCTGCAAACTTGGACATTAAACTTGATATCCCATCATCAATATCATTCATAAACACCGAAAACAACAACGGACCCAACACTGAACCCTGAGGAACTCCACTAATAACATTAGTCCACTTTGAGCAGTGTCCATTGATTACCACTCTCTGTCTTCTGCCACTCAACCATCCCCTTATCCATAGCAGCAATTTGCCTCCAATGCCACACTGCTCCAATTTGTGCAGCAGTCTTCCATGTGCAACAGTATCAAAAGCCTTTCTAAGATCCAAATATATAATATCAAAGTTATTCCCTGCATCCAGTTCTTTTGTGACTACATCATAGTATCCAATCAAATTGGTCAGGCAAGACCTGCCCTTAACAAAACCATGCTGCGTCTGAGCTATAACTGAATTCTTGTCTAGATGATCCTGCAGTGCTTCTTTAACCAGTGCCTCCATTAATTTACCTGGAACAGAAGTTAAACTAACAGGTCTATAATTACTTGTGTCAGCCTTTGATCCTCCTTTGTGAATTGGGGTTACATTTGCACAACTCCAGTCTATGGGTACCTCCCCTGAGTCCAAAGAAGCTCTCATAATTATGGCTAGGGGTTTGCTTACTTCCTTTGCTGCCTCCTTTAATATAACTGGATAGATCCCATCCACCCCAGGTGCCTTTTTTATGTTTATCCTCAACAATCTCTTCTCCACTTTCCTCTCAGTTATTACAAAATCATCCAGCTCACTGCCAATGTTTACTTTACCTACATCATTCCTTCCTGAATAACTCCATGTGTGAATGTAGATGCAAAATACTTGTTTAGATTGTTAGCCACCTGAGCAGGATCATCAACTGTTGAACCATCAATATCCAGTGGACCAATCTGATTCATCCCTTTCCTTCTTGAGTTTAAATAGGTAAAGAACTCTTTTCTGTTTTTCTTTGCATCCTTTGCCAAGGATTTTTCGTAGTCTGCCTTTGCCTGCCTAATCTCCTTTGTGACTTGGTTACAGACCAACTTATATCTATCATAGGCTTCCATGTCACCCATTAATTTGTATGTATCCCATGCATTTTTCTTCTCTGCCACATGTCTCATTAGTTCATCTGACAACCATTTAGGCCTAAACCTTGAACAATATTTCTTAGTTGGTATGTAAAGCCTGGTAGCCTCCAAGATTAGTTCCTTGAATGCTTCCCATTTTGAGTTTGCTGTTGGTAACATCATCAGTTGGTCCCACTGTATAGAATTTAAATACTGTCTCAGACCATCATAGTCGCCTTTACAAAAACAAAAACCCTTCCCTTTACCTCTGATGGTAGTTACCTCCTATAATTCCTGCTCTCTCCTTCTCTCTCTTTCAAAACAGTCCTAACATGTGCCACCACCAGCCAACATCCATTTACTGTCCAACTACTAACTCACAAAACCAACTTTTCATCTTCCTCGTTTATTCATTCAACTGCTGTTTTCTGGAACAACCTTGCTTCATACGTATTTCCTGAAAATTACAGTCTACAGAAATTCAAGTCTAATGTCAACAAATATCTTCTCTCATATTCTCAACCTCCAACCCAAGCATGGTACTACGTACTATATGTTCTCATACCTCTCGTGTTTGTGGTTTTCATTTAAAAAAAAAAAAAAAAAAAAAACTTGTTGAAATTTTTGCACTGTTCCAGCAATCTATATTCCTCTTAAAATTAGGCCTCCAGTCCTGTTTGCACTAATCAAGATGTGGTCTGACCATTTCCTTATAAAATGGGATAATCACCTCCTTATCCCAGCTAGCAAAATTCCTATATATTATTGACAAAACCCCATGAGTTGTCCTGGCAGCCAATCTGAACTGCTCAGAGAACTCCTTATCTGACTGC
Organism: Mastigoproctus giganteus; assembly: GCF_048544385.1. Classification (NCBI taxonomy): domain Eukaryota; kingdom Metazoa; phylum Arthropoda; class Arachnida; order Uropygi; family Thelyphonidae; genus Mastigoproctus; species Mastigoproctus giganteus. The sequence continues at coordinate 175,303,794 of NC_143578.1, read as the reverse complement.
ACAATTACCCCCAGATAGATCTTTCATTTTCCATTTCCCTGGGATTACTGCTGTCCATATGTAGTACTTTGCAGCTGTCAGTGTTCAATTGCTATATTTCAGACCATCTACTTAATTTTTCTAGATCGTGCTGCAGTAGCATACAGTCATTGCTGTCATCAGTCATTGCTGTCGTTAACCATGCTGCCAACCTCTATCATCTGCAAACTCAGACATTAAGCCTGATATATTTTCATCAGTATCATTAATAAATATATAGAAAATAATGGACCTGGCTCTGAACCCTGGGGGACTCCAATAATAAAATTAGTCCATGCAGAGCAGTGTCCATTCATAACCACTCCATCTTCTCCCACTCAGCTTCCCTTTTTTAGAGCTGTAAATTGCCCTTACTGCTACACTACAATATACTGCAGCAGTCTTTTATGTGCAACAGTATCAAAAGCTTTCCTGAAATCCAAGTAATTTTTTTTATCCACTTCCTTTGCTGCATTATAATATCCAGTTACATTGGTTAGACAATATCGCTCCTTAAGAAATCCATGCTGTTGACTGCAGTATAAGTGCATTCCTGTGTAGATAATCCTGCATTATTTCTTTTACCAGAGACTCCATTGTTTTCTACAGAATGTAAGTTAAGCTAACCAGTCTTTAATTACTCCTGCCATCTCCATTTGATCTCCCTTTGTGAATTGGGGATACGTTTGCCCATCTCCAGTCCATAGAAACCTCTTCTGAATCAAAAGATGCTGTCATAATTTTGACTAAGGGTTTGCGTGCTTACCTTTTTTGCTGCCTCCATTAATATAATTGGATAGATCCCATCCACCCCAGGTGCATCCTTTTAGTTGAGTGTCAACAATTCCTCTTTTACTTTCCTCACAGTTATCACAAAATCATTTAGCTCTCTGTTAGATTCTGATGAACTTCTGGAATTTCCATCAATAAAGAACTAATGCATGAATGTGGAAGTAAAATACCTATTCATTTTGTCAGCAATCTGAGCAGGATCATAAACAGCTAAACCATCGTCGTCAAGTTGACCATTGTGATTCAACCACTTCCTTCTACTCATAATATAAATAAAGAAGTCTTTCCTGCATTTCTTGGCAATCTTAGCCAGAGATTTCTTGTAATCTGCTTTAGCTTGCCTAACTTCTTTGTGCTTTGATTACAGACTAGTTTATATCTGCTATAGGCTTCTGTATTACTAAATAATTGATATGCGTCCCACTCTTTTTTTTTTTCACAGTTCTCATCAATTCATCTGATATCTATTTAGGACTAAGCCTTGAATGGCATTTCTTATTTGGTATGAAACACCCGGTAGCTTCACTGAATACTTTCCATTTAGCATTTGTTGGTGTCAACATCATGAGATGATCCTACTGTATAGAATTTAAAAACTGTCTAAGACACTCTGATTTCAGATGAAAGATGATTTGTCTGTTAACTCATTAATATTGTGCAGCAATATTGATGAGCTAACTGACCTACTGGAACAGTATGACCCTTTTAGTGTGTGTGTGCCTACAGGAAACTTACCTTAACCATGAGATATCTCCATAGATAAGAAACTATACCATGTATAGACTCGCCAGAAGTACAGAATCACCTACTCGTGGCGGAGTTACAATTCTTTTTAAACCCAATATCCCATCCAGCCATATTCCCTTCTAAAAAAAATCTTAGAAATAGTGGCGGTACGCTTTGTCATTGAAATAACTTTAATCCTGGTCTCACTTTATATCCCTCCAAATTTTTCGCTTACTCATACTGAACTTGATAATGTAATAGCTCAACTTCCACGTCCACTTTGTACTTTAGGAGATTTTGATGGTCACAACCCGTTATTGGGATCTTCTCATTTAGATGCTAGAGGTAGACTAACTGAATCTGTATTGGACAATACCAACTCACTTTGCTAAACATATGATCTTACACCTGTATCCACTCCAAACAAGTGCTTCTTCTGTGTTAGATCTATCAATATGTTCACCTTTTATCTACCCTAGTATGGAATGCTAAGTGCTCAGTGCACTTAGTCAAATGGTCAGTGCTAAGTGCTCCACATAGCAGTGATCACTTATTATTATTATTAGCCATATGGTGCAAGGAAGCCTGAGGCGTATGTTGCAGCAGGAAAAAAAAAAAAAAAAAAAATTAGTTGCCCAAAGAGAACTCTGTTTTCAAGTCTCACCACCTGGAACTTCCCTAAGGCAGACTAGGATAATTATTCAAAGCATATCCAGTTTGATGACCAACTGATTTTTTCCTCTCCTATTGAAGATGTAACCTCACATATCACTAACCAAATACTAGCTGCCACCACTGTGTCAATCCCAAAATCACGAGCAGCAGGTTAGATGATTTTGCAATCACTGGTGGAATAGGGGCTGCACCCTTGCGAAATCAAGGAAGATTAAAGCCTGGAACCAATTTCTTTAATTTCTCACTGCTCTGATAACCTCGTGAATTACAAGAAACTTTAGCCGAAGCATGGCAAATCAGTCAAAGAGCCAAACAAAAATATTGGATTAAATTTCTAACACCATTAACAGAGATACAGATTTAAGGTTAATTTGGAAAATTTAGGTTCTTTGTGATAAATATCATCATTCTGTCTCCGATCCTTCGTTGGAGGGGGTAACGATTTGTCTTCTCCTGCAGAGATAACAGAAGAACTTGCTGTTATTGAAGAAGCTTTCTCTGTAGTATCAGCTGCTATGCCATATGACTTGCATTTTCAATGTTTTATCTCTTGTGCTGATCAGTATAAGGTCAATTTTGCTACTATAGCCTCCTATCCATATAATCAACCTTTTACATCAACAGAACTTAAACATTCTTTGCATAACTCTTTTAGCAATGCAGCAGGCCCAGATGCCATCTGCTACATCATGCCGTAACATCTAAATGAGAAAGCCATAACCTTCCTATTGATTTTTTACAGCCATTCTTTTGAGAAAACACATATCCACTATCTTGGCAGCATTTGATTGTGTTTGCCTTCCCAAAACCAGAGAAAGATCTGCCTCCTTACCAAATAATTTTAGACCAATCTCGCTTTTGAGCTGCTTAGGCAAGATACTGGAAAAGACAGTACATTGTTCTTCGGAAACACCCAACATCTTGATTGATCATCAATATGGCTTTCTAAAGAACCGATATCCACTTTAGATGTGCATATAAAATCCAAAGCTAACATCCACAATGCATTTGTCAAAAGCTAGCATTTGGTAACGGATTGCTAGATATTCAAAAAGTATTTGACATCACATGGAGGTATTGGCATTTACAAAGATCTACATAATTTTGGCCTAAGAGGTTACTTGTCCCAACTAATACAGCACTTCCTTAAACTTAGGACTTTTCAAGTTCGTTACCAGACATAGTTATCCTCCATATATGTTGAAGAAGAAGAAGAGGATGTACTACAAGGGTCCAGACTAAGTGCAGCCTTGTTTGCAGTCTGATTAAACAGTGTGAGCCAGGGAATTCCAAGAACATTTGAAGCATACGTATATGTAGATGATCTCATTATTTCCTCTCACTCTTGAATGACCATCATTCAAAGACAGCTCCAACTCACAATAGAATTAGCATTAGTAGAGGCATATGATGCAAGAGGGGCTTAGAGGGGAACAGGTATCCTGTGTTATCAGACACTCAGCCTAAAACACTGATGGATCCAATATCTCTCTATTACAGAAGATTTAGGAGAAGTCCGGTTGGCCTGCCTCCTTAAAATCCACTCATGCACACCTTCTCGATGGTAAGCCCTGTTACGTCCCTTAGGTGGCAACGAACATGTAGAGTGGTTCTCTTCAAGACGCCTGGTCAGCGGGAAGAGGAAAAGACCAAACCCTCCAGCATATGAGAGCACAACAATACAAATGGCCCTCAGTCCCCATCAGCTTTTACTCTCCCTCTGCTGACCCGGCTAGCCGGGTGGGTAAAGCGCCTGCCTGGCAGCCCAAAGGTCGTGGGTTCGAATCCCGCCTCGGGCTTGGATCAAAGTACTGCAAAAAACCTTGGGAGGTGCACTATGGCCACAGAAAGCCAATGCGCCAATAACTACAAAAAAAAAAAACTCTCCCTCTTATGGCAGCGAGAGGATCAGAGTGGAAGCAGAGAGTGCTAAGAATCTCTGGTTACGACCAGGCTGCCATGCATGGAAACTGAACTTGGCTTGTTATAACGTACGATCACTCATCGGTGAAGACAGGATATTAGAGCTGGAAAAGGAATTAGAAAATGTGAATTGGAATATCATCGGTTTGGCTGAAACAAGAAGAAGAAATGAATCACTTATAAGTTTATTAAGTGGAAATCTGCTGTACACCAATGGGAACAGTGAAAGGAGTGAAGGTGGAGTTGGGTTTCTGTTCCATAAAGATTTTAAAAACAATATTTTGGAATTCAAAAGTACATCACCAAAGGGTGTCAAGACTAATACTCAAGATTTCTAAGAGGTACAAGCTAAAGATTATAATGATTTATGCACCAACATCGAGCCATGATGATGAAGAAGTTGAAGAAATGTACACCGAAATTGAGAGGCTTCTAGATGAGCAGAAAACCCACTACACTATTATTATGGGGGACGTCAATGCTAAGGTTGGAAAAGGGCAAAACAGCGCAGAAAGAGGAACTATAGGAAATTTTGGAATTGGTGAAAGACTTGTGGAATTTGCAGAATCTCAAGGACTGTCAGTAAAGAACACTTTTTTCAAGAAAAGGGTGAACAGAAAGTGGACATGGAAGAGTCCAAATGGATTAACAACTAATGAAATCGACTTCATCCTCACTAACAGAAGATATATTGTGAATGATGTTACCATCCTGAATAAGGTAAATGTTGGAAGTGATCACAGAATGGTAAGATGTACACTTGATATAGATGTAGGAAAGGAAAGGAAAAAACTGACTCGAGTAAATAATACAAAGGTCTTTGAAATAACAGAGGAGGAGAAAAAGCAGTATGTACTGGAACTTAAGAACAAGTTCGAGCTTCTGCAGACTGCTCAGGACCAAGATATCGACGAGGAATATTACAACTTTCTGAAAGTGATAAAGCCCAAGAAACCTATAGGGAAAAAGAAATCCAAAGAAGAAAAAATTAGTCAAGAAACACTTGTCATGATGAATCGAAGACGACAAATGAAGAGCAAGAAAAACACTGATAGGGAGAAAATTGAGTATACTGAGTTATGCAAAGCCATTAGAAAGAGACTCAGAGAGGACATAAGAAGATTTAACACAAGAAAAGTAGAACAAGCATTAAGGGAAAACAAAGGATTTAAATCAGCAGCCATGAGCAGTAATATGTTGTTATTTGTTTTTTAGGAGCATTAGCAACTAAGGCCATATTGCTCCGGGGATGTGCGGTGGTCATTCCCTGACCTTTCCGCATCCTCTGTATTTGGTGGTGATGGGCTCGAACCTCGTTCTAATCAAGAAGCATGTGCTACACACTGGTGCTCCTTCCCACCTGGCTACGGAAGCGCCAAGAGCAGTAATACAGAAAGACAAATGATACTGAAACTGAAGAATAGCGATGGTGTACTTATAAACAGCAGAGAAGGTATAATTCAAATAGCAGAAGACTACTATAGAGAATTATACAAGGAGCGAGGGAATGATACCAGCAGTGGGGAAGATGGATTGCAAAGGAGCAACACATATGACATACCCGATATTCTTCCTGATGAGGTAGAACATGCATTGAAGAAAATGAAGAATCGGAAAGCCCCGGGGGAAGATGAAGTTACTGTAGAGTTGTTAAAATTGGGAGGAAGAGACATAACACAAAAACTGGCAAGGCTCTTCACAAAGTGCATTAGAAAAGGTGTGACGCCTAAGCAGTGGAATAATGCAATCATAGTTTTGCTGCATAAAAGGAGATAAATCAGAAATTGGAAATTATAGACCAATTAGCTTGTTATCCCACATCTACAAGTTGTTCACAAGGGTCATTACTAACAGATTAGAAAGAATACTGGATGGGAATCAACCGAAAGAGCAAGCTGGCTTTAGGACAGGATTCTCAACTATGGATCACCTTCACGTAATATCACAGCTAATGGAGAAAGCAAATGAATGTAAAACACCATTATGCCTGGCATTTGTGGATTATGAAAAGGCATTTGACTCCATACAGCATAAGGCAATGTTTCGGGCACTGGAAAGACAAGGCATAGATACCCCATATATTATGATTTTGAAGAAAATATATGAGAGTGCTACCTCCTTTATTAGACTAGACAAAGACAATAGGAAATTTAAAATCGAGAAAGGAGTTCGACAAGGAGACACAATATCTCCGAAGCTGTTTACTGCTGCCGTTGAGGAAGCTTTCAGAAGATTAGACTGGTCGCAGAAAGGAGTCAATGTGAACGGAGAGTACCTAAACCATTTACAATTTGCAGATGACATTGTGGGCATAAGCCACGATCCCAAAGATTTAGAGGAAAATCTTAATCAGTTATGCACAGTTAGTAAGGATTTTGGACTAAATCCTTACTAACTGTGCATAACTTTTTATTTTTAGCCATATTCATGAAAGATGAATATGGCTAAAACAAAAGTAATGATGAACAAGTATGCCACGGAAAGGGAAATAATGATTGAAGGAGCAGTAATTGAAAAGGTGGAGTCATATACTTATCTGGGACAAGTTATTAGCTGTAATAATGATAAATGGCTGGAAGTCAAGAGAAGAATAAATTTTGGATGGATAGCATTCGGGAAATATAGTCACATACTGAAGAGCAATATTCCTGTTTGTCTGAAACGTAAAATAATGAATCAATGTATACTCCCCACCATGGCTTATGGAAGTGAAACTTGGGCACTCACCAAAAGAATGGAAGAGAAGCTGAGAACTACACAGCGAAGAATGGAACGAATTATACTGGGAATCAGACTCTTAGATAAGAAGAGAAACACATGCATTAGGCAGCAAACTCAAGTAAAGGACATTCTTATCAAAACTAAAGAACTAAAATGGTCTTGGGCAGGACACATAGCTCGAAGACATGATGACAGATGGACTAAGAAAATAACACAATGGTACCCAAGAGGAGCTAGAAGAAAACCTGGTAGACAAAGGTGGAGATGGATAGATGAAATTCATGAGTTTTTGGGTAGTAAATGGATGGCCAGCGCTCAAAACAGAAGGAACTGGAAAGTTGCTGGCGAGGCCTTCATCCTTCAGTGGATTGAAAATGGCTGATGATGATGATGATGCAAGAAAGCAAGCTTATACAGCATCAGCCAAAAAAAAAAAAAAAAAAACCCATTTCATACAACCATTTGCTCTAAAAGTTTGTCCAGTTCTGCCTTGAATTTATTTAAGCTGTCAACTTCCACAACAACAGATGGAAATTTGTTCCAGCAATCAACCATCCATTGGCTAAAGGAAAATTTCTGAACATCTTTTCTACAACTGTCCTTCCTCTAGTTGAATTTATGCCCCCTCATCAGGTTCGTAATCTGAGCAAGACGAAGAATCCCATCAGCATTGAGTCTGCTCAATTCATTTAAGGCCTTATACACCTCAATCAGATCACCTTGCAGGTGCATAGTCTGTCTCTGCAGTTCGCAGAATTTAAGCCTTTCTTGGTAAGAGCACCCCCTTTGTTCCCCTCACCAATCTTGTTGCTCTTTTCTGTATGTTGCCCAAATAAATAAACTAGAATTCTGGACTCTGAAAAATGGATCTGAATATATCTGAATGGCAAGTACTGCCATTCATTTCTGCAAATAATGTGCATTGCACTCTGAGCACAAACTTCAAATAAAGAACACTCTGATACCAGTGACTAATATGATCAATTTTCTGGGTTTAATAATGGATAACAAACAACTTTCAGGCTCATGTAACAAATCCCTGAACTAGCTGCCTGCAGAATCTAGATATTTGATTAGTATCAGATACATGGGATATCAGAGACGTGGTATCACACAAATATAAGTAATGCAGAATTGGAATTTGGGGAGTACATCTACAGAAAGGATAGACAGGATAGGAAGGGAGGAGGGGTTATACTATTAGTTAAGAATCACATAAAATCCAAGGAAGTGAAGCCAGTCGACATCACTGGACAGTGCAGTGTCGAGTCAGTTTGGTGTGACATAAGCATTGGGAGATCAAAATTGAGAGTAGGAGTGTGCCATAGGCCTAATGACTCTGATGAGTATAATAAGAAACTGTACAGGGAAATAGAGTGGGCCAGTAAATCAGAGAGTCTTATAATGGGGGATTTTAATTTCCCAGATATTGACTAGAATTTGTGGGTTGGTCACTCGCACACTAGCAAGGCTTTTGTGGATTTATTGAATGATTGTTTTCTACAACAGCATGTTCGGGAGGGAACTAGAGGGAGCAATACTCTTGATTTGATTATCAGTAGTGATTTTTCATGCATTAAGAACCTGCAGATACAGGAACCACTAGATGGCAGTGATCACAGTGTGCTGAAGTGGGATTTACTCAAGGAGGTAACTACCATCAGGGGTAAAGGGAAGGGTTATTGCTTTCGTAGAGGTGACTACCATGGCCTGAGACAGTATTTAAATTCTGTGCAAGTGGGACCAACTGATGATGTTACCAAAAGCAAACTCAAAATGGGAAGCATTCAAAGAACTTATCTTGGAAGATACTAGGCTTTACATACCAACTAAGAAATATTTTTCAAGGTTCAGGCCTAAATGGATGTCAGATGAACTAATGAGACATATGGCAGAGAAGAAAAATGCATGGGATACATATAAATTAACATGTGACACAGAAGCCTATAATAGATATAAGTTGATCTGTAACCAAGTTACAAATGAAGTTAGGCAGGTGAAGGCAGATTACAAGAAATCTTTGGCAAGGGATGCAAAGAAAAACAGCAAAGAGTTCTTTACTTATGTAAACTCTAGAAGGAAGGGGATGAATCAAATTGGTCCACTTGATATCAATGGTTCAACTGTCCATGATCCTGCTCAGGTAGCTAACAAACTAAATCAATATTTTGTATTGACATTCACACATGAGGAGTTATTCAGGAAGGGGAATGCCATAGGCGAAGTAAACACTGGCAGTGAGCTAGAAGATCTTGTAATAATTAAGAGTAAAGTGGAGGAGAAATTGTTGAAGATAAATACAAGAAAGGCACCTGGGGTGGATGGGATCTATTCAGTTATATTAAAGGAGGCAGCAAAGAAAGTAAGCAATCCATTTGCCATAATTATGAGAGCTTCCTTGGACTCAGGGGAGGTACCAACAGACTGGAGATGTGCAAATGTAACCCCAATTCACAAAGGAGGATCAAAGGCTGACACAAGTAATTATAGACCTGTGAGTTTAACTTCTGTTCTAGGAAAATTAATGGAAGCACTGGTTAAAGAAGCACTGCAGGATCATTTTGACAAGAATTCAGTTATAGCTCAAACACAGCATGGTTTTGTTAAGGGAAGGTCTTGCCTGACCAATTTGATTGGATACTATGATGTAGTCACAAAAGAATTGGATGCAGGGAATAACTTTGATATTATATATTTGAATCTTAGAAAGGCTTTTGATACTGTTGCACATGGAAGACTGCTGCACAAATTGGAGTAGTGTGGCATCGGTGGCAAATTGTTGCTGTGGATAAAGGGATGGTTGAGTGGCAGAAGACAGAGAGTGGTAATTAATGGACACTGCTCATCATAGATTGATCACACTGATCTTACCCACTTCTATTTATAGGTGAAAAGCCTGCTCACTCATTTCATGTAATACTCAGCTCACTGTCAAATATATCTTAGTTGACTGTCCTGTTACTCTAGCATTAGCATTAGCATTAGTAGAGGCATATGATGCAAGAAAGCAAGCTTATTCAGCATCAGCCAAAAAAAAAAAAAAAAAAATCCACTCCCATTTCACCCCTCTGTTCGTTCGAAATACCTGTCCAGTTGAGCTTTAAATTTGGTTAGGCTATCAACTTCTACAACAAGTGATGGAAGTCGGTTCCACCAACCAACCACCCGCTGGCCAAAGGCAAATTTACGCACATCTATCCGACATCCGTCCTTCCTCAATTTGAATTTATGCCCTCTGAGGTGATTATTGATTATTCTGAGCAAGATGAAGAATCCCATTGGCATTGAGCATGCTCAAACCATTCAAAGCCTTATACACCTCTATCAGATCACCTCGCCGGTGCCTAGTCTCCAGACTCTGTAATTTGCAAAACTTAAGCCTTTCTTCGTAAGAGCAACCTTTTGTTCCATTCACTAATCTTGTTGCCCTTCTCTGTACCCGTTCCAGCAGTTCTACATCCTTCTTGAAATGAGGCCTCCAGACCTGTATACAGTACTCAAGATGTGGCCTAACCATTGCCTTATACAAGGGAATAATCACCTCCTTATCCCTGCTAGAAAAATTCCTGTATATCATTGACAAGACACCATGAGCTACTCTTGCAGCTCGTCTGCACTGCTCAGAGAACTTCATATCTGCCTGCACAATTACCCCCAGGTCCTTTTCATTCTCCACCACTGTCAGTGTAGTACCGCAGAGTTGATACGTTGCTCTGGGGTTACTGTTTTCCATGTGTAGTACTTTACATTTGTCAATGTTAAACTTCATTTGCCACCTCTCAGCCCATCTGTTCAACCTTTCCAGATCCTGTTGCAGCAGCATAGCGTCAGTAGTGTCCTTAATGACCCTGCCAACCTTTGTATCATCTGCAAAATTGGACATTAAACTTGATATCCCATCATCAATATCATTCATAAACACCGAAAACAACAACGGACCCAACACTGAACCTTGAGGAACTCCACTAATAACATTAGTCCACGTTGAGCAGTGTCCATTGATTACCACTCTCTGTCTTCTGCCACTCAACCAACCCCTTATCCATAGCAGCAATTTGCCTCCAATGCCACACTGCTCCAATTTGTGCAGCAGTCTTCCATGTGCAACAGTATCAAAAGCCTTTCTAAGATCCAAATATATAATATCAAAGTTATTCCCTGCATCCAGTTCTTTTGTGACTACATCATAGTATCCAATCAAATTGGTCAGGCAAGACCTGCCCTTAACAAAACCATGCTGCGTCTGAGCTATAACTGAATTCTTGTCTAGATGATCCTGCAGTGCTTCTTTAACCAGTGCCTCCATTAATTTACCTGGAACAGAAGTTAAACTAACAGGTCTATAATTACTTGTGTCAGCCTTTGATCCTCCTTTGTGAATTGGGGTTACATTTGCACATCTCCAGTCTATGGGTACCTCCCCTGAGTCCAAAGAAGCTCTCATAATTATGGCTAGGGGTTTGCTTACTTCCTTTGCTGCCTCCTTTAATATAACTGGATAGATCCCTTCCACCCCAGGTGCCTTTTTTATGTTTATCCTCAACAATCTCTTCTCCACTTTCCTCTCGGTTATTACAAAATCATCCAGCTCACTGCCATTGTTTACTTTACCTACATCATTCTCCTTCCTGAATAACTCCTCATGCGTGAATGTAGATGCAAAATACTCGTTTAGATTGTTAGCCACCTGAGCAGGATCCTCAACTGTTGAACCATCAATATCCAGTGGACCAATCTGATTCATCCCTTTCCTTCTCGAGTTCAAATATGTAAAGAACTCTTTTCTGTTTTTCTTTGCATCCTTTGCCAAGGATTTTTCGTAGTCTGCCTTTGCCTGCCTAATCTCCTTTGTGACTTGGTTACAGACCAACTTGTATCTATCATAGGCTTCCATGTCACCCATTAATTTGTATGTATCCCATGCATTTTTCTTCTCTGCCACATGTCTCATTAATTCATCTGACAACCATTTAGGCCTAAACCTTGAACAATATTTCTTAGTTGGTATGTAAAGCCTGGTAGCCTCCAAGATTAGTTCCTTGAATGCTTCCCATTTTGAGTTTGCTGTTGGTAACATCATCAGTTGGTCCCACTGTATAGAATTTAAATACTGTCTCAGACCATCATAGTCGCCTTTACGAAAACAAAAACCCTTCCCTTTACCTCTGATGGTAGTTACCTCCTTGAGTAAATCCCACTTCAACACACTGTGATCACTGCCACCTAGTGGTTCATTTATCTGCAGATTCTTAATGCATGAAGAATCACTACTGATAATCAGATCAAGAGTATTGCTCCCTCTTGTTGCCTCACGAACATGCTGATGTAGAAAACAATCATCCAATAAATCCACAAAAGCCTTGCTAGTGTGCGAGTGACCAACCCACAAATTCCAGTCAATATCTGGGAAATTAAAATCCCCCATTATAAGACTCTCTGATTTACTGGCCCACTCTATTTCCCTGTACAATATCTTATTATACTCATCAGAGTCATTAGGCCTATAGCACACTCCTACTCTCAATTTTGATTTCCCTATGCTTATGTCACACCAAACTGACTCGACACTGCCCTGTCCATCGATGTCGACTGGCTTCACTTCCTTGGACTTTATGCGTTTCTTAATTAATAGCATAACCCCTCCTCCCCTCGTGTCCTGTCTATCCTTTCTATACACATTGTATTCCCCAAATTCCAGTTCCGCATTACTTATATCTGTGTGACACCACGTCTCTGATATCCCAAAAATATCTGCCTTTGATGTTTTGAGCAATACCTCTAATTCATCAAATTTATTTACCAAACTCCTAGCATTGGTGTACACGCAGGTATACATGCACCTGTTTCTGTTCTTAGCTACCCTAACACAACCCATGTGTTTACTTGTACCGCAATGACTACCAGCAGTCTCTGAAATATCCTGCATCTTGTTTTCCAGGCTTCTGCTCATTTCAATAGAAGCAGTGCAAGAATCACTTCCACCTCTGCCAGTGGCTACTGTTAATCTATTAGTCCTTGTATCCCCCCCAACTAGCAGTTTTCCGACCCACCTAACACTGCCTCGACAGCATCAGCAAAAATTCTTGCACCCTTTCTATTTAAGTGTATCCCATCCCTGTAGAAGCAATCTCTCCTGTTAACAAGTACAGTCCATGCTGAAAAAAATTCTACCCCTTGAGCCTTGCACAATCCCTCCAGGGCCGAATTGATCGACAAGTCTCTCATCATATACTCCCACCTATCGTGTCTGGGCAGAATTGCGGACACTTTCAAGTTCAACCCTAATTCACGGCTTTTTTTCAACAGTGACCTGTACTTGCTAAGTAATTCCGCCGGTCTCCTACTCTTAATATCATTAGTGCCAACGTGTACAACTATATCACCTTTTGTGCCCTTAAAAGATGATATCCGCTCTACAACATCATCAACCTTTGCCCCTGGCAGACATACCCTGGTCCTATTCCACCTATCCTTTTTACAAAGCATGTTCTCCGTTTCCCTGACAATAGAGTCACCAACAACTACTAGTTCCTGTGGGACCAGCGCATTCTGCCTAGGGGGCTGCCTGTGTGTTGCCTGATGACCAAGTGCAAGCTCTGGCGTTGATGTGGGCAGCTGAGAGCTTGATGGGCCCCTCAATTTATTTCCTTCGAGGGCATCCACCCTGTCCTTCAAGCTCTCATAAAGGCCCATAACAACGCTGAGTTGTCGCCTGATTTCCTTGCACTCCTTACATCGTGCACACACAAAGACATCCCCCTTGGCAGTATCATGTCCCGTACCCGACTGCTCCGCAAACATCAAGCAAACAGTGCATTTTAAAAGACTGTGATTCAGAGGGCAACTGCCCCCCTCAGTTCTCCCCTGAACCACAGCACTCCCATTAGCTTGAGCCTTTTGCTTTGCTGCTCTGGTCAGAGTCATGATTCCGATTTAATTCAATAAAATTCAAAACAAAAATTAAATCCTTAAGTTATATCCCAAAACAGTTATGTTATATATATTTTTTTTCGGTATCTAGTGTTTTCTACGAGTTCCCTTTATACAACTTCCGTATCACGTGTACCCCTATAGTTATGTATTAATTATTTGTTACGATTAAGTCGTTATAATATCAGGTATAGCACTTTCAGACTCTTTGAAACCCAAATGCACAGTTTATATACAGGACCCTCTAACACTACATCTTCTAGGAAATACAGCAAATTTTACAGAGCCATTTTGTCTCCCTTAGACAGATGAAACTTTAAATATATCAATGTATTTAATTGACATCAATATGCTATTCATCATCCGATATGCAAATGAATCATAGAAAGACCCATTTAGGCTTTAGCTGCTCTTGTGTTGTTAAGCTCCAGTTACAACAACAACAACAACAGCCAGCAATAAGTAAATGAAAGTATAATGAATATACAATAAGTATAATGAAAATAAATTACCTATGGGTCTCACTCCTCCTGTAAGTACCTATATGGCTGACCTTTGAATTTCTCCAAGCTGTCAGCCTCAACTACCCTTGTAGGTAATTCCATTCCTATAATTAACTATTTACTGGATAAAATAAAACTTCCTATAGACGTGTATACATTTCTACTCCTGTAATTTGAATTTAGGGTTCCTAGTTCTGGAATCATTTATAACAGTGAAAATTTTGCATTCATTCATTTTATTTTCTCCTCTCTGCTCCTTGTAGACCTCAGTCAGGCTCCTTCCACCATGTCTATTTATCCAGCTCGGTAGCCTGCATATTCAGTCTTTCTTCACATCAGTGCCCTTTTGTAAATCTGACTAGGTGGGTTGCCCATTTTTGCACCTTTTCAAGAAGGTCAGTATCTTTTTTCAGATGTGGGTTTCATACATGGAAGTAATTCAAGTGTATTGCAAGTAAGTCATAAAGAGGAGCATTCCGGATATAGAGGATTTGAATGCTCTTGGAACCAATTTATTACAGGCTAGCGAGAAAAGCATGGAATGCTATTACTGAAAACATTAATCTTTCATGTTATTTGAATTTACAATAACAGTAATTTACACTCTCCTAACCTTCTGATATATAGAAGGTTAGAAGGGTAAATTTTCCATGTGATTTGGAATGCTGTTATTTCAGCATTGTAAATGTTGATTGTGATATTTAATGTGGCAGATTGCATTTAACTAAAGCGAGATAGTTTCCCTGGATACAAACAGAAAAAAAAAAAAAAAAAAAAAAGAATGAAAATGACAATGGCATAGAAGAAATTAATGTACTTACTTGCCAATAAACCTGAAAGACAACAGATGTACTGTGTAGATATACTGAAGGTCTCTCTTTTAATTGGTACAAAAAATCATGTCTCTGCAGTAAATCATAATTATAATGATCAAGGGAATACATGTCACAGCCATTTTACATTCCATCTTCTTATTGAAAAACATTGCTCTGCATAAATGGCTTGAATTTCTCAAATATCCACCGCCAATTTTTAATAATTATTCATTGGGTGAAGAAAATTTAGTTAATTTCAGTCCTTCAAAAACTCAGTCTTGTGTTAAATCTCACAAAAAAAGAGATATTTCTCCTATGCTCATCTTTAATAAACTCTAGAAGGAAGGGGATGAATCAGATTGGTCCACTTGATATTGATGGGTCAACTGTTGATGATCCTGCTCAGGTAGCTAACAAACTAGATGAATATTTTGCATCGACATTCATACATGAGGAGTTATTCAGCAAGGGGAATGCCAGAGGTGTATTCAACTCTAGCAGTAAGCTACAGAATCTTGAAATAACTGGGAGTAAAGTGGAGGAGAAACTGTTGAAGATAAACACAAGAAAGGCACCCGGGGTGGATGGGATCTATCCAGTTATATTAAAGGAGGCAGCAAAGGAAGTAAGCAAACCCTTAGCCATAATTATGAGAGCTTCCTTGGACTCAGGGGAGGTACCCATAGACTGGAAATGTGCAAATGTGACTCCAATTCACAAAGGAGGATCAAAGGCTGACAAATAATTATAGACCTGTGAGCTTAACTTCTGTTCCAGGAAAATTAATGGAGGCACTGGTTAAAGAAGCACTGCAGGATCATTTAGACAAGACTTCAGTTATAGCTCAGACACAGCATGGTTTTGTTAAGGGGAAGTCTTGCCTGACCAACTTCATTGGATACTATGATGCAGTCACAAAAGAACTGGATGCAGGGAATAACTTTGATATTATATACTTGGATCTTAGAAAGGCTTTTGATACTGTTGCACATGGAAGACTGCTACACAAATTGGAGCATGTGACATTGGAGGCAAATTGCTGCTATGGATAAAGGGGTGGTTGAGGGGGAGAAGACAGAGAGTGATAATCAATGGACACTGCTCATCGTGGACTAATGTTATTAGTGGAGTCCCTCAGGGCTCAGTGTTGGGTCCATTATTGTTTTTTGTATTTATAAATGATATTGATGATGGTATATCAAGCTTAATGTACAAGTTTGCAGACGATACAAAGGTTGGCAGGGTTGTCAAGGACACTACTGACACTATGCTGCTGCAACAGGATCTGGAATGGTTGAGCAGATGGGCTGAGAGGTGGCAAATGAAGTTTAACATTGACAAATGTAAAGTACTACACATGGGAAACAGCAACCCCAGAGCAACGTATCAACTCTGTGGTACTACACTGACAGTGGTAGAGAATGAAAGGGACTTGGGGGTGGTTGTGCAGGCAGATATGAAGTTCTCTGAGCAGTGCAGACGGGCTGCAAGAGTAGCTGATGGAGTATTGTCAATGATATACAGGAATTTTTCCAGCAGGGATAAGGAGGTGATTATTCCATTGTATAAGGCAATGGTCAGGCCACACCTAGAGTACTGTATACAGGTCTGGAGGCCTCATTTCAAGAAGGATGTAGAGCTGCTGGAACGAGTACAGAGAAGGGCAACAAGATTAGTGAATGGAACAAAGGGGTGCTCTTACGAAGAAAGGCTTAAGTTTTGCAAATTACAGTGTCTGGAGACTAGGCACCAGCGAGGTGATCTGATAGAGGTGTATAAAGCCTTGAATGGTTTAAGCATGCTCAATGCTGATGGGATTCTTCCTCTAGCTCAGAAAAATCACCTGAGAGGGCATAAATTCAAATTGAGGAAAGACAGTTGTAGGATAGACGTGCGGAAATTTGCCTTTAGCCAGCGGGTGGTTGGTTGGTGGAACAGACTTCCATCCCTTGTGGTGGAGGTTGATAGCCTAAATAAGTTTAAGGCTCAGCTGGACAGGTATTTTGAACGAACAGAGGGGTGAAGTGGAAGTGGTTTTTTTTTTTTTTTTTGGCTGATGCTGAATAAGCTTGCTTTCTTGCATCAAATGCCTCTACTAATGCTAATGCTAATAACACTCAGGTTTCTAGCCAGATCTTTATTGAGAATTATCCTGACTTTTAATCTCTTAGTATAAGCACATGACAAATATTGCTTCCTCTGCATCATAAAATCTGGAATTTCTCTTTCTCTCTCAGTTGGTGCTTTTCCTCCAGGGAACATTATTCCCATTATTGCATACGTTTGTATCAGCACACATACTTACAGGATTGTATGTTCCTTAGTATAATTTAATATAGTATAGTATGGCTCTGTAGTTATTTTTTATATATTTAAATTTTAATTTTGGTTTTAAATGCCAAGAGATAAAACAGTGTATTATTAATGCCTGCTGTATTTTTGCAGTAAATTTCAATAAGTTGAATTTTCAGTTCCTTGGAGTGTTTGCTTCTCCCCACAACTATATGAGTTATTTCAAGATGCTGTACTAAGAACAGTACTTTTTAAAAATTTGGGCCATTCCTATATTAGTCATGCAATTTAATATGCAGCATTTGATTTACATGATTTCGTAGTTTTAGAGTCTGCATAACGAAATTTGCAAAGTGCAGAGCAGTCATTTATCCAGGGTGACATTGACAGGAATCTGATATGGGAAGTCAGTGAAGCAATGGTGCATGCATTGCTGCAATTCTGAAACTGTGCTATAAGCCATGTAAAGGGGAACAGTATAGCAGATGCAACTGTTGCTAAAGAGCAGAAATCCAAATGGTGCTGCTAGTGCAAGTTCTGTTTCTCATCAATTGTATTTGTCTTATTTGCCATATATTTAATGAAGCCACACAAAAGGCTTCATTAAAAACATATGTTTTGTATAGAATACTCTTCTTAAATTGCACTGTAAATACTTACTTAGTTAAAAGAGGTTGGGTAAATGATTCAACACCATTGAGGAGCATTAGCAAGGGCACATGATGCAAGAAAGCAAGCTTATATAGCATCAGCCGAAAAAAAAAAACCCTTATTTCACTCATCCCTTTGCTAGAAATGTTTGTCAAGTTCTGCCTTGAATCTATTTAAACTATCAACTTCTACAACGACAGATGGAAGTTTGTTCCAGCAATCAACTGCCTACTGGCTAAAGGCAAACTTCCGCACATCCTATCCGACATCTATTTTTTCCTAAATTTGAATTTATGCCCTCTCAGGTGATTATTCTGAGCAGGAGGAAGAATCTCATCAGCATTGAGCATGCTCAAACCATTCAAGTGTTTATACACCTCAATCAGATCACCTCGCAGGTGCCTAGTCTCCAGACACTGTAATTTGCAAAATTTAAGCCTTTCTTCATAAGAGTAGGACTTTGTTCTGTTCACTGATCTTGTTGTCCTTCACTGTATTCGTTCCCACAGCTCTACATCCTTCTGAAAATGAGGCCTCCAGACCTGAATACAGTACTCAAGGTGTGGCCTGACCATTGCCTTATACAAGGGGATAATCACCTCCTTATCCCTGCTAGTAAAATTCCTGTATATCATTGACAAGACACCATCTACTCTTGCAGACCGTCTGCACTGCTCAGAAAACTTCATATCTGCCTGCTCAATTACCCCCCAGGTCCTTTTCATTCTCTACCACTGTCAGTGTGGTACCACAGAGTTGATACATTATTCTGGGATTACTGCTTCCCATATGTAGTACTTTAAATTTGTCAATGTTAAACTTCATTTGCCACCTCTCAGCCCATCTGCTCAACTTTTCTAGATCCTGTGGCAGCAGTATACTATCATTAGTGTCATTAACAATCCTGCCAACCTTCGTATCGTCTGCAGACTTGGACATTAAGCCTGATATACCATCATCAGTATCGTTTATAAATACAGAAAACATCAATGGACCCAACACTGAACCCTAAGGGACGTCACATAACATTAGTCCATGAAGAGCAGTGTCCATTGATTACCACTCTCTGTCTTCTTCCACTCAACCATCCCTTTATCCATAGCAGCAATTTGCCTCCAATGCCACACAGCTCCAATTTGTGCAGCACTCTTCCATGTACAACAGTATCAAAGCGTTTCTAAGATCCAAATATATGACATCAAAGTTATTCTTTACCTCCAGTTCCTTTGTGACTATATCATAGTATCCAGTCAAATTTGTCAGACAAGTCTTCCCCTTAACAAACCCATGCTGTGTCTGAGCTATAACTGAAGTCTTGTCTAGATGATCCTGCAATGCTTCTTTAACCAGTGCCTCCACTAATTTCCCTGGAACGGAAGTTAAACTAACTTGTTTGTAATTACCTGTCTCCCCTTTTGATCCTCCTTTGTGGATTGGGGTCACATTTTCACATCTCCAGTCCATGGGTACCTCCCCTGAGTCTCCAGGGAAGCTCTCATAATTATGGCTAAGGGTTTGCTTACTTCCTTTGCCGACTCCTTTAATATAACTGGATAGATCCCATCCATCCCAGGTGCCTTTCTTGTGTTTATATTCAACAGTTTCTCCTCCACTTTCCTCTCAGTTATTACAAGAATATCTAGCTTACTGCCAGAGTTGAATACACCTCTTGCATTCCCCTCCCAGAATAACTCCTCATTTGTGAATGTAGATGCAAAATATTCATTTAGTTTGCTACCTACCTGAGCAGGATGATCAATGGTTGAACCATCGATATCAAGTGGACTAATCTGATTCATCCCCTTCCTTCTAGAGTTTACATAAGTGAAGAATTTGCTGTTTTTCTTTGCATCCTTTGCCAAACATTTCTCGTAATCTACCTTTGCCTGCCTAACCTCTTTTGTAACTTGGTTACAAACCAGCTTATATCTATCATAGGCTTCTGTGTCACATGTCTAATTAGATCATCTGACATCCATTTAGGCCTAAATTTTGAAGAATATTTTTTTTTGGTATGAAAAGCATAGTAGCTTCCAAGATTAATTCTTTGAATGCTTACCATTTTGAATTTTCTGTTGGTAACATCATCAGTTGGTCCCACTGTATAGAATTTACATACTGTCTCAGACCACAGTAGTCAACTTTACAAAAGCAAAACCCTTCCCTTTATCTTTGATGATAGTTACCTCTTTGAGTAAATCTCACTTCAGCACACTGTGATCACTGCCACCTAGTGGTTCCTTTACGTGCAGATTCTTGATGCATGAAGAATCACTACTGATAATCAGATCAAGAGTATTACTCCCTCTAGTTGCCTCCCGAACATGCTGTTGTAGAAAACAATCATCCAATAAATCCACAAAAGCCTTGCTAGTGTGTGAGTGACCAACCCACAAATTCCAGTCAATATCTGGGAAATTAAAATCCACCATTTTATAAGACACTCTAATTTACTGGCCCACTCTATTTCTCTGCAGAATTGCTCATTATACTCATCAGATTCATTAGGCCTATAACACACACACCTACTCTCAATTTTCCTTTCTCAGCGCTTATGTCACACCAAACAGACTCAGCAATGCATTGTCCACCAACATCAATTGGATGCACTTCCTTAGATGTTATGTGTTTCTTAACTAACAGCATAACCCCTCCGCCCTTTCTGTTCTGTCTGTCCTTTCTGTACACATTGTACTCCCCAAATTCCAGTTCTGCACTGCTTATGAATGTTCTATGACCTTAATTTGTGAATTTGTATTATTTTGGTTAGAAACAAATCCACATTCCAATCATTGAACTTCCCTTCATGAAATTGAAAGTGACAATTTATGTTCATTTCATTGTTGGTTATATTTTTGAGTTACTAATTGACACAAGGAAACCATGTACCATTACAACAGCACAACACAAGTTGTTAGCAACCTAGGACATAACTTTCCTGAATGGTAACAGGATAGTTTTTCTTCTTGTAAGACAGTGCACCAGCAGCATGCACATTGCCTGATAAATTGAGAGATCCTTTTCTGTCAGGGAAATTTCCTGTCACATTCTGTACATCTGCCACCCAACATGCAAAGGGATTTCTGCTTATGCAGATACCCTAATTTCCAAGTTTATAAAGGGGTCCCCAACAGTACCAGAACTTAAAATGGCTTTAATCAAAATGGCAAGAAGCATCCCATGCAAAATGCTTTCACCATTAGTTTAATCGATTCTTTTTATGTTAATTGATTATTTATTTATGTTAACTGTGTTACTTGATTTTTTTTCCTGTTTATTTGTCATAACCATAATTATCCATCACTGGTTGTTACAAACTCACTCTTCTCACTCTGGATACATTGATTGCATGCCTAATTTAAGAATATTCCAAAATTTTCAACCTTTCCAACAAATATTTTGAGGGAATCATCATATCCTGGAAGTTATTTTATGCCTTGTGCATGTGTGTGTGTATATATATATATATATATATATACAGGGTGTCTCAAAAATATTTCTGCAAACGTTTAGGGGAGGTAGGTAACATCTAAAGGAATGTGAATCGCATAGGAACCCATAACTGGAAACTTCACCGTAAGTCGGTAGACGGCACAGTAGTCGCCGCATGAAGATCATGCATCGATATATACGAACTGTGAGCTGGCAGACATGCACCTAGTTTATGGATTAGCAGAGGGCAATGGACGAGCCGCTCAATGAATTTATGGAGAACACTTCCCAGACAGACATGTACCAGACCACCATTTGTTTGCGTGTGTGCATCAAAATTTGTGCGATTATGGGTCATTTAGAGGTAACAGGAGTAGTGCGGGCAGACCACGTTTGACGCGAACTTCCGCCATGGAAGAAAGTGTGTCGAATGCCATCCAGAATAATCCTACTACCAGCACACGTGCTGTTGCCTCTGCCTTAGGAGTGTCTCGTTGAAGTGTACAGCGTGTCTGGCACGCTGATTCCTTACACCCCTTTCATCTCCAAGGGTTCAGTTACTGCTCCCCCAAGATCATCCTGCACGAGTGGCTTTTGCGCAGTGGTTTCTCCAAGAAAGTTTTCGAGACTTGAATTTTCCAGCCTATATTTTGGTCACGGATGAGGCTTATTTCACTCAGGAAGGCTTATTCAATCAGCACAATGCTCATGTGTGGGCTCACGACAACCCATACGGTGTGCGCCCCCATGCGGCACAACATCGCTTTGCAATAAATGGTCGGCCCATACCTGTTACCATCCCGTATGAACTCCGCTAAATATTGGATCTTTCTTGAATAAGTTCTACCAGGGTTGCTTGACGATGTTCCAGCAAATGTGAGATGCAACATTTGGTTTCAACATGATGGGGCACCTGCTCATTATGGAAGGTGTGTTCGTGACCATTTGAACCATTCGTGACCATTCGATGGATTGCCCGTGGTGAACCCGTTGCCTGGCCCCCACGCTCACCTGATTTATCAAATCTTGATTTCTTTCTGTGGGGGGGGCCCTCAAATCTATTGTGTATGAATCGCCTGTGGAGATGGAAATGGATCTCGTGGCGAGACTTGTCTGCGCTGCTGCTACTGTCAAAGAAATTCCAGGTGTGTTCGACCATGTCCGCCAATCCATGCTGCATTGGTGTCACGCATGCATCGCATCTCATGGTGGAACCTTCAAACATCTGTTGTAACATCATGAAATGCATCAATCTTGTACTCCATTATTAATATTATGTCAAATAAATGTTTGCCACTAATTACTGTCTTGTGTCATTTCTGCTTCTTGTGCCTCTGCTACTACTTTCCCGTGACATTTCCAGTTATGGGTTCCTATGGGATTCACATTCACGTTTGTACCAATATTTTTGAGACACCCTGTATATATATAGATTCTTCAGCTTACTGACGAAAGAAAAATCACTATCAGATTCTCAGCATGTGCTGTGTATATATGATTTTTTTTTTGTTTCCTGGAAAGTTCTTTATAATTATAGATGGTTCTAATTCCATAGCTGTTCAATTTCATTCCTATAAATTTTATAAATTTGGAATAGTAGTAATCTGATTTTTTTCAGATTACTGTTGTTTCAAATGAGTTTTATCAGAGTTCTTAAATAAGATATAGATCAGAATACATTCACCCATTTTCATTTTTTTCACAAGTTTCTTAACTTTAGATTAATTAGTATAGAAACTTTCTGAGTATTTTTGTTGTTATTCCTGCTTTCATATTAAGATAAATGAAGATATATAAATACAAACGATACTTCAGGTAAAACAACTAATGTAATTTTTTTTACGAAGGCTGTTCACTAAAGAATGGTCATAATTTTTCATGAACAACTGTACTGCTTGCTATTTTTATCTGAGCTGCAGAATTTTAGACCAAACCAGGCTGCATTACATAGCAACTGTGCAGTTGAGTCCTGTGCACAGTATGACCTTGGCTGTTGTTCAAATTTATACCTGTTCTGTTTTGCCAAGGAACAGTATCAAGACCAAGGAACTGCTTTCAAATTTTGTTTCCATCTCAAGAAAACATCAGATTGAAGTGTATGAAATGTTAAAGGAAGCTTATGGTGCATCTACACTTTCATATACCACAGATGATTTAGAATGTTTAAAGATAGATATGATTCAATCATGAAAATTAGCAGTCCTGGAGCTTAAACCACTGCTGTCACCACAGAAACCATTAGCACTGCCTCTGTAATTGTGAGAGAATATCATCATATACCAGTAAGGCAACTGACAAGGATATTAGAATATCAGTAGGAAGCATGCAAAGTATTCTCCATGACCATTTGCCTATGATGTTTGTGCATGATGGGTTCCAAGGTTACCCACACTTGAGAAATAGCAAATTTGCATGGAGGTTTGTCAGGAGCTGGTGAGGTTGAAGTGTTGAGGCTGAAGATGGTGAGGTTCTGCACAAGGGGATAATGGCAGATGAGACATGACTTCATAATTTCAACCCAGTAAGTAAGCAACAAAGCTCTGTTTGGAAGTCTACGTTATTGCCAATGCCAAGAAAAGCAAAAGTCACAACTTTTGTTGTGACTTTTTCAGAAAAGATTATGGTCATCTCTTTTTTTGATATTCAAGGAATGGTTTACCAGCATGTTTTTCCACATCATATCTGTTATGGGACCTTACTACAGAACTGTACTGCACACTTTGCAGTATCACATTTGTTGCAAATGACCACAACTGCACAGGTGGTGTAGCTGCATCATGACAATGCAAGACCTCATATTACTCATACTGTAGTCAAATACTTAGTTAGAATTAATGTCAAATGTGTTCCTCACTGTTCCGTCATATCTGTTATGGGACCTTACTACAGAAGTGTACTGCACGTTTTGCAGATCACATAAGCGATAAGTGTTGGCCATTTTATTTACCTAATTGTTATTTTATATTGTACTTGATACGTAGTCTTATAGTTATAGTTATGCTGGTTATTTTTATTTTTAATTTAGATAAAGAGTTTTTGTAGATTACTACTTAATATACATAAAACCGGTGTTTCGTTCGAATCTTGCAGCCATTGTTTTTGTATAGAGTGGTAGGGAATTCAAATTTTTAATTGTGGTAACTAGGTAGCTTTAACGTAAAATTATATAGATAATACGCAACACTGCATTTAGGATTCTATTAGATAGTGTAGTATTGACAATTAATTAATTAAATTTATTGATCTTATTAATTTAAAATATCATGCCCCAGACTAGAGCAGCAAAGCAACGGGCACAAAGTGGCAGGAGTGCTGTGACTCGGGGAAGAACTGAGGGGGGGGAGCGATTCTCCAACGCATCACAGCCTTAAAAAATGTGCAACTTGTGAAATGTTTGCTGAACTCTCTGGAACAGAACATGATCTAGCCAAGGAGGATGCCTTTGTGTGTGCGAGGTGCAGAGAGTGTCTAGAAATTAGGCATCAACTCAGCATTCTACTGGGCGACTATGAGAGCTTGAAGTATAGTGATTGAAAGAGATATTGCTGCTTACCAAGGTAAGGCAGAGATCCTTTGAAAACTCACTTTTCTCTTCTTTTGATGTTCATGGCTTTGGCAATTTTTCTTGCTTTTTTCTTGGCCACAACATGTAATGTTTTCACGTGTTCGTCGACCGGAAATTTTTTTCTGCGTGGAACATTCTTTTCTGAAATAACAAAAAAAAAAAAAAAAGAACACTCTATGCTCAAACTGCCTATTTTGTAAATTTTTTATAGCAAAACTGAACTGTTTTGTTACACTCTCAAAGTTTATACTTTCATCCAGCGTCATTTATGGCATGAGAATTAAAGTAAAACACTGTTGACATGTTTTTCCATGGTGGTATGATTGAATATTATGTCCAGATGATTGAAATCACATTTACAAGTTTAATGCCTGAAAACTGGTCAAATTAATGATAGTAGTATTGCTAGTAATATTCATGTTATATACATTTATATGTACTAATAATTCAAACAGCCACAATTTTCATTTCCATATCCATGTATGCAGATGCATATAATCCGATGTCAATTAATAACTTTATTAGGCAATTTTTGTGACCAATAGTACTGGAATCGCATCTGAAAACATTGCAGTTTGTGATGAAGTATGACTAACTTTTCTGAGATGACATTTTTAAAGCATTAGGCTTCAGACAATGGAAAACTTGGAACAGAGCTACCAGTCAAATGTGGGGGAATGTGTCAATGAATGCATTAAAATGTACAAATTTCCACTTAAAGATGTGATTTGCACTAAGATTCAGCTTCTTCAATTATTATGTTCTATATATAGACACCATATGAAAAACACTTATTCCTTTGATTTGGAACCTTGTAATTATGAAATATCAATGATTTGGAATTCCTAGTGAGATCATATTCTGTTTAAATTTAAATGTTAACTATAATTTTCTGCAGCACTGCAGAGAACATTGTGCATTTATTCATTTAATTAGTTAAAATGGTGAATAAAAAAAAAATCACTCTGGAATTCTTAAGTCATTTGTGCCTGTGTGTGCATTAATTTGAGATACTTGCTCATGATTTGTAAACCTCCCAGATCCTATTAAGTTATCACATTTTTAGTTTAAATGGCATTTGTTTTTTTGGCTGTGCTTGTGTAAAACCATTAAGTAGTCTAAGTTGAACCAACCAAAACCAAACCAACCACAAACTTCCCACTGCACATGTCGCACTCTGCCCTCCCTTCCTCCCTCCCCCACAGTGCCTGGCGCCCCTCCCCAAGATGTCCTCAGCTCTGCCATAGACTCCCGTTCCCTCCGCATCTCCTGGAACCCCCCTCCCCGAGACCAGCAGAATGGGGCCATCACCTACTATAAGATCAAGTACCTAAAAGTTGAAGATGGGGATGACCTGGGTAAGGCCAGCGAGGTCCAGAGTGGTCCAGATGATCGATCGTATGTGATTGGTGGTCTAGAGAAGTGGACAGAGTATCGAGTATGGGTGCTTGCCGGAACATCTGTAGGCGATGGTCCTCCATCTCCGCCAATGGTTATCAGGACAGATGAGGATGGTATGTATATGTTCCTCACCCCTTTCCTCCTCTTTTTCTTTATTATTATTTTTAACTATATGTCCTGTTTGTGTTTCTGTTTATCACATATGCAGTGGAAAGATGATCAGTTTTCAAAATTGAAGTATCTTACATGAGGGAAGTTGCACTTAGTAATGTTTAATTAGAATTTTTATTTTTTCTGTGTAATAGTTAAGTAAATAATAGAAGCAAGTGCTGTTTTTATTACATTACATACTGCATTTACATTACATATGTTTTTAATTTCACAGAGAGCAAAGCCACCTATACTTATCTGATCCTACCATCAATTTGACCAGTTAGTTACAAATTAATCATTAAATGTAATCTAATAATCAATGCTCGAAACAAACAAGAAAAATATTAATTTACATCTGCTGTTTGACACACACACACACACACACACACACAAGTTGAAGAATCATTCATCATAACATACTAATCAGTTAATAATTAATGAAACTAAGTTTTTGGGTAGTAATATTCTAATTGTTCCAAGATTTTTAGCATATGGTTCCTTGTAGTATGTTAGTCTTCCCCTTTTTTTTTTTTTTTTTTTTTTTTTCAATCAGAGAAAGAACTTGCTCTGCTTTACACAAAACAAGTTATTGTGATGAAAGTTTATCAAAAGCAGTTTACTTGCATTACAAAAATCCAGATTTATTTCTGTTGGAACATTTGCCAACTATCTTGAATTGAATTAATAAATCATTGAAGAAACAAGAAGAAGTTTTTGGTGGTTGTGCAGCATAAGCCTCAGGCTTCCTAGCACCATATGGCTAATAATGAAAAAAAGCTTGAAAAAAAGCAGTGAATTAGGGTTGAATTTGAAAGTGTCTGCAATTCTGCCCAGACACAATAGGAGGGAGTATATGATGAGAGCCTTGTCAATCAATTCGGCCCTGGAAAGATTGTGCAAGGCTCAAGGGGTAGAATTTTTTTCAGCCTGGTCTGTACTTGTTAACAGAAGAGACTGTTTCTACAGGGATGGGAAAGGGTGCAAGAATGTTTGCCGATGCTATCGAGGCAGTGTTAGGTGGGTCGGAAAACTGCTAGATTGGGGGGATACAAGGACTAATAGATTAACAGTAGCCACTGGCAGAGGGGAAAGTGATTCTTGCACTGCTTCTATTGGAATGAGCCGCAGCCTGGAATATAAGATGCAGGATATTTCAGAGACTGCTGGGAATCATTGGGGTACAAGTAAGCACATGGGTTGTGTTAGGGTAGCTAAGAAAAAGAACAGGTGCATGTGTATTTGCGGTTACACCAATGCTAGGAGATTAGTAAATAAATTTGATGAATTTGAGGTATTGCTCAAAACATCAATGGCAGATATTGTGGAGATTTCAGAGACGTGGCTTCACACAGATATAAGGATTGCAGATCTGGAATTTGGGGAGTACAATGTCTAGTACAATGGGAAGTACAATGTGAAGCCAGTCGACATCACTGGACAGTGCAGTGTCGAGTCAGTTTGGTGTGACATAAGCATTGGGAGATCAAAATTGAGAGTAGGAGTGTGCTATAGGCCTAATGACTCTGATGAGTATAATAAGAAACTGTACAGGGAAATAGAGTGGGCCAGTAAATCAGAGAGTCTTATAATGGGGGATTTTAATTTCCCAGATATTGACTGGAATTTGGGGGCTGGTCACTCACACACTAGCAAGGCTTTTGTGGATTTATTGGATGATTGTTTTCTACATCAGCATGTTCGGGAGGCAGCTAGAGGGATTATTACCCTTGATCTGATTATCAGTAGTGATTCTTCATGCATTAAGAATCTACAGATAAAGGAACCACTAGGTGGCAGTGATCACAGTGTGCTGAAGTGGGATTTACTCAAAGAGGTAACCACCATTAGGGGTAAAGCGAAGGGTTATTGCTTTCATAAAGGTGACTACGATGGACTGAGACAGTATTTTAAATTCTGTACAGTGGGACAAACTGATGATGTTACCAACAGCAAATTCAAAATGGGAAGCATTCAAAGAACTTATCTTGGAAGCTACTAGGCTTTACATACACACTAAGAAATATTGTTCAAGATTTAGGCCTAAGTGGATCTCAGATGAACTAATGAGACATATGGCAGAGAAGAAAAATGCATGGGATACATACAAATTAACACGTGATACAAAGCCTATGATAGATGCAAGTTGATCTGTAACCAAGTTACAAAGAAGGTTAGGCAGGCGAAGGCAGATTACGAGAAATCTTTGGCAAGGGATGCAAAGAAAACAGCAAAGAGTTCTTTACTTATGTAAACTCTAGAAGGAAGGGGATGAATCAGATTGTCCACTTGATATCGATGGGTCAACTATTGATAATCCTGCTCAGGTAGCTAACAAACTAAATGAATATTTTGCATCGACATTCACACATGAGGAGTTATTCAGCGAGGGGAATGCCAGAGGTGTATTCAACTCTGGCAGTAAGCTAGAGAATCTTGTAATAACTGAGAGTAAAGTGGAGGAGAAATTGTTGAAGATAAACACAAGAAAGGCACCTGGGGTGGATGGGATCTATCCAGTTATATTAAAGGAGGCAGCAAAGGAAGTAAACAAACCCTTAACCATAATTATGAGAGCTTCCTTGGACTCAGGGGAAGTACCCCTGGACTGGAGATGTGCAAATGTGACCCCAATTCACAAAGGAGGATCAAAGGGCGACACAAGTAATTATAGACCTGTTAGTTTAACTTCTGTTCCCAGAAAATTAATGGAGGCACTAATTAAAGAAGCACTGCAGGATCATCTAGAGAAGACTTCAGTTATAGCTCGGACACAGTATGGTGTTGTTAAGGGGAAGGAGCCGACCGGGCTAGCCGAGTGGGTAAAGTACCTGCCCGGCAACCCAAAGGTCGCGGGTTCGATTCCCGCCTCGGACTTGGATCACTGTACTGCAAAAACCTTTGGAGGTGCAATATGGCCACAGAAGCCGATGCGCCAGTAACTACCAAATCAAAAAAATAAAAAAATAAGGGGAAGTCTTGCCTGACCAATTTGATTGGATACTATGATGCAGTCACAAAAGAACTGTATGCAGGGAATAACTTTGATATT
Organism: Mastigoproctus giganteus; assembly: GCF_048544385.1. Classification (NCBI taxonomy): domain Eukaryota; kingdom Metazoa; phylum Arthropoda; class Arachnida; order Uropygi; family Thelyphonidae; genus Mastigoproctus; species Mastigoproctus giganteus. Next base: position 175,274,148 of record NC_143578.1, on the reverse strand, counting down.
ATATACTTGGATCTTAGAAAGGCTTTCGATACTGTTGCACATGGAAGACTGCTGCACAAATTGGAGCAGTGTGGCATTGGAGGCAAATTGCTGCTATGGATAAAGGGGTGGTTGAGGGGGAGAAGACAGAGAGTGGTAATCAATGGACACTGCTCATCGTGGACTAGTGTTATTAGTGGAGACCCTCAGGGTTCATTATTGGTTCCATTATTGTTTTCTGTATCTATAAATGATATTGATGATGGTATATCAAGCTTAATGTCCAAGTTTGCAGACGATATGAAGGTTGGCAGGGTTATCAAGGACACTACTGACACTATTCTACTGCAACAGGATCTGGAAAGGTTGAGCAGATATGTTGGGAGGGTTGTCAAGGACACTACTGACACAATTCTACTGCAACAGGATCTGGAAAAGTTGAGCAGATGGGCTGAGAGGTGGCAAATGAAGTTTAACATTGACAAATCTAAAGTACTACATATGGGAAACAGCAACCCCAGAACAACGTATCAACTCTGTGGTACTACACTGACAGTGGTAGAGAATGAAAGGAACCTGGGGGTGGTTGTGCAGGCAGATATGAAGTTTTCTGATCAGTGCAGACGGGCTGCAAGAGTATCTCATTGTGTATTGTCAATGATATATAGGAATTTTTCTAGCAGGGATAAGGAGGTGATTATTCCCTTGTATAAGGCAATGGTCAGGCCACACCTAGAGTACTGTATACAGGTCTGGAGGCCTCATTTCAAGAAGGATGTAGAGATGCTGGAACGAGTACAGAGAAGGGCAACAAGATTAGTGAATGGAACAAAGGGGTGCTCTTACGAAGAAAGGCTTAATTTTGCAAATTGCAGTGTCTGGAGAGTAGGCACCAGCGAGGTGATCTGATAGAGGTGTATAAAGCCTTGAATGGTTTGAGCATGCTCAATGCTGATGGGATTCTTCCTCTTGCTCAGAATAATCACCTGAGAGGGCATAAATTCAAATTGAGGAAAGACAGATGTAGGATAGACGTGAGGAAATTTGCCTTTAGCCAGCGGGTGGTTGGTTGGTGGAACAGACTTCCATCCCTTGTAGTGGAGGTTGATAGCGTAAATAAGTTTAAGGCTCAGCTGGACAGGTATTTCGAATGAACAGAGGGGTGAAATGGAAGTGGTTATTTTTATTTATTTTTTTTTTTTTTTTTTTGGCTGATGCTGCATAAGCTTGCTTTCTTGCATCAAATGCCTCTACTAATGCTAATGCTAATTATAATAATAATATAAAAGAAAAAAAGTTAAACAAGGAACATTGGGAAGACAGAAGAGCATGGTCTAAAAGTCACTTTATTAAATATAATCAGCAAAATGTTAATTTGAAGTTTGTGTCTTCCTTTTGCTCATACCAAAATTTTCCAACACAACCTCAGGATCTTGAGCACTGGATATCATCATTCTCCCCTTTTTTTTTTTTTGGTGATTTCCTTCTACTTCTGTCTCATGTTCTCTTTCTCTCTCTCTCTCTCTCTCTCTCTCTCTCTCTCTCTCTCTCTCTCTTTTTTTTTTTTTTTTTTTGTGACTGATGCAGCAAAAGCCTCAGTCTTCCTTGCACCATATGGCTAATAATAAGTGCATGGCCAAATTTTTGTGAAATGAGTAAACTTCTCATTATATTAAATTGTTTTATGTTTGAAGATAATAAAGCACTCAAAACCTATGTTGGAATTGTTATGTTTATTTCCGAATTGGAAATATGCACATAATGGAGTCAAACAGTTTGTGGTATTTTCTTACCACTTCTTCAGTGACAGTTGTTGGTCAGAAGAACTTGTTGTACCATTGAATTCCAAGAGCTTGTTGTACCACTGCCACTGAAGAATCACTACCTGCCATCATCACTCACCTCACGAATCATCTGATTCATGAGGAATGATGTGATCAAGAATATTGTTATCCCTAGCATTTTCTCTAAGATGCTAATACAAATAATAATAAACTAGTTCGTTTAAAAATTTTGTTCCCCATGGCAAGTTGCCCTCCCACTTATTCCAATCGATTAGGGTCAGATTGAAGTCACCCATAATAAGACATTTATGCTTGTTTGCCCATTCGATATGCATGTATAGATTCTTGCCACATTCTTCACAACCTTCTGGTCTGTAGATTACTTCCCTTTAATTATACCTTTTCCTCCAACTAATTCATACCACACAGATTCTATGCTGAGGACTTAACTTCAGACTCAGCAAAAACTCTTTTACACTCAGGCTGCGACACCTCCTTAGCCAGGTGGGAAGGAGCAGCAGTGCGTAGCACACGCTTCTTGATTAGACCAGGGTTTGAGCCCGTCACCACCAAATACGGAGGATGTGGAAAGGTCAGGGAATGACAACCACATATCCCGGAGCAATATGGCCTTAGTTGCTAATGCTCCTAAAAACCAAATAACAACTCAGGCTGCTTTTGATAAGCATGATATCCCCAAAATTTTTGTCTTCCCTATCTTTTCTATATACATTATACATACCATAATGGAATTCATCATCCCCAATTTCTTAGTGATCATCTCCTAGGGAATGATTGAATCATTCGTTGACACTGAATCATCTTCATAATTTGCATATTCTTTTTGAAAATTCATCATTCCCCAAATTGAAGGTTTCAAAGTTTGATTGTTATCATCACATAGATAAAGAAGTTGATTGAATTCACTGGCTGAAATAATTGATTGAACGAATTAGATGGCAAATTTTAAAGTGACAGCTAAAAATACAAAATAGACAATTTGTCTGATACCAAGAAGCAACATAAAAATTTACCATAAATTCTAAATAAATACTAAACATAGACATCGAAGTAACAGTGAGATACACAATTGTATCTTTTATGCTAATCAGCAAATGCCCATAAAGTACAATATGTACATGGATCTTAAATAGTTTTTTAGTGGCATGATGCACAGGTATATCAAGAAACAGCAATTGGTGAAATAATAAGCACTTCAACCTGCATGGAGTGTAATCTGCCTTTAATTTATTAAAGGATTACAGATTATTCTCAGATGTTTCATGATGCTTTCTGTATCACTTCTTCAGTGACTGTATAGACAGCAGAACTGGTAATTATGGCAACTTCATTTACATAGAGTTATTAATTTGATTGTGTAATCAGATGAACAACTCTATGTAAATTATTGTAATTTGTTTTGTTTTTTAATTACTCTATATAATTTGATTGTGTAATGAAATTGTGTAATTAAATGTAATGATTCTGTAATTTGATTATGTAATCAATTAACAACTGCAGGTTGAATTGCTGATTATTTCACTGATTTCTACAATATATACATCTTTCTCACTCTGTGTTAAAGACTAAGATGAGGTTTCATTAATGCTAGGTTAGCAAAAGTAAATATAAAATTTAGTGTAAAACAGTTCAAAATATATGCTAAATTAAAAATTAATCACAGAAAATTTGTAAGGTTGGTGTTGCACTGTTTCACTGGCTTTTACTCAACTATTATCCTGGGAGTGAATTCATTGATTTACCTTATGCAACAAAAAAAAAAAATAAATAAATAAATAAAGAAAGAAAATAAAATTAAAATATCTGCTAGAATTATGGTAATGTAAAATTTTTGTATTCTTCCTATATTATTCTTTATCTTTGATCTGCAGTGTCTGTTTTATATTTTATTTAATTGTTTGTTATAGAATAACTGGAGAGGTATAGCTGTGAAATAAATCAAACAAAATGCATATACTTGGTTTCTCCCTGAGTTTTGGTTTTGACCTAGAGTTTTCTTGGTTTCACCTAGAGTTTTGGTTTTGACTTCAATTTCTATAATTGCTTGTGTTGATAGTGAGGAAAATGTTTTTTTTTTTTTTTTTATGATAGGGATGCTTTTACTAAGTATATTTTTCATTCTTGTATCCAGTATAATGTCAAAATATAAAGAAGTTTAAAACTTCCACAATTTTAAACTGTTTAGTGACTTTATTTTAAAAGTTTTAGGTGCCATATCCATTACAGTATTAATTAAGTTTTCAAAACAACAAGTATTTTCTTTATCTCTTTCTCAGTATATAATACTGCACACTATTCAGCCTGTTTTTAATTGTTAACTGGCATCTTGAATATGCTGCATGAATATCAAGTTAACCGAGTTGGTTAGTTAATTTTATCTGTTTTGTTTCTACTATATCTACTAATTTAGTTAGTAAATGAAAGAGCAACAAGGCTCAGTTATTAATCAATTTTCAAAATAATGAGAGGAATTAACTCAATATGTGCAGTAGGACATTTCTTCACTAACACTCTCCTCGAATTTAAATGAATATTAAAATAACAAAATGAATTCTACCCTTGGAGGCAAACCATTAGTGATCCAATGTACACAGTATCCATGGTCTGAGAGCTCTAAAGCCATCACCAAAATACATCAGAACTCCAACGAGTGGGAGAAGACATTGTGTCTGTAAATTAAAACAAATACAAATAACTTCAGAAAATACTAAAAATTCTTATTTACTTTCCTTAGGAAATAAGGTAAATTAGGTTTTAGAATTCTTAGGATTTTCGGAAGTTATTTGTATTCATTTTAATTTACAGACACAATGTCTTCTCCCACTCGTTGGAGTTCTGATGTATTTTGGTGATGGGTTTGAGCTCTGGGACCATAGATACTGGGTACATTAGATCACTAATGGTTTGCCTCCAAGGGTAGAATTCATTTTGTTATTTTAATATTCATTTAAATTCAAGGAGAGTGTTAGTGAAGAAATGTCCTACATGCATATATATTGAGATAAATCCTCTCATTGTTTTGAAAATCTACTAATTTAGTATAATTTATAATAAAAATGTAAATTTTTGTATAGTAAAACCTCTCAACCTTGGCTCTTTCAACACATTCCACTTTCACTTCAAGTATACTGCCTCAATTACAGCCTCTTCTGACAAACCTAAAATTATACTTTAAATTGAAGTAGTTCATCAGTGTTATACACAATTAATAATTTAAAAAATAAATAATAAGTACAATTTAATTAGCACCAATATTGAATAGGTAGTGTATATTTTTTAATTGTCAGTTTTCTTTCTTTAACAGAACCATTTTCACTAGAAATTTTACAAGAAAAGTAAAACTTATTAAATATATTATTATCGTTATATCTCAAAACACTTTTCTAAGCTATCATTGGCAAAAACAAAGTTATTTTGTTATTTAGATTTGTTTCACAAAATCTTCCCACTGTATTTGTGATAGTCATGGAAATGCATGCAAGAATAAAATATTTTGCTGTGAGCTTGACTATTTGCATGTTGCATGATTTGGGCTATCTGCAAGTGCAAAACCTTGAGTCTATTTGTATATGTCCCTTAACTGTCAGCTGGCAACTCTGATGTGACCTAATCTATCCTCCCATCCTCTGTTTCCTTATTCTGCTATCAGGTACTTTGTCTTTCTTCCTTAGGGCTGCAAGATGGAAAGTGAAGATCTTTTTTCTTCTGTTGCTGATGGGGCTTTGTTAATATAAAAAATAGTATACATATAATATATATATATATATATATATATATATATATATATATATATATATATATATATTGTTCCTTGTATGTTTTTTTACTATATGTTGTTGACTGTTATTAAAACGTGAGTCTCAAATTAGATTAAGGAAACTTTTTGAAGCATAAAAATTAAACATTGTTATAGAAGCCTTTGCATTTTGAAGGTATTTTGCTTCTTGTTTATAATATATGAATACCACCACTGTTACAGTATGTTCATATAGAAAGTGAATTAATCTTTCATGGGTTACTTTTCAGATTTTGAAACAGTTAATATATGTAGTCATATATTAACATATTTCTTAGAAATATGTGATTAGGTAAAGTATTCATTTTTATGTTGAAATAAAAATTCTCAATTTTATTTATTCTTGCACTGTTTATTTGTTATTCAGTGAAACGTTTTCCAGATGTCTTACTTGGAGTTTTCCCAGTAAAAAGTGAGTCTCAAACTCACTTCTGGGAGAGCGGAAAGGAATAAGTATGACATCTCCTACACATCTTCTTATCCCTTTTGCTTGAGAATAATAACTGATATAAATTTTAATTATTAACAATTCAGATTAACAATTTACAATAAAATTTGCCTGTGAATTATGAAATTGAATGGTTTAATTCACATTCTTAAGTCCAAAAAATATTTTTGCCATTCTGTTAAATTTTACTTGTATGCATGTGTGCACGCAGTCACACACAATATTATGCAAAAATATTAGGACACCAAAAATCGTTATAAGTGACCGAAGAAAGAATTTTTATATGATGCTAGCTCACCTTTGGACTTTAATGCTGCAAATAATCTTGTGGCAAAATTTTCACCAATTTTATCAAGTTTCAGGACAAATATATCACCATTCCTCATGCAAAAAGTGCTTTAATACAGGTTCTGGTGTTAGTAAATTTCAAGCGTTCCTCTCCAGTTCATTCCACAGATACTCTTGTGGTTAAGATGAGGACTGTGAGTTCCTTGTGATATCTCAGTTCAAACCCCATCATAAGATATGGCAGGAAACATTGCTGAAACAGGTATAGGCCTTCATCATAAAATTCCATCAGCACAAGAAATGTATTTTTGTCTAGCCTGCAATATTGTCCAATGAATGGATTGTTCCATTTTTGGACCACATAAAAAAAAAAAAAAAAAAAATTAGTGGTCCCACACCATACCATGAAAAGTACCCTACACTATCATACTTCCAGCACAATACTTTACAGTTGGGATGATGCACTTTGTTGGAAGCATTCTTCTAGCCAGGCTCAGATTCTTCCATCAAACAGAACAGTTTGTATTTTAATTTATTCCCCCCAGGGAATGCATTTTCATTCTTCTAGTGTCTAATACCATAAGTTTGTACACTACAGCTCATTTGCTAAAACCATCCATATTGATACTGAGGCCATACCTCAGGATGGTTTTTGTAAACGAACTGTAGTTTTTGAGCTTGTTTTTTTGTGAATGGTTTTTGAGCTCTGTGGTTTTAGTAATGGGCTGTTTTTTTTTCCTTGAGCCTTGGACTTTCTGCACAGTTTGTAGCTATAGTGACAGTTTGTTTGTTTGTTTGTTTAGAGGTCTTATTCTTTCAAAATACCTAGTGTGCTATTTCACATTCTAATTTTGCATCCCTTTTCATCTTCCCTGCTGTATGTTGTTCCACACAGCTATGTGTGTTGGGGGGGGGGAATTTCTCAGCCTCTGAATTATATATTCTTCTAGCATAGCTGCCAACTCACCAGATTTACGATGGAGAATCCAATTTTAACACAGTTATAAAATTTACATAATATAATAATTAGTAACCAAGAGCTTTTTTAAAAAACTCATTCTTACTCTGTCTCTTTTTGATTTTACAAAAAATGAATAAAACTGTGTTAAAATTGGATTTTTTTTATTTTGCAAGTTTCTTCTTACTTTCACTAACAATTCACCATCAGGTGTGCTTTGGTAGTTTAGGTTGCAAAATAGAAATGCATGATAATAGCATTATTCTCCATTGTGTCTTTTCCTGGTACTTGTGTAGTGCAAAGCTTATTAAAAATGCCTTTCCATAAGATATCAAAGAAATGAACATAAAATTTCAGAAGATGCATAAACAAGATTTTCCAAATATTGCCAGATCTCAAAAAGATAGCACATTTATCATGTGTACTGTATATATATATGTGATATTTCAGTTTAAAGTAGCAGAAAAAAAAAGTAATGTAATCAGACATTTGCAAGCAAATGAGCATAACAACAGCATGCAGTATATAGAAAGAGAAAAAAAATAGATTTTGCATTTTATGGTGGCAACATGATATGTGCCAAGTATATTTATTTGCATCGTTTGTCATAGGATGTTATCTTCCTCTGAGTTGTGCTGGTCATACAGACATATTGATAGAAATATGTTTCAGAATAGAAAAAAATTTAAATTATGGAAAAAAAAAAAAAGCCAACAAGATTGTTAATGAAACTGCATGGATAGGGATGGAAGTGATAAGTGATTGGCTCTGAAAATTTGGTTAGTTTCGATTGTTACACATTGCACTAATCAAAATATTTCAAGTTGTATCGCATTGTGTAGCCATTGTCAATAAAAAAAAAATATATTAAATAAAAAATCATCCAATTGAAAGTTACTTGCTCTCAGTGCCAGCATCAGAAGGTGACTTAACAGGAAACATCATTGAAAAACATCTTCTGAACAACCCAGAAGCATGCAGGATTCTTTCAAAAAACAGTCTGACATAAAAGTAAAAGTAAAGTGCAGCCGTTATCAACCCACTGCAGGATGGAAGCCTCCTCAACAATTCATGTTGAGGGAAATTGACCATAATCTGCCACGCGGGGTCCAGTGCGGGTTGGCAGATCGACCGTATTCAGCAGTCAGGGGCTTGAATCCCTGTCTACTCAAAGAACGTGTGCTACTGCACTCCCGCTCCTGCCCACTCAGCTACGGAGGCCGTCTCTGACATATTCTGCTGATAATGCACATGTTATAGTAGGCCTAAAAACTGGAGTAGTAGTTTTAAAAAGGATATTGAGCACTTGGTAGTAATGGGCTGCCCTTGTCACCATATTAAATTGTGTGCTGGAAAGGGAACTGTATGCATTCCTTTGAAATTGTATGAATACTTGGTGAAAATTTACCATCACCTAGAAAGAAATACTAAAAGGAAAGAGATTTAAACAATTTCAAGTAATGTATTCCACTGAAGTAAAAAGATTTTGAAGCATGTGTGTACACGTTGGCTGTCTTTGGTTAAATGTGTAACTAGACTTGTAGAACTGTGTGTTTTAGAAGAGTCTGTTTAAGGAAGAAATTAGAGGTTAGGATATTGAGAAAAGCAATATGAGAGCTTTTCAGCGTTACCAAATTTAAAAGTACAACAAGCAATCACAGTGAGTGGCATTGCCTCATTTTAAAATCTTGTTAATGATCTAAAAGGTTAAGGAGGATAAATTGAGAAGAACAACTTCTGAATTGCAACTTCTTGTAAAAGCAATCTTAAACATACCAGGGAAGCTGATTATTTTAGGCCTGTTATCCTCACTTATGCAGCAAGTCTGTTTGTGTTTCTCTCTTTTGGCCAGCACAATAATAGAACAAATACCAGCCAGCATCATCACAACTGTTTATACAGATGACTTCAGCATTTCTTATCAAGTGCAGCATATGAGGACAATAGAACAACAATTACAAGTAGCCATAAACAAAGTCATAAAATTAACAGAAAGAAATGGATACAGAATTTCGACACAAAAGACTGTATGTATACATTTTTGCAGGAAAAGGAATATCCATTCTGATCCTGAACTCAGGCTGAAAGGGCAGACCATCCCAGTTAAAAATAGTGTCCGTTTCTTAGGGCTTGTGTTTGACAAAAAATTAACCTTTTTGGAGCACATTAGTCACTTAAGAGTTCAGTATCTAAAGAAAATGAATATCTTAAAGGTCTTATCTGCTATATCCTGGGGAATGGATAGAACAATACTATTGCGATTATACTGCCTACTCATTTGTTCCAGGTTAGACTATGATGCCCCAGCCCATGACTCATTGAGACCTCGTACCATTAGATGGCTTGATCCAGTACATCACTGCATGCTCCGAATTCGCCTATATTTTGGAGGCTCAAAAACCTCTTACAAATCAGAAGATATAATCAATTACTTTCTTATGCAACTAAAATAAAATCCCTACTCGAGCATCCCCTACTGGAAATCCTTACATCAGAATGGGAACAACATTACCAACAACAACAAAGAATCAATAAACCTGCAAGCATGAGATTAAAAAACCTTCTCCTCAGTCAAGATCTTAACCTGGATAATATAACTCCACTGATGAAGCAGTCTACACCACCATGAATCATCAAACAGCCTATGTACGACCTCCTTCCACTTTTGGGACAAACAAGTGCTTCCCCATATTAACTATCAACATCTGCATGCTGCATACAAGTTGCAATTTTTAGATCATCGCTTCCTATACACAGATGGCTCAAAAACTGAATATCATGTGGGAGTGGCAGTTTACACATCTGATATCACCACAGCCTATAAACTCCCAAAAGACTGCAGCATTTATACTGCAGAATTGCATGCCATTATGTTAGTGCTAAACCAAATCGAACACTCAAGCTCACAAAGCAGCATTATTTTTACTGATTCTAATAAACACCCAGTGCAACAAAAAATTCAATGCTGAGTATCAAAGCTCCTTGAACAAGGTCATAACATAAGATTTTGCTGGATCCCAAGTCATGTCAGAATAAGCAGACAAAGCTGCTAAGGAAGCCAATAGCAACATTTCTGCACCTGAATCCATTCCTTCAACAGATTACAAAAAAGTTATTCATCACAACGGGATACATCACTGGAAACAGTAATGGCAAGTACTAACCAATAACAAATTGCACCAAATTAAAATTTTACTCCAACCATGGAAATCCAGCGTACAACCAAACAGACATGATGAAGTGATACTCGCAAGGTTAAGAAAAGTACACACTCATTTCAGCCACTGTTATCTTTTGCGAGGAGAGGATCGCCCTCTATGTCTTACCTGTCACACACAAAAAAACAGTAGAACATGTACAGTACTAATTACATGTCCAGCTTTTACAGTTGAGCTCCAAAATTGCTTCAAAGAGTTGATAAACCAAACATTAATTTCTCACTCTCAAAACCATACTGGAAGATAGGAAAAATATAGCAAATGTTTTTCAGTTCCTCAAGGAAATTCATTTCTATAATCTAATGTGAAACCAAATACAGTATAACCTCTGCAGTGAGCTATAGTCACTCTGTGACTCTTGGAAACTATTCTTGGAGACTAAACACAATTGTTGTTAAAAACCTTCCAGGCACATTTTAGCTGCAGTAGCTCTTGCGCCAAGAATTTTTAAATCAATCAGTCATCTCTTTTGGCTTTAAAGCAATTTGCTTGTTTCTTTTAAATATTATACCATGATTAAAAATCTAAACATGGCTTTCCAATCCATCGTATCTCACTTTTATCTCACATTTATGTTTTGTAAATTGATTACCATATAAAGTATTTCTTCACTGAACAAAAATTATTTTGTTCAGTGAAGAAATACTTTAGCTGAATGTGACAACATAGTTTCCAAGTTCCCATTGAAAAATGTTCTAATAAATGCTGATGTATCACAGATTTCATCAAATGTGAAGGTGCATCATTTTCAAATTTTAAATTTTTTATGGACAAGTTTCCAGTACTTCTTGGTGTCATTAAAGATTAAGATATAGATAAAGCAATAGATGTTTTGCAAAAGCGGTTCTATCAGTTTCATTGTGCAATTCTACCAGACACTATTATGAAAGAAGAAAGAAATGATGTACGTGTTGGCCATTTTAACAATTTCTCCACATTGCTGAATGTGAATGAATATTCAGCCAGCGTCAGAAAAACAAAAAGCAAAGTCTAGACAATATGGCCTTTGCTATTGACAAAGCTTTGCTTCATCAGAATTTCTGTTTAAAAACATATAGTAATGGTAAACAATCCCGTGGCTGTGTTTTAATATAAAATGTATATTTTGCTGTGAAATTTAATTTCTACCGTAGGGAGGACTTAGAAAAAAAAGCTTTTGTTTTCCTCCTGTTTTTTGGGAAGCTGTCCACATTTTGCAAAATAGCAATCTTGCTATCTTGATTTAAATTATTACTGGATTGTCGGGCACTGAACTTGGTGAGGATTAGTGACACTGCATTTAGATGAATATTACTATAGTTTTAGCAATATTCATCTGAATGCAGTGTGATTAACCTTTCAATTAAATGCATATTTTGCATCTAATTGAAATACAGTTTAAATGTGCCTTTAACAGGCTTGTTCATTGGACTAGAAATAATGGTTGTTGACTCAAAGCACACACGCTCCTTGATTAGACCGGGGTTCGAGCCCGTGACCACCAAATACGGAGGATGCGAAAGGTCAGGGAATGACCACCGCATATCGCGGAGCAATATGGCCTTAGTTGCTAATGCTCCTAAAAACCAAATAACAAATAACGTTGACTCAAAGCACAACTATTTGCCGTAAATGTAATACGGATTTTATTCTAACTACAACTTTATTCCCTTCCAATTACTTTTCAATATAGCATTAGATTTCTTGGTCAATACTTGATAAAGTATTGCATTTTCTGTAGCATATTAAGCATATCCGTACAATCCGTCTAAAGAAACTAAATTTACTCATGGTAGTTTCTGTTATGTCATAGGGTGAAGGTCATTACATGATAATACACCTATACCATTCATTACTTAGATCTCAGCTGCACTATGGATCTCCTGTATATATCTCAGTGACACAAAGTGTATTGAAATGGCTTGACCCTGTGCATAACAATGCCCTTTGACATAGGCACTTGTACGTGGTGAGAGGACCTCTAAGAGATGCTGCTGGCCTTCCAGATACCGTGGTGAGAGGACCTCTAAGATGCTGCTGGCCTTCCAGAAACCTTGGTTCCAGGGTTACATCATTGGAATCTGGCATGTGCAGTCATGTGCCGCAACCCATGGAAACTTGGAAAGGGGGATCCCGGTGGTTGAGGGCCCAGCCTTGATACACCACTTTGGCTCCTGCTTCGACAAGACGGGAATTTGCGGACTGGCCCGACTGAGATCAATCGGTGGGTGGTTCTTACTGCTAGGGTCAACTGCATTCCAGTAAGTCTCCCTCCCTTTGGTCCTGGGACGGGATCAAGGCTTATTGTAAACTTGGGTATGGTGCTCCTAAGCAAACTTGGCGTCTCATTCATGTACGCAGTACTTGCTAGTTCACGAGTGGGCGTCCCCTCAAAGGGCTCATTGGTGGGTGAGGTACTTAGGCCATCTGAAATTTTTATTTTACTCCTATGAGTAATTTAAATCCTTCTCTTTCTTCAGGGGCCCCCAACAAGGGCCCTACCTAATCAAAATGATAACACCGAAAACACCTCTGTAAAAAGAATTGAGGATACATCACCATCAGTGACACCACTCTTCCTCATTCTCCTTTCCACCAGAGAGTAGTCAGTTGGGAAGATGTCACCCTCCTTTATCCAGAAAGGATTAGAAGGGTTGGCAGGATCATCTAAATCTGTAAAACAACTGCATTTTGGCGACCTTTTGGTTGAAGCTTCAAACATGAAACAGGTGGAAAAAATCCTGAAAGCGACATCAGTAGGTGGAATATCTATCACCATAACCCCCCCTCCCCCTGCACAAAATTCTGAATTCTTCACAAGGTGTCATTTCAGAGTGGGATCATCTTCATGTCTCTGAAGAAGAGATCTACCCTGAACTAAAAGATCAAGGAGTAACGGCTGTCAAGGGAATATCAATGCAGATGGATGGGAATCTCGTTCCTACCTGAGTTCTCATTCTAACATTCAACGCCTCCAATTTCCATCAAGGCAAGCTACTTAAACTGCCCAGTGAGGATTTACATTCCAAACCCACCGAAGTGTTTCAGATGTCAAAAATATGGCCACTCACAAACAGCTTGCCATGGTAACCCTGCCTGTGCTCGATGTGGTGCTAAAGACCACAAGAGCAAAGATTGTTCAGCTTCCAAACCAATCTGTGTGAACTGCCAAGGTGAGCACCCTGCCTACTCTAGAGCATGCCAGAGGTGGAAGGATGAAGAAGAAATCCAAAAACTAAAAACAGAGCTGGATATCTCCTATCCAGAGGCACCAGAAAACACATCCAGCCAATAAATAGCGGGAAGCCTTCATACCGCCAGAAGTTTTCTGCAAAGTGCACTATTGGTACACAAACTGAGATGACTATACCACCAAAAGGGTCATTTACTCTGATTGCACACTATTGCATTCAGAAAAGCCCACCCATAAAACACAGTCAGCTGCCACTCCTATATCCGTGCTCCACCACCACCAAAACCAAGTGGTAAAGAAAAGCCAAAAAGATCAGAAGAGCACCCGTAATACTAGAAACAATGGATATAGAGGATAAGGAGGTACTAAACGAATCAGTCTTCGAACTCTTTGCATAGGAGGAAATGGACATGGGTCAGAGTCCATACTTCCCCAAAAAAGATAAATCTAAGGCTGACAAAAGTAAGCCCTCAGCACCTCGGAAGCCCCTTGATGGACCCACCAAGTCAAAATAATGGCTAAATTCCTGCAAAGGAATTGTTGTGGATTCTGGCAAAATACTGACAACATCAAGGCCCTCCTGCAAAAGCACAAGCTAGTTTGTTTTTGTTTGCAGGAGACTTACCTAAAGGCAAATGATGACCCCACTATGCATAACATTACAATTTTTCGTAAGGATAGAGTTGCAGATGGTCTTCCTTGTGGAGGAGTGGCTATCCTTGTGAGCAACCTGACCCCAGTTCAGCACTTGCTACTTGCAACCAGCATAGAGGCTGTTGGAATTCTCCTTACAGTGGGATTTTTTTTTAACAATCTGTTCTATTTATTTGCCACCTGGGACTGACATCTCCCAGAAAGACCTTGTTGACCTTGTAATGCAGTTTCCTACCCCTTTCTTACTTCTTGGGGATTTTAATGGACATAACACCCTGTGTAGGTAGTGCTAGCATCACTGGAAGGGGACAAATCATAGAGCACATGCTATGCTCAATGACAATGATCTTTCCCTTCTGAATATGGGAACAAACACCTTCTTCCACATACGTACCTGTGCGTTTTCTGCCATTGATCTTTCTATCTGCTTCCCTTCTCTTCTCCCTTCTCTAACTTGGGAAGTGGAGGAAACCCCATATGTAAGTGATCACTTCATTGTGATAATGTGCTTACACAGTGGGAGACCATAGCTTTTTTTTTAGGTTACCACGGGGGAAGTTTGATCAGGCTGACTGGAGTGCCTTTCAACACCAAGCAAATTTTGACATCTCTGCAGTCTTTGTTTCAGTCAGTCAGGAGCCTATTAATGATGCAGTCACATACATAACAGAAAGTATTGTCCATGCAGCTGCAACTACAATTCCAAAAACATCCACCCAGTTTCCACCTTTTCCCAAATGGGAAAAGGTGGAAACCAGAATGCACAGTAGCAAAAAAGGCTCAAAACAAAGCTTGTGGGATATTTCAACGATATCCAACCATGGCAAACCTGTTAGCCTTTAAACATGCATAAGCCAAAGCACACTACATCCTCCGTCAGAATCAAAAATAATCGTGGATCCGCTTCACATCATTTGTTCCCCCAGACGACAAGCGCTAAGGTGGTCTGAGGAAAAAATCTGGAAAATGATGAGAAAATATGCAGCACACCCCTCATCAGTCCTGGAATATAATGGATGTACTATTGCAGACTCTACTGCAATGCTCTTGGGGAAACATTTTCTAATATCTCTGCCACATCATCTTACTCTCCAGAGTTTCTGGTCCTTAAGCACAACACTGAAAAACAGGCCCTTAAGTTTACATCGAAGTGTTTCTCCCCATATAATGGGCCATTTACCATCCATGAGTTGAAAACAGCACTTGCTCATACAAAGGCTACTGCTGTTGGATCAGACGACATCCATTATGAAATGATCATCAAAATCCATGGACATCCATTATGAAACCTTTCATCAAAATCCATGGACATCCATTATGAAACCTTTCATCAAAATCCATGGATCTTCTGCTCTTCCTGTTCAACAGAATCTTCCTTGAAGAGCAATTTACTGAGGATACCTGGTGCAAGGCAATTATTCTTGCTTTTGCGAAGCTAGAAAAGGATCCTAAATCTCTGAAAAACTATCATCCTATTGCTCTGATTAGCTGTCTGTGCAAAATATTGGAGAGAATGGTCAATGCTCGTCTCTTATGATACTTAGAATCGAATGACCTCTCCCGCTTTCAGTGCGGCTTCTGAAGAAACAGGTCCATCTTTCTGAGATGCTTTTCTGAAAAGAGAACACTTGGTGTCCATCTTCTTTGACATGGAAAAAGCGTATGACACAACTTCGAGATTTGGTATTTTTAAAGACATTTATAACCTCGGTCTAAGAGGTCATCTTCCCATTTTTATTAAAAAATTTTTATCCTGCCGTTATTTCCAAATTTGAGTAGGATCTACCCTTTCCCCACCCTTTTTTCAAGAGGAGAGGGTACTGCAATGATCTGTCTTAAGTGTTACGCTTTTTACCATTAAAATAAACTCCATTACTGAACAACTTCCAACTATAAGCAGTGCACTCTACGTCAATGACTTCAGCATATTTTCTCAATCATGTAATATGAGAGTTATTGAGAGAACTGCAACAAGCCACTGACCGTCGTAACTCCTGGACCATGGTCAATGGCCCAGGAGTTTCAGGTTCTCATCGGAGAAAACCATTTGCATTCATTTTTGCTGCATACGTAACCTCCACCCTGAGCCTGAATTGCGACTTGGACAAAGCACCATTTTAGTAGGAGCAGAGACAAAATTCTTGGATCTCGTATTTGACAAAAGGCTGACATTAGTCCAACACATTCGTCAGCTATGCACAAAGTGCACAAGAGGGCTTAACATTCTCCACTCTCTCACCTCTTGGTGCACAGACAGATGCACTCTACTCCGTCTGTACCATGCACTAGTACACTCAAAATTAGATTATGGGTCTCAGGTATGTGCATCGGCCAGAAATAGCACTCTTCATTGGCTTGACCCTATCCACCATCAGGCTATTTGTATTGGCAGTCCACACACTGGACTGCCAATCGCCCATTTGGCATTTGTGTTTAAGGGCTAATCAATGAGCTTAACATCACGATTACCAAAGCAGCCCCTTCCACCCTGGCATGCTCAAGTACCAGCATGTGACTTCTCGCTCAAGCATGTGACAAAGTCTTATACCCCACCTTCTGTCTACTTTCAGCTCTATTCATAACACCATGCAGAACATTGACTTCTTGCCAGTTTACATGGATGGCTTGAAGTTAGAATCATATGTGGGACCTGCTGCTGTTTTTCCAGCTAATACTATATCAGAGCAGATATCCCTTGACTGCAGCATATATACAGAGTTGCATGCTATAGAGTTAGCTCTTGATCACATAAGAAATCACTGATTCCAGCAGTGTGTTATATATGCTGATTCAATGAGTGCACTGCAGACTTGATCAGTGATGACACACACTAATAATCCAACCCTATCCTGAATTCAGCAGATGATATACACTCTCTATGCAGGTTGATTCGCTATCCACTTCTGCTGGATTCACTCTTCCATTTGGAACGAATGGAGGGGTGAAATGGAAAGTTTTTTTTTTTTTTTTTGCTGATGCTGCATAAGCTTGCTTTCTTGCATCGTATGCCTCTACTAATGCTAATGCTAAATTCTTAATGCCCCTGCTACATTTGGAAAAGTATCTTTAAAATCGTTTTTAAAAATATATTATAAAACTTTAAATGGAGTAATATTGTCTTTAATATAAATCTGAAGTACTAAGTTCTTCAGATGCTAAACCCTCAACATCAGACTCATTATATCAAGTCACTTAACTTAATATGTAAATCTTTGCAATGATTTAATAAATCATCATCTGATCATTTTTTTAAATTCAGAAATGTTATAAAACATTTTAAATATTTCTACATATTCTTTCATATTTGTAAACCTTTCAGTTAACGAGAAAATAATTGTGTCCATAATTTGAAAGAAAAATTAATTTGAAAATTTATAGCAGATTCTGAAGAGCTTCATTTCTACTTTCATAATCGAAGTGACATTTTTTCAATCCTTTCCTTACAGTGCTTACTTCTGGAAATGAAGCTTCGATGCCGATGATACTAGCCATTTAATTAGACGAATCGATAATTTTTTGGACTGCTTCCTCTGTTCTATTTTCTTTAAAATATTGTGTGATATTTTGTATACATTCAAGAGTTCACGTTTATCAGAATTTTTTTTATTTATTTATTTTTTTTATTTTACTTACCGGATTAATTTTATTTAAAATATCATACCAAATTATAATTGAACAAATAAATTTATAAGATGCTATTTTTAAGGCTATGGATTTCGAACGATTCCTTATATCCGTATTATTATTTTCATCTTCAGTGTAAAATCACAGCAAAATATTTAGCTTCTCTAGTCATTTCTAGCATTTTATCTTCAATATTTTGTGAAATTATTTAAATTTCATTTTGTATTTTATCATCCAAATAATATACGATATTTTTCCATTCAACTTTCTGAATATGGGGAATATGTTTTGCCATAACTGAATCAAATTTGGCAATTGTTTCAGTAAGTTTTAAAAAGTTACCATGGTCATTTTCATATACAGTAATTCTTTTGAAGATCCCCTGAATGCTGTACATTGCCTTGCTAAAAATAGTATCATATATCTTATTCTGACTGAATAGAGAACATGGTATCTCCGTTGCAGGCGTGACTGAAGAACAGGGTGATTGTTCGGTCGAGTTCTGCGATTGGCTGATTACTGGAAATGTGTAATTTACCTAATTTTGGGTGCCTCCGTAGCGAGGTGGGAAGGAGCAGTAGTGTGTATCACATGCTTCTTGATTAGACCGGGGTTCGAGCCTGTCACCACCAAATACGGAAGATGCGGAAAGGTCAGGGAATGACCACTGCATATCCCAGAGCAATATGGCCTTAGTTGCTAATGCTCCTAAAAACCAAAAAAACAACAAACAAAACAAACAAACCTAATTTTGCATTTCTGATTGCTTGATTTTTTTTATGAAAACCCCAAACACGAAAGGTATCAAAACCTATAGTACTATGTATCGTGCATGGATTGAAGGAGAAGTATTGGGGGGGGGGGGATTTTGCTCTAGAGACTAAACATGGGTTTCACCACTTCAAGCCTCCAATAAGCAAAGTGGTGGTATTTTACCTGTTGATGAAAGTCATCTACCACCTGATTGGATGCAGATTCGCTTCTGACTTTAGCGGGAAATGTGAAGTTATCATGCCGTTGTTTAGTTGTCATCGTGCTGCTCTGCTACCTCGGCTATTGTGTGTGTTCCATTTACCAATGGATGGATGTAAGAGTGTAATTGAATGGTGTATGAGTGTGAATCTGATAGCTTCGGAATACAAGTGTTTTCAGTGTGGATGTTTGATGAAGTGTACCAGCCAGCATGCGAGGGCTGATCAGATGTTTTTTTTTTCCAAATTGTTTCTTAACGATTTGATGTTTTTTTGCAGTAATTGTATGAGTTGAGTTGTTAGTATCAGCTTCTCTTTATATTAGCAGGGTGTGGGGACAGCTGCCCCCAAGACAAAAAAAAAAAAAAAATGAAAGAAGAGGAGAATTTCTGTTAATGTGCATGAGCAATTCTCATTGTTAATGCACATGAATCGTCTAGTGCTGTACAGGCGAGAAGAATCAGTGGTTGTATGTGGTTTTAATTTTTGTCAGCTGTTTTTAAAAAATGCCGTTTTCCTGTTTCTTTTTCTTCATTTCTTCTCAATTCTTGCTTAGTAGCATTAGGCCTGACGTAGCCCAGTGGTCGGAGCGAGAGTGCATAGCAACCATTTCTTGAATGGACCGGGGTTCAAGCCCGTGACTACTAAATACGTTAAATATGATACGTGACTACTAAATACGATAAATATTTGTAATAATGATTTATTGTAAACTCTACTGACTTGGTTGTCGTGCCGGAGTATAAACAGAAAATTAAGAGCTAAACTAATTGCCTCAATTGCCTGAAGACAATGCATCAATTAAGTCTCTCGCAATCTGTTCATTATATGGAAATTTTCTTCATTCTGCAGAAACTATAATTATCAAGGGGAATTCAAAAAATATCATCAAATAGAAAATTTCACAATGAAGAAGTTCGTTAAACAGAGGTCATACTTGTATATGTCAAAATAAAATTTGACGTCCTCCTGACAGCCGCCCATAAGCGATGCTTATCTCACCTACCCACTTGCGGTGGCCCTATGTATACAGACTGCAGGCAAGTAATATGCAGTAAGTTACATTCTCAGTGGCAAGATTCGTGGCATCGCCAGGTTACAAACAAGTTATATCAGATTAAGTCTGTGATCAATCTTTGGCAGTCTAGTCTATGCAGGGATCGTAAAGAGGAATTCTTGCTCGGCTCCACATAGGACAAGTTATCTGACACACTCCTTTCTGCTGAGGGCTGATGACCCTCCTGTGTGTGTGAGCAATGCAACGTTTTGTCCATTCAACCTATTTTTCTGACTGTACCAGTTTTCGAAATGCTCGTTTTATTGCTTTTGACCATCTGACTGAACCATATACACTCAGTCACATTTTAACTGACAATGACAATGCGTCAGCAGTTTTTAAATTTTTAAAATTGATTAATATATACGGGCACTCCTCTACTTACGTACAAGTGACTTATGTACAACTCGCAGATACGTACAAAACTGTTGCTATGTTCGGTTAGAAGAATCAATTTTGAACATCTTCATGATATTTTTCTAAAACAGATTTCTGGAGGTTATATTATTGCCATAAAATAATAAAAACAATTGGTGCCTTTCTGGTTTATTGGGCTTTTCTGTTAATGCAATGTAATTATAAATGGGTAGTAAACTCAATCTTATTACATTTGCAATGACACCGATAGCTGGAATTCTGTGGAATTTTACGTTATTATGATGAAATGTGGTTTCCCTTCACTGAAATCTTCAATCATATATAAAACATAAATAAATTTTCAAAATTTTCTGTTCATTCCTATTTTATGAGCTTTGTAAAGTTGTTACTCCGTATCTCACTTGCACGTATCATGTTAGTTCCAGTTTGTGCATGCCGTGTTCTTTGTTACTGATTGCTTATTTTCTTACTGTTTTAAACTTTATGACTAAAAAAAAAATGTCAGTGAACAGAAATATCAATTAGTCACTGTTAATTAAGCTAGTACGTAAGTGTAAATTTATTTTTATTTTGCCAACCTATGGGAAATATTCTTCCGATTTTCACGCATCATTTAATTTTGTTAATTGGAGGAAGTAAAGTGTGAATTTGTGTTCTATGTCTTTAATTTTATAGCCTATGAATAATATTTTTCCTATTTTCGCTTATCAGAATAGCCGTTTAATAGAACTAAAATTCAGTTCGCAAACGTGATCACAATGGCTGACACTTACTACATATCGTATGATGAACGGTATTTTATCTTGGAGAGTCCATCGTAAAGTGATTTGATCGTATATTAAATTAAATTGTGTATCGTATTTAGATTAAATTAGTTTTTAATAAATACTGTACTATACATTATTATTTATTGTATGTTTTTTCAGCCTCATTTAACTGGGTTACAAATCGTAAAATGCTGTACATGATGAAATTTGTCAGGGGATTATAATCTCAGTGCGTTGTACTGTATTGTATATGTATTTTGTATCTACAAGACTGAAGTTGGACTTACGTACAAAACGGACTTATGTACATGAAAAAAAACTGATTAAGTACATAAGTCGAAGAGTGCCTGTTTACACTTTTATGAAATTTGTTTTTTTTTTTTTACCCTTATACTGATTTTTATTTATTGATGCGTCTTCATACATGTGAACTTTTGACAAGGTAACCTTTTCAACGGTTACAAAACTCGTCTTTTTTAATTTTGAATTTTATCTTTTTCATGACGCATTATAACCTTGTTTTTGCATCACAAAAATCAAATCAAATCAGTCAGTAACAATTCTCTACAAATTGCAGTGGGCTCTTTGTACATTTAAAAACATAACTGGTATATTTGACTGTAGCTTCTTGAATTGGATTGCATTGCCCTACACAGGTACAGTAGACTGTCGAAAGAATGGCACCACAAATAACGGAACATTTGAGCTTACAGCTCATTTAGATCAGTTGTTTACATACAGCATAGAAGTCTTGCAGTGCCGAAAAAAGAAAACGTCAAGTCATGTGATTACTGTATTTGTTTACATTCACCATTTTGAAAGTGAATTCTGTACTGATATCACAGATTATATCGCTGTTTTATATTTATTTTAAATAAAAAATCCCTCACCATGGCTCCTAAAGTTAATAACCTCATACAGAGAATAATTGAAGAACATTAAAGATTAGGGACAAACTTGATATAATCCAAATTATCACATTAGGGTCACCCAGAAAGTTAATTTATGCACGTATGTGTATTGTGACTGTAAATTGCATGTTTTCTCCAGTTGGATTTGCCTGTTTTTCTGGATGAAAAACCCCAGTTTCTGTTGGGGGGGGGGGATCTTGCTATCTATGCCTGAGACCGACTAACTCAGCTATGGAGTGAAAAAAAAAGCTCATAAAGGTTCCTTGCATCGTCAACGGGATTCGAATCTGGGTCTTTTCCACCCAGTGTGGGGAGGGCAGTGACTATACCACTGGGCTACCCATGCAGACTAAATTTGATATAATAAAGAAAATAGAATGGGGCGTAAGCAGGAGTGTATTAATGGCAGAATATAACATTCATTGTCAACACGTTTACGTCTTTTATGTACAGTTAATAAAATTGCATTCTTGATCTCTCTATTTCTTATTTAGCCCCATTATTTCTGCATTAAATATATTAAAAATAAAACTTTCTAGATAACGAAAAATCAAAATAACTGCACCTTGAATCCCCGAAGGTGGCATTATTCTGAAAGTCTACTGTAATACTATAGGATCGCAGGATATTTCAACATTGTTGAAATACTGTTAAGTATGTATATACTTAACCTTGTGACTTTAAATATTTATTAAATCTGCATCTGAAGTTAAAAAATACTGTTAAGTATAATGTACCTTTTTTAACTTTAGATGCAGATTTAATAAATGTTTAAAGTCACAAGGTGCTGTCCTTCATATATGAATTCACTTGTCATTTGCTCACCTTTTTACTCTATGATTTGAGTTGACTGATTTGGTTGTCCACAATGGTACTTGTCCACCAACAAGTTTAGTTTTCATTTTTATTGTTTAAATGTCATTGATCATATCAAATCCTGGAGGAGGAAAAACAAAAGGTAATGTTAATTTAAATTTTTTTTTCAGAATAGATTAGAATAGTTTTTAATAAATAGTAATATAGTAAACCATTAAATACTGATATAAAGAGGGTCTGATTCTATTGAAGGAAAGTTAGGAGAAAATGCCACCAGCTTTTTGAAAGTGGTGGATGGTTTCTCAACCATGAAAAATGTTCCTGCACGTAATGCATTCTTTATTCAAGAATTTTTGATTCAAAAAACATACATTCCTGTAGTGCCTCACCCTCCATATTTTAATGACTTTGCCTCTGTGTGATATATTTTTTCTCTTTCCCAAACTCAAAATGAAGCTGAAAAGGATGAAGGTTTGATGACACTGCAACCATCCAACATAATGTACCAATAAAATGCAAAGTTACTTATAGTTGAAGGCTTTCAGTGATGTTTCCAGAATTAGCAAGATTGCTAGGACATTGTCTGCCACATTCCTGTTACTAGAAGTGAGCCACATTGAGTCTTGCTGATGCCTATCATTCCTATTACAATTGTATTACAACTGTAATACAATATAATATACAACTCTGTATGTTGCAATTTTAATGTACAGAAAGGGCAGACAGGTCGGGAGTGAGGAAATTAAGCTGATGGTAATGAATCACATAGATTCTAAAATAGTTCACACAGTTGATGTACTGGGAGAATAGAAATGACAGTGGCAGTATATTTTAGGCCAAATGACTGCAATGAATGTAGTGAATAGTTATAGACAAATGAAGTGGGTCAATAAACCATAATGGCTTTTCATGGGGAATTTTCACAGTAGTCACTCACATAGTAGCAGAATATTATTATTATAAGGTATATGGTGCAAGGAAGCCTGAGGCTTATGAAATTACCGAGTTACCCTGAGAGAGAGAGAGAGAGAGAGAGAGAGAGAGAGAGAGAGAGAGAGAGAGAGAGAGAGAGAGAGAGAGAGAGAGAGAGAGAAGTGGAAGGGAATCACCAAGAAAGAGAAGAATGATGATATCCAGCTCAGGATCCTGGGTATGCCAAGCCCATACTCGCCAGATGTGTACCGGCATGTTAAAGAGCAACTGAGAAAGAAATACTCTTGATATGAGTATTAGCAGTGACCCTTCATGCATTAAGAATTTTAAAGTAAAAGAATCACTAGACTGCAGTGAACATAGTGTATCAGTTTGGGATTTATTTAAAGATATAACTATTGCCAAGTGTAAAGGGTAGGGATTTTAATTTTGCTGTGGTATTCTGCTACTTAGACTACTATGGTCTAAGACAGATTTTAAATTCTTTTCAGTGAGACCAACTGAAAACACTAAATGGGAAGTATTTGTGGAAGCAATTCTAGAAGCTACTAAGCTTTTTATATCAACTAAGAGATATTGTCTGAGCTTTAAACTTAAATGGATGTGATAAACTGATGAAACTAGTAACAGAGAAGAAACATTCCCAGTATGATTATAAATTATCAGGTAACAGAAACTCAAAGCAAGTGTAAAAGGAATTGAACAAGGTAAGGCAGAATAGAAGAAATCTGTCTAGAATGCCAAAAATCAAGCAAAGAATCATTGCTTATGTTATCACTAGAAGGAAAAGGTGAACCACATTAGCCACTTAGATAAGAATTTCTTTTGATTACCTATTTTTCAGCCGGAATGAAATCATAAGCTACCTTGATCCTAAAAGAAATTGTTTTTTGTGCTGTTCTGTTCTGTTGTGTTCTTGCCATGAACACAAAAGAAACTATCTGGTTTGTTAGCACACTGTTGTGACATTTCAATTCTTACACAATATGTATTTCAATAAACATTTTACCTGAATTTTGAATAAATTCTGTGAATTACAGGTGAATGTCATTTTTAATATCAAATTAACATGTTGGCTTTCAAATGGGCTAGTTTAGATTTCATAAGATATGTGAAACACACAAAATTATATTTTGCCTATCAGAGTATAAGTTTTACTTTGTGTTAGATCTAAATTTTATATTAGAGGTGCACCAAGTACAATATTTCTGAAAAGGGCAAAATCTGCGACTGTATTTTTTAAAGCAATGAAAATCAGTTGATGTCTAATAGAATACTAGACATCAATAGTCTTGGCCAGCCAGACATCAGCATACTTTCCATATCCATCCAACAATGATATCAAAACATGCAGTCTTGTGAACAGACTTTTCAAATAAATAATTTCAGTTTAGATTACTTTGACAACTCGCAGAGTATCAGTAATGCCCTTGTACCTTCCCTTGGTGCAAATAAGCGATATAAATCTAATTGAGCATTAGTATTTTTTTTTAAATCCCAGTAAGTTCTGAAGTTATTAGACTGTCAACACACATTTTGTCACATAAATGTGTCTTGCTAATTCTAATGTATTTTTTATTGCTGAATTCAAAAAAGCAAACAGAATTTCCCTATCACCACAATTTTTACATGACACACAAATTTTGATATAAATAATACAGTAGTGATATAGTAATAGTATGTGGCATTACAAAATGAATATGTGGAAAGGGTCGTTCTGCGACCCTTTCCACATATTCATTGTGTTGTGTCGTCTTACAGGTTGAGGCATGTTCAAACCTTCTGTGAAATTCTGTACTTGTAGTAGATATCTGTTCAAACAAGTTTAAACGTGACATAATATTGCTTACCTCCAGAGTAGACTGTTTTCTTGGTTGTGTGCTGGAAGTCACTTGATTAAGGCCATTATTGTTTGTGATCCTTTTAACTTCTGTATACTTTTTAAATGCAATTAAGATACCTCGTGAATGCATCAATCATCCTAACAGTTTTTGTTTTATATGTGGTGAACTAACTCTTAAATCACAGAGATGAAACTTCAGTCCTCTAGTTAAAAATGCTTACAAACTTTATTTTGGATGTAAAGTGTATGAAGATAAGTCTTGGGGCCTTATTTCTGTTGTATTAGTTGTAAATTACTGCCTGGTTAAATGGATCTCGCTGGCTGTGCCATTTGCATTTCCTGTGATTTGGAAGGAAACAAAAGACCATTCTACAGATTGATATTTTTGTTTAATAATGATTTCAGGGATTACCTCTAAATCTAAACATACTGTTGTAAAATATCTAGATATACCATCAGCTATAAGACCTGTTTTACACATTTGAGAACTACCTCTACCAAAACCACTGGAAACTTACCATTTGGATGAAGAAGATGAACCAGTGATTTAAAATTTGTTGGTGAGAATCAGAAGACTATGAAGACCGGTAAAGTTAGTGACCCAATGTATGGAGTGACATGTTTATCCTCAGAATTTCATTTAATATCTCAAGAGGAACTACATGATCTTTTTTGTGATCTGAACTTATCTAAAAATGAAGTGGAACTTTTGGCTTCTAGGCTGAAAGGATGGAATCTCCTGCAAGAGGGCATCAAGATATGCTATTAAAACACACACAAAATGAAAAGGTGATTTGGTTTACTGCAGTGATATAAATTCTCAATGGAAACCTAGGACACCAGCACAGTCCAGCTGAATGGCAGTTATTCATTGATTCTTAAAAGTAGAAATACATTAATACCAGTACCCTTAGCATATGCTGCACAAATGAAAGGAACCTCTAATAACATGAAACTTCTCTTGACAAGCATCAAGCTTGAGCAGTTTTCTCGACAGCTTTCTGTGGTGACTTTAAAGTGACTGTTCTTTTAAGCCTACAACTCAACTATACCATATATTTCTGCTTTATTTGTGAATGGGACAGTAGAGACAAGAAAAGCCATTATGTTTAAAAGACAATGGCCTCAAAGGAAAGAACTGGGTCCATGAAAGAAAAACATTGCGAACAAACCATTTTTTACTCCTGATAAAGTTTTATTACCAACACTGCATATTAAACTTGGTTTAATGAAAAATTTTCTTGAAGCAATGGGTAGGGAAGCAAATTTAAACTGAGTAGGCTTTCTGTATCTGAAAGAGAAATATACCTGAGTTAATGAGAAAAAAAATCAAAGAGGGCATATTTTGGGCCCCTGAATAAGAAAACTAATGAAAGAAGAACATTCTGAAGAACAGTTAAATGAAGTTGAATGATCTGCATAGAACTCACTTGAAATAGTTAATGAGGTTCTCAAAGCCTATAAAGTTATGATATGTAATATTTCCCAAAAAATAATCATTTCTTGGAATTACATTTGGATTTTTCCCTAGAAAACATAGAAGCTATCAGTGATAAGCATGAGGAACATTTCCATCAAATTATTTCCACAATGGAAAAGAGCTACCAGAGCAAATGGAGCACCGAAGCATGGTACATGCTTGATTACCATTGGTTTCTGAGGAGGGATGTTCCGCAGGCAAAATATAACAGGAAATCATGAGGAGCTGCATCCTATTTCATTGTTATCGGAGTTAAAGATAACAATCTTTAAAAAAAAATGTTGTTTCCATAAAAGTGAAATCATGTTAAAACTATAGGTGATGGACAAAAACTGATTTAATATTTGAAATCAGCACAAAAAATTGTTTCAAATTCACTTAGTTTGATATTTGTAACAGAAAAAAAGTATTCTTTTTTTTAATCTATGTTGTTATTATTTTCATTACTGTATTTATTATTGTTATAATCATTTTGTTACATGACACTATAATTGGGTGCTCTATAGTTCATGTTCTTTTAATAATAATAATAAGATAAGTTAAAATAAAAAATAAATCCAGGGACAAAACAATATTAGGTAAGTCAATGTTTAAAAGCATGCTCTACTTGTAAACAGTCCCACACTGTATTTTAATATAAAATGTATATTTTGCCAGTAAAATTTAATTTCTAGCACAGTGTGGACTTGAAAAAAAAAAGGGAAAAACTGCTTTTCCTGAATAATCTCCTATTTTACCTCATGTTTTCTTCTCCTTACAAACCCAATCTCCGGCTTTTCGGAAGTCAAAAGTTGGCAGCTATGCATCTTTTTTAGTTTTCTGTTTTCTGTAGATCTTAATAATTCTTAGTTTCCATCTCATTTATTTATTTTTTAAAAGAAAATATTTTAATAAATTTATAAAAGTATATCAGGATAAGGACACCTGATACATATTTCAGCTGATTATGTGGTGGAAACTCTCTTTAAGATTAAGTTTACAGTGAGATTTCAGTTATGCTTGAAACATGAATACCCATTGCTTACTGAATAAGCACTTAAAGCTCTTATCCCCTTTTCTGCTGCATTTATGTGCATGAAAACATTTTATCATACTGCTGGTAAGTCAAAATACTCATAAAAGCTGAGTGGTCTCATTATTTCAGCTGAGTGCTTTTGTTTTCAGCTTTTTATTTATATTTCAGAAATTAAATTTTAATTTCTGAAATTTAATGTGGAATGACAATATCAGAATTCATATTTTATTGAATCATCTTATATGCTTGTGTTATAAATACTTTGTTTTCCTATAAATTCATTACTTTCAAAAAGTTATTTTGTTTTTAAAAAAAACTCTTAACAGGGTTCACTGAAAACCAATTGCTCAAATGATTTGCTGCAAAATGTGTTGTTATGCAAGAGGTTAACAAAGACTAAAACACTTCTCTATAGTACCATATTTAGTGTGTATATCACAGTTTCTAAAGAAGTTATTATTGTTAAAATTAATTGTGAAAATGATATGCAAATTTATTTCATGAAACTTAATTGTTACTAAAATAGCTTTATTCAGACCTCTTTTCTTTTTTCTAAAATTGCTCCGGTGGTGACACCATATGAAATGCTATTGTTAAATTAGTTTTTTCCTACATATAGCCCTTATTTATTATAAAAACTAGGATTTTATCATTATCTCCTGTAGTTGCCCAGCAGTGTTTAAACTGGAATCTAAAAAAAAAAAAAAACCTTTGTGTTCACAACAGAACTAACTTATTATTGTCACCATAAGTTACCTACTTCTGAGCAAATGGCATCACTAAAAGATAAATTCCATTTATCTAAAAGATGAGACATGATTGCCTGTTTCAAGTTATCTGTCCTCACATCAGCAAACAGGGTGTTACCTAGTGACAGTTCTCTGAAAAACAGTGGAAACTAAGTTATTCAGTGTACATTTTCATGCAATATATGAAGGCCAATCAGAGCAACACAAAGTTTGTTTTGCTGTGGGCATTTAAGGCCATTGCATTTACTAGATAGTTAACCACCACAAAATGTATGAGATGGTGAAAAAGACTTTGTTTTTTCATAATTCTGAACAGGCTAGGTTACGTTAGCTGTTTTATAATTTAAGAGTGCTAGTCTTCTTTTAATTATTTCTTTTGAATGCTATGGGATCATAGGTTAATAAGTAACATAAGATCCTGTTGTAGCATAAAACCGTGACAATTTGATGATGACTAATTTTATCTTAATTTTTTATGCTTTTTGTCACTTAATTGAAGAATATGTAATGTAAAAAAAATTAAAAGTCATTGAATACAGATTAAATACATATTTACATTAGACATTAAACATAAATTTTCTGTTTACTGTTGAATGAATTTAATTAGAACTTCAGTGATGCTTGTTTAAAAGCAGCTAATTTGTTTTAATATTAAATTATATTTCATTTACATAAAAATATTAATTTTTACCTTGCTATCACTGAAAAAAGAAATAGTCATGTATGGACGTTCTATATTAATAACCATTCTTTTTCTTTCTTACAAAGAATCTAAAATAAAATTTTAAAATAGGTGTTGCTGGGATTATTTGCATAAATGTGGTTAATACTGTATATTACTTTTCTATTTTACTATGTGATAGCCTTTCTCTCTGTAATTTTAAAATATTTTGTGCTGATAACACAGAACTCAGTTGAGTATACTGATACTTTTGTTTTAGTGAATTTCTCTAATTAATTTTGATAATAACTGGCTGGTGATATTTAAAGTTTACTGTAAAAATGTTTACTGCAAAGAGAACATTTTTAAAAAGTAAGTAAAGGAAGGGAGAGTATACCGTGAAGATGCAAGTGTAAATTCACATTTCACCAAATTTATAATAATATATAAATTATTATGAATATAAAAGCAATTTCCATTATTGTAAAAAAAAAAAAAAAAAAAAAAAAGTTTTACTTTAGGGTTTATTTTGCATGCTAAAAATATAAGTATTATGTTTCTTTGAAATATTCAAAATCATGATGGTTTCAGCATATATAGAATCAGAGCTCATCTCCAAATATTATTTTAAATGTCATTCCATGATTGAAATTTTAACTTCATTTAACATATATTATTAACTAGCACATTAATTTTTAAAATGAAGACTAAAATGAAATTTTTCGAGTAGTCACAGAGTTTGCTGTATTTATCTGCTTCTAGCACGTTCAAAATTTAAAGTTATTTTTTGTATGCTTTCATCTTGGAAGATGATGGTAAGTATCATGAAAACATGCAAACCTGCACTCTTAAACTTTTCATATAAATATATATATGCATTTCTTTTAATATTGTAAGACATAATTAAGAGTACAAAAAAGAAAGCAGTTTCATGCTCTGAATTTTTATCTTTGCTCTACAGTTGTAGTATTTTCTTAAAGGAAATGATATTTCATTTTTTTTTAAAAAAAAATTCATTACCCTTTTATTTTCCCTTAAGTTTATTTTTACATGTGTGTCTTTACACTCATACAGATATATATGTATATACATACACACTGTCAAGTCAAAACATTATAACCACCTACTTAATAGTGGGTATGTCCTCTTTCCACCAGAACGGCCACCATACAGTGAATCATATATAAGGTATCTGAATGTTGCAGCAGGTACATTGTGTCATGTTGCCAGGATTGAACCCTGTAGATCTTTGTAGATCAGAGTTCAGTCTTGGGATTTATGAGAGCTCCAAGAGATTGTCAGGAAAATATCCCGTAATCCAAAACATTGCCGCCATCTGCCTGTTTCTGTTGGACCAGGACATCGAATTAATTCCCTCTGCAATTGGTTACTGCACTCTCCATCTGCTGTCCATGAAACATGTTTCATCAGAAAAGACAACTTTTTTCCAGATGTCAATGGTCCAAACCTAGGACATAATTGGAATGGGTGGCCATAAGAATTAGTAGGCACTTACTCCAGTGGCCCATACTGAGGTTGGGTTCTTTGGATTGTGGCCTTGGAAAGTACATGGTCAGCCATTCCACTACTTTCTGTCTATCAGCTTTCATAAGACAGGACAGCCTGTGTTCACCACAAACATTGATGAGGTATTTGTCTCCACTACTGGCTCAGGAACTGCTGCTCTGTCCACTGGCCTTCCACCCTTGGAACCACATTAACTACAGAACTCCATGAACATGACAGCCATCCTTTTACCAGGTTCATCAGATCATATCACTTGCCCATGTCAGTCAAATACTTCATGTGGACCCTACTGTCACATTTACTGCTTCTTACAGTGACATGTGTTCCACCAGGCAGGAAGAAAACAGCTAATTGTTAAAATATGGGAGTGGTCATATTGTTTTGACTTTGACTGGACAGTGTATACACACACACACACACACACACACACACACACACACACACACACACACACACACACACACACACACACACACACACACACACACACACACACCATATGTCAGTTAACAGAGAAGAAATGCAATTTACTCAGAAGAAAATCACTGAAGAAAGTTGAAACTGAAAAATTTATTTAATTGTTATAAATAATATATAAATATAATATTAATAAATTAATATAAGCATGAAATTCACTTCAAGATTTAAATATACAAATTATTTCCTGATAAACTGACATATGACCCACCTTGTATATAATATATATATATTTTAAATTTTTTTAAATTATTATTATAAGTAGATATCACAGTATTCTTATTTTTATCCAACTTGTTTTGGATAAAATTGTGTGAATAAAATTGAACAATGTGACTGAACACTTTATGCTTTCAGCATAGAGAAAAACTGTGACAAACTGAGCATCTTTTTTGTTTTATATTTATTTTATTAATTATGTATGTTTTAGCTTATCTCGAGACATATAGTCCATCATTAGTTTAACTGAAGAAGAAGCAGAAATTGCAAAGTAGTGAAAGTACAGGTGTTATTGGGGGGGGGGGCTCTATTTGCAAGTACATGACACTTCTGTATGCTTTAGCAGCATATAAAACTTAGCAAATGAAT
This sequence comes from Mastigoproctus giganteus, assembly GCF_048544385.1. NCBI lineage: Eukaryota > Metazoa > Arthropoda > Arachnida > Uropygi > Thelyphonidae > Mastigoproctus > Mastigoproctus giganteus. Next base: position 175,242,033 of record NC_143578.1, on the reverse strand, counting down.
TTGGTGTAAATTCCAAAGCAAATATTTCCAAGTACTAAAGTTTTGGGAACTGTTGATAAATGAGCAGTGTTTAATGTGTTTTAAATATAAGCATTTATTATTATTTTTTATTATTATGCATAATCCTGCAGTTTTTTGTGTAAAAAGAGTGGAGAATAAAAAATGCCTTACAACACAAGAAAAAGGACACCATCTTATTGTGAGGGAAACTGAAATAGTATGACTTATTCTGCTTAGTGTATTCTTTTGTTTGCTGAAGGATATATATTAATATTATACTCATATAATATTATATGAGCATAATATTAATTGGAACATAAATACAATTAAATATATAAATACAAACAATATGTTCTCATTTAATAAAACAATAATAATAAATACATTTAACTGCATATATTTTGGTTGATGGGCCAAATAGACAAATGATGCTATACTGTAAAGAACATTTAATACATTGATGTTTCTGTCTCTCCCTAGGATATTTGTACTCTGTTGATCTAAAATTATTTTTATGTTAGTTTCAGTTAATATTATCGTGTCACTGCCATTACTTTTAATCTACTGATAATGTGTAGAGGACCCATGTAGATGCTTAAACATTTGTATTGAATTTCTCTCTTTTCTGTGTAGATGGAGTATTTAAGTATTGAAATGAAAATAAATAAAAATTGCTGTCGCTGGTGTGTGTGTGTGTGAGTGTGAGTGAGAGAGAGAGAGAGAGAAAGAGAGATTGATCAAGCTTGAATTTAAAAACACTTCTTATATTAGTGAATTGGTAATTGAATATTCATTAGCATTAGTAGAGGCATACGATGCAAGAAAGCAAGCTTATGCAGCATCAGCCAAAAAAACCCTCCATTCATTCCAAATGCCTGTCCAGCTCAGCCTTAAATTTATTTAGGCTATTAGCTTCCACAACAAAAGATGGAAGCTTGTTCTACCAATCAACTAACTGCTGGCTAAAGGCAAATTTCCACACATCTATTCTACAACTATCTTTCCTCAATTTGAAACTGTGCCCCCTCAGGTTCTTAGTCTGAGCAAGAGGAAGAATCCCATCAGCATTCAGCATGCTCAACCCATTCAAGGCCTTATACACCTCAATCAGGGGCGCCTCCGTAGCCAGGTGGGAAGGAGCAGCAGTGCGTAGCACATGCTTCTTGATTAGACCGGGGTTCGAGCCCGTCACCACCAAATACGGAGGATGCGGAAAGGTCAGGGAATGACCACCGCATATCCGGGAGCAATATGGCCTTAGTTGCTAATGCTCCTAAAAACCAAATAACAAACAAACAAACAAACCTCAATCAGATCACCTCGCAGGTGCCTACTCTCCAGGCGCTGCAATTTGCAGAACTTAAGCCTTTCTTGGTAAGAGCACCCCTTTGTTCCCCTCACCAATCTTGTTGCCCTTCTTTGTACTCGTTCCAGCAACTCTACATCTTTCCTACAATGAGGCCTCCAGACCTGTACACAGTACTCTAGGTGTGGCCTGGCCATTTTCTTGTATAACGGGATTATCACGTCCCTGTCCCTGCTAGCAAAATTCCTATATATCATTGACAGGACTCCATGACCTGCCCTGGCAGCCCGTCTGCACTGCTCAGCGAACTTCATATTTGGCTGCACAATTACCTCCAGGTCTTTTTCACTTTCCACTTCCCTGAGTGTAGTACTACCCAGTTGGTATGTTTCTTTTTGGTTATTGCTACCCATATGCAGTACTTTGCATTTGTCAATGTTAAACTCCAGTTGCCACTTCTCAGCCCATTTTCCCAACTTATCTAGATCCAGTTGGAGTAGCATACTGTCATTACTGTCGTTAACAACCCTGCCAACCTTTGTATCATCTGCAAACTTGGACATTAAACCTGATATACCTTCATCAATATCATTGATAAATATACAAAACAACAATGGGCCCCATACCGAACCCTGGGGAACTCTACTAATAACATTTTTTCCATGAAGAGCAGTATCCATTGATTACCACTCTCTGTTGTCTCCCACTCAATCATCCCTTTATCCATTGTAGCAGCTTACCCTTGATGCTATACCTCTCCAATTTGTACAGCAGTCTTCCATATGCAACAGTATCAAAAGCTTTCTTGAAATCCAAGTATATGATATCAAAATTATTTTTGGCATTCAGTTCCTTTGTGACAACATCATAATAAGCAATCAAATTGGTCAGACAAGACCTCCCTTTGACAAACCCATGCTGTGTCTTAACTATTACTGCAGTCTTGTCTAGATGATCAGTGATTCTATTATTTTCCCTGGAACACAAGTTAAACTAACAAGTCTGTAGTTACTTTTGAAGTTGTCACCTTTTGAACCTCCTTTGTGAATTGATGATACATTTGCACACCTACAGCCATGGGGACCTGTGCTGAGTCCAAGGAAGCTCTCATAATTATGGCTAAGGATTTGCTTACTTCTTTTTGCTGTCTCTTTTTAATATAACTGGATAGATCCCGTCCACCCCCAGGTGTGCCTTCCTTAAACTTCAACAATTTCTCCTCCAATTTGCTCTCAGTTATTACAAAATCACTTAGCTCCCTGTTAGCGTTTGATAAACTTCTGGCACTCCCCTCATTGAATAAGTCTTCATGTGTGAATGTAGATGCAAAATACTCATTCAGTTTATCAGCTACCTGAGCATGATCATCAATAGTCAACCCATCTATGTTAAGTGGTCCAATCTGATTCATCCCTTTCCTTCTAGAGTTTACATAAGTAAAGAACTCCTTGCTGTTTTTCTTTGCATCCTTTGCCAAAGATTTCTCATTATATACCTTCACCTGCCAAAATCTCCTTTGTGACTTGATTACAGACTAGTTTATACCTGCCATAGGCTTCTGTTGTTGTTTTTGGTTTTTAGGAGCATTAGCAACTAAGGCCATATTGCTCCAGGATATGCGGTGGTCATTCCTTGACCTTTCCGCATCCTCCATATTTGGTGGTGACGGGTTCGAACCCCGGTCTAATCAAGAAGCGTGTGCTACGCACTGCTGCTCCTTCCCACCTGGCTACAGAGGCGCCTATAGGCTTCTGTATCACCTGATACTTTATATGCATCCTATACATTCTTCTTCTCTGCCACTAGCCTCATTAATTCATCTTACATCCATTTAGGCCTAAACCTTGAACAGTATTTCTTAGTTGGAATGAAAAGCCTAGTAGCCTGTTAGTAACATCATCAGTTGTTCCCACTGTACAGAATTTAAAACTTGTCTGAGATCTCTGTAGTCACCTTTGCGAAAGCAAAAGCCCTTCCCTTTAGCTTCGATGGTAGTTACATCTTTAAATAATTCCATATCAATACATTGTGATCACTGTCGCCCACTGGTTCCTTTATCTGCAGATTCTTAATGCATGAAGAATCACTACTGATAATCAGATCAAGAGTATTACTCCTTCTGGTTGCCTCTCGAACATGTTGCTGTAGAAAACAGTCATCCAATAAATCCAGAAAAGTCTTGCTAGTGTGCGAGTGACCAATCCACAAATTCCAGTCAATATATGGAATGTTAACATCTCCCATTATAAGATATTCTGATTTACTGGCCCACTCTATTTCTCTGCATAATTGCTGGAGAGCAGGCACATACGAGGTGATCTGATTGAGGTGTATAAGGCCTTGAATGGGTTGAGCTGAATTCTGATGATATTCTTCCTCTTCCTCTTGCTCAGATTAAGAGCAAGAGGAAGAATATCATCAAGACACAGATTCATACATTAGGACACAGATTCAGATTTTGAATCTGTGTTCCAGATTCAAAATCTGGAATAGATTTGCAGAAATTTGCCTTTAGCTAACATGTAGTTGATTGGTGGAACAGACTTCCATCTTTTGTTGTGGAAGTTGATAGCCTAAGTAAATTTAAGGCTGAGCTGGGCATTCATTTGGAACGAATGGAGAGGGAAAATGGGAGTTTTTTTTCCTTAATTTTTATGTTTTTTGCTGATGCTGCATAAGCTTGCTTTCTTGTATCGTATGCCTCTACTAATGCTAATAACGAACACCACATGGATTCTGTACTAGCATTGTAAATAACTAAATCTGGAAAGCTTTTGACCCACTACTCCTATCCTTCCTGAATACATTGCACATAAACATAGTGAACCTCATCATCCCCTGTTTCAGAGTTGTGCAACATTTCTGTTAGTCCTATTATGTCAGAATTAGTTGTCTTAACTAGGAGTTCAAATTCATTCATTTTCTTAGCAACACTCTTGACATTGCTGTATACTGTACAATTAAGACTGTGCTCTTGTATACTTTACTACCCTGAGACACTATCATCAGGGTAGTAAAGTATACAAGAGCACTTAGTCTTAATTGTACCTGAAATTTTAGCTTGTTATTCCAGCAAGAACTTCCCGCTCATTTGAAACATCACTGTCTTCTCAACATCCTGCCACTATCAGCTGTACATAACAGAGAACAACTATTATTCTTTTCTTTTTAAAGAAACAGCCAGTTTCTTTAAAAAGAAGTGTTCAATTCAATGTAATTTTATTATTTTGTGAAATAGTAAAATAGCAAAAATCGATGGTTTTGGGAAGAACAAAAACAACAGGCATTTTCAGTGAAAATTGCACGGATAATGAAAGAAAAGGTAGTGGGGACCCAGAAAAACTGGTTTTGATCACTGCAGATAGCAATAAACAAAGTTATTCCAAGCTATATCTTATTGTGTAAACCTTTTGTAAGAAAAAAAATGAAATCAAAAGCAGCTTGCTCTCAGTGTGCGCATTGGAAGGCGACTCTATAGGGTACAACTTTGGGCATCTTCTGAACAAGCTGAAAGCATGTGTGATTCCTTCAAAAAATTGTCTCTCACTTAGTGGTGAGAAATAATGCTGTTATGGTATGCCTAAAGACTGGTAGCAAGGGTTTTAAAGGAAATATCACTTGGTGGTAATTGGCTGTCCTTCCGTATTAATTTGTGTTCTGATAAGAGAGCTGTATGCCTTCCTCCGAAAGTGAATGAATACTTGGTGAAAATTTACTATTATCTAGAAAGAAATCCTAAAAGGAAAGATAGAGTTAAACAATTTTAACTGATGCATGACACTTAAGAAAAAAAGATTTTGAAACATTTGCTTACACATTGGCTGCCTTTGGTTAAATATGTAATTAGACTGGTATATTCCTTTATCTTATTTAAACTTCTAAATTAATTTTTCGAAACCTTGGTTTTCCAATAAATGTGCTAAGGCTGTTCACAAGAAGAATGTTGCATATCGTAATTGGCTTATATCCAAATCTCTAGGTTCAATTTCTACCTACACCAAAACTCAACAATTGTAAAGCAGTTATTTACCAGTCCAGACTAGATTTCAAACAGGCTAAAAGTAGAAAACTTGCTTCTTGTCCAAATGGTTGTCAGACATTCTGGTTTCTTGCCAAAACTATAGGCAACAAATTTTGCCCATCTCTATTCCCACCTCTATCAAAATGATGGTTCTATTGACACTAAAGCCAACGATAAAACTGACCTGCTAGCATCCTACTTTCTTCCAACTCGTGTATTAATGATCTTGGTAAACCACCTCCTACCATTCCCAGTACACTACGTTCAGAGCTTCCTGTGGTCTTTCATCAAAAGGATATCAGAATGATTTATGCTAAGAAAGCTCCAGATCCTAATGGTATTTCTCTACTTTTTCTCCAAACATGTGCTCCTGAACTTTTTCCTGTTCTGTGTTATAATTTTTCACTTTCTTATTCCAAAGGCGTTTTCCCTTTTGCTTGGAAATTTGCTCATATCCAACCAGTTCCTAAAAAGGGTTACAAATCCCTCCCATCCACTTATCGTTTCATTGCACTTCTACTCTTTCTAAAGTAATGGAGAAATCAATAAACTGCCAGCTCTTAAACTATCTAGAAACCTTCCATCTGAACAATGATCGCCAGTATGGATTCCATCAGTATTGATCCAATGGTGCTATTCTGCATTATGTCTATTATGAATGGTGCTATTTTGCATCTGTGAACAAATTCAATGGAAAAGTTTGGTGAAACTGAAGCAGTTGCTCTTGACATTTTCAAAGGATTTTTATCGTGTTTGGCATACAGATCTTCTAAATAAGCTTCCATCTTATGGTTTGCCATCTGCTTTTTGTAATTGTGTATCCAGTTTTCTCTTTGACTGCTCACTGCAGGTGATGTTAGATAGCTCTTTGTCTTCTAACTTCTCCACTAATACGGTGTTCCCATGGTTCATTTTTTTTCTCTCACTCTTTTCCTCTTGTATATTAATGACCTCTTCCCAGAAATCTTGTCTATAGTTTTGCTGATGATAGCACATTGTATTTCATCTTCCAGTTTGAGAAACCTTGCACTGCATTTTAAGGATTGCCCATAGCAGTTCTGAATATGACAAAATATTCAACCATGTTAGAAAAACTAAAACTGAGTTCATATCTTTCTGATCTGGTGAGGCATTTAAAATGCAAACCCTCTAGACAGAAGGGCCATTGTTATGAACCAAGTTGATTCAACATTTCTGAGGAGGTCTGGAGATATGAAAATAAGGTTCGATAAAATTAATAGGAATGAAGTCATAAATGTGCCCACATTCAGTATGACTAAGAAAATTTGGAACATTTGAAAATGATATTCCTGACAATAAATCTTTGAATTATTCAAGAGTAATTATTCAATTAAACAACTTATTTTGGATCTATAATTGTTGCATAGTGCAGAATAGGTAAGATTTATTTGTAGAGTTATGCAAAAAAAAACTTCACAAGGCTAAAGTATTGACAAAAGCAATGTACTTCCATGGTGTGGGGGGAAAAATATGTTGCAAGGAAGTCTGAAGTGCAACAGGAAAGGAATTACAATTGCAAAATTATATTATCTTTTGAAATAAACAAGAAGATAATAAACAGTGGAACAATTTTTTTTTTTCATAAACCTTGGTATTCATCAGCTGATAAATAATTTGAGTTGTAATTTATTCCTAGGCACCAGGAATAAATTAGAGGTAAATTTACAGGTAAGGATGAACTCAGGATGACACAGATGCTAAGTTAATTGCAACTGATATTGAAACATTAAAACATACTACCACTTACACTGTTGCCAGTTTACCATAGTTATTAAAATGTACATCATTCCATGAGAGAAAGCATTGCCGGAAGCAACCAAGAACAGATTTCACCACTATAATGATGCAGTTCTAATTAACACCAAGAAATACAGTGATGCAGTGTTTTGACGACTCTTTGTGAAGGAAGGGTTATATTATGGAGCATGTAGAAACTAATGGAAGTTGATTGTATTATATGGTAAAAGTTACCTCCATTATTCTCTGGGGATAGTGGATATAGGGAAGCCCACATATTCCCAGTAAGTTCCACAAATCAGTAATAACAAATGGATGATGGATGTTGATAGAGCTTTGGAAGATCCTGATGTATATCTTCACTGAAATTAATAATTTAGAGTAATTTGCTTTTGATAGTCTCAGTCCATAATTTCATCAAAAGTAAATGGTTGGTATGATGTTAATTAGTGCCAAGATAACTGATGTTCATGTTGTTTTGGCATTAACTGAGTTTTTGTGAAGCTTAACACCATAAAATAATTTACAGTAAGTCGAGCCTTAATATGTCAAATTACATGCAATGTATCCAATATTTTAAACAATGCAGTGTAAATTCTATATGATATCAGAATTATCAGAACAAGATAAATAAATAGAAAAACATTATCCAATTTAGATATAGATTTAAAGACTGGCAGTACATATGTACTTTTGAAATTTTGCAAATAAAGTTTTTCGTATTTTTTGTATTGTGTGATGGTATAAGAGAAGGATTACAATAACTGAAGTGGATCAGAAACATCTACAAAAAAAAGGTATAATTTCTAGGCTGTTAGTATAAATGGATTCTAAACTTTACAGAAACGAAGTGCTTTCATTTTAAGTAGTTAGATAAGTAGAATCCCCAGAAATCTTGTCTCCAGGGGGACAAGATTTCTATACTTTAAATCGAAAAAGTTCTTAAATAGGGAATTATATAAAATTTAAATAGAAGTGGCATTTCATTGTTAATTACAAATATTTGCTTTAATATGATAATAAATCACATTAAAGCAGATATTTGTAAAACATTTACACAATATAATATGCTGTATCTAAAATTCTATGTGCAGTTATAATGATTTTTTATTGTCTTTGTTAATTAAAGCCATAATATTTTCAAACATGGAAAGAGTATTAATTTTTTAAAATAATCCAGGTGAGATGTCTTCTTTGTCATTTGTATTTAATACTCCTTGCTAGTCATGCACCAAATTTTAACTAACAGCTTCCCTGCATATAAGAATAAAAGTTAATCACATCAAAGAAATTTAAAATTTTAAAATCCTGAATTATTGTTTAAATCAGAAACATGCTTTGCCATTGCCAGCACCATTAAAAGTTATTGTCAATAGCAGAGCATTTTTATGATATAAATGGGAATAGAATGTGTTGATGTCATCAAAAAATTAAAAAAAATTGCCATTTTTTAAATAAGAATACAAGTTAATAAAATGACTTTTTTTTTTTTCACTCAACTGTGGTTTGATGAGAATGTAAGCAGAACATGTGCTACCATAGAAATGAAAGCCACAATCAAGGAAAGCCAGAAAAAGCATGAAAAACACTACCTTGACAGCCTTCTCTGGTAAAGGGGGGGGGGGCAGGATTCCTCAAATTTTAGTTACAGAAATTTGGTTTACTTTAATTCTCATGTGCTATTGGTAAAAAGGCTAGTGTGCGGCATATCATTTCGTAAGGCTGGTTGCAATTACAACTATATGAAGAATGAACTCTGTAGTTAGAATAAAATTTGAAAATGAAATGGTCCAATAAGAAAGGCAAGCAGCATAAGACAACCATTGCCAAAGGCATTATTATCTTATTACAAAAAAAAAAAAAAAAAAAATTGTTAACATTCATTAATAATTGTTATATGCAGGATAACCCTTTGAGCTTTTCATAAAATGTTTCTGTGCAGTACACCAGAGGAAGTGTTACTACACAGCAACTGAAACATAGCTGTGATACATGTGGAAGGAGAATGAGCTCTGATGGATGATAAAAGTCAGTTTGTTTTTTGGTAATTTACATGTTACTGGTATGTACATTAAATGCCTTGAGAAAATAAAAAGAAAATGTCATTTATCCAATATGCATATTAGCCAATAAAATTAAATGACAGAAATACTGGTTTTTCAATTAACTATAATTTTATGGTTGAGTGAGTGTAGATGAAGGTGACCCTCTCCACTCAGCAAATAGCAGGAAGCAAAGTTGTCAATATTTTTGCACCCCCCACACACCATTCCATCCACCACCACCTTGTGTACAGCACACATATGAGCATGAGTTGGTGGTGGGGGAGAATGTGCCACATCTACCTAATCTGTGATCAGTCCATTACAAACTTTATTACACCTTTTGAGTAAATAGTAAAGTTATGAATGTGCTGAGTTACAACATTGTTTAATTAAAAAAAAGTAACAATGTAAGACAGTACTATTAATTGAATCTACTATTAACATTCATTGGATTAGGCAAAAACACATGGATTAGGCAGCAAACTCAAGTAAAGGACATTCTTATCAAAACTAAAGAACTAAAATGGTCTTGGGCAGGACACATAGCTCGAAGACATGATGACAGATGGACTAAGAAAATAACAGAATGGTACCCAAGAGGAGCCACAAGAAAACCTGGAAGACAAAGGCGGAGATGGATAGATGAAATTCATGAGTTTTTGAGTAGTAAATGGATGGCCAGTGCTCAAAACAGAAGGAACTGGAAAGTTGCTGGAAAGGCCTTCATCCTGCAGTGGATTGAAAATGGCTGATGATGATGATTAACATTCTATAATTTAATTGTTTATAACTGATTTTATGCCAATTCAGTGTCTGCTGTATGATTTTTTTTGTTTGTTTTCTTCATATTTTTTTAATTTTTATTTAATTGATTTGCTCCACCATTTATAAATCAGCAAAAGAGAATTAAAACTAGCATCCATTCGGAATTAGATAATTTTTAGCAGTTACTTGTTTGAATTCACCATCTGAGAACTTTTTTTTATAAAATATATTGCATTTATTAAAAATTTATTTTGTCTGTTTGTGCCTTGTTTTAAGAAGTTATTTTTCATATAAATTAATTTTCATTATTTGTTTTATTTTATTAGTTTATTTATTAGTTTAATGAAATATAATATATAAATGAAATTAGCATATCATGGTAAAAGTCATTGTGTTAGGGCTTAATTATGAGTGACCAAATTTCTTTAAAAAATAAAAAGAAATGTAATTTATCCAATATGCATACCAGCAAATTACATTTCTCAAAAAAAAAAACAAAAAAAACAACTGATTTTTCAGTCAACTATAATCTTAATTGTGTAGTACATTTCATCATGTATTATGAATGGTGGCTTTTCAGATTGATGATGAGCATCATGGTGAGATCCAATATTCCATAAATTTCGAGGGTAGAGTTAATTCCTGAGTTAACTAATTTTTACAGTTAATTTCTGAAACTCCTTCCTGAAATCCAAGTAACATATTACTTGGATTTCAGGAAAGCTTTTGATACTGTTGCACCTAAAAGACTGCTGTACAAACTGAATCAGAGTGGCATTAAGGGTAAGTTAGTGCTGTGGATAAAGGGATGGTTAAGTGGAAGAAGACATAGAGTAGTTATCAGTGAGCACTGCTGTTCATGGACTAATGTTATTAGTGGAGTTCCCCAGAGTTCAGCCCTGGGCCCATTGTTGTTTATAATATTTATCAGTCACATTGATAAGGTATATTAGGCTTAATGTCTAAATTTGCAGATACAGTTGGTGAGCTGCTGCAGCAAGATCTATGAAAATTTTGTCAGTGGGCTGAGAAATGGCAGTTGAAGTTTAACGTTGACATATGCAACATACTGTATATGGGTAGCAGTAACCCCAGAGTAACTTATCAACTGTGTGGGACTACATTCAGGGTAGTGGAGAATGAAAATGACCTGTGGGTAATGTGCAGTCAGACATGAAATTCTCTGAGCAGTGCAGACATGCTGGCAGGACAGCTCACAGGGTTTTGTCAATGATAATACAGAAATTTTGCTAGCAGGGATAAGGAGGTAATTATCCCTTTGTATAAGGCCATGGTTAGGCCGTGTCTTGAGTACGGTATACAGGTTTGGAGGCATCACTTTAGGAAGGATGTAGATCTCCTGGAACAGATGCAGAGAAGGGCAGTGAGACTGGTGAAGGGAACAAAAGGGTACTCTTACTTAGAAAGGCCTCAGTTATGGAAATTGCAGCATCTCAAAACCAGGCACACTTGCGGGGAGATCTGACTGAGGTGTTTAAAGCCATGAATGGATTGAGTAAACTGAATGTTAATGGCATTCTTCCACTTGCTGAGACTGTGCACATGAGGTGGCATAAATTCAAATTGAGGAAGGATGGTTGCAGGATAGATGTGTGAAAGTTTTTTTCCTTCAGCTAGCAGGTGGTTGATTGTTGGAACAGGCTTCCATCTATTGTTGTGGAAGTGGATGGGTTGAAATTCAAGGGAGAATTAGACATATTCTTGGAGGGTATGGATGGGTGAATTTTTTTTTTTTTTTTTTTTTTTGGCTGTTGCTATATAAGCTAGCTTTCTTGCATAATTTGTCATTATGTGCAATCAGACATATACTGGTGCAGCCAGATATTTTTTCAAATTAGGAAAGTGTTGCTAGATGTTATTCATTTGGGTGATTTTCCAAGATCTCAAAGCTGCACTTCTGCAGTGTAGCCATGCCAATGACAAATTTGTGGGCAGGTGTTTTGTCCTGGTGAAAGAAACTCCCTTGCTGAGTTTTCCTCTTCCTCTACATTTTTCTTTGATGTTTTCAGACAAATACCACACAAGTTCTGCCTAATATGGCCCTGTGACTCTCTGGCCTTTCTGAAAGTAATCCACTAGCAGCACTCCATCAGCATCCCAGAAAACCACTGCTAGTATCTTGCCAGCAGAAGGAATTTACTTGGCTTTCTTTGGCAACCTTCATCCATTTTCCTACTGATGGGAGAAGAGCTGTGTTTCCACTGTTTGAATTGTTCCTTTGTCTCTGGCTGAAAGTGGTGGATCTGCATCTTATCCATGGTCACAAATCTTGTTAGAAAATTTTCTGGTCTGCTAGAAAAATATGCAAATGTTTACTTGACTTGATAACTCTTGTGTGTTTTCCATCTGCCATGAACAACTTTGGGACCCATTGTGTTGACACTTTTTCATAGCAAGAACCTCTGTTGATAATAACAGAGTTTCTTGCTATGAACATGTGTATCACATAAGTGTTGTTCAGAGATGTCCAAGATGCTGGTAGCATAACAAACTGTCACTCATCAATCACTCGTTACCAGATTGTACATGCTGTCAAACACTTCTGAGTGATGAAAATTGTAGGTCATCTTTCAGGGTCTCTCTCTCTCTCTCTCTCTCTCTTTCCTGTGTGTTTTTTTTTTTTTTTTTTTTTTGGCTGATGCTGTATAAGCTTGCTTTCTTGCATTATGTGCCTCTGCTGCTGCTGCTACTACTACTACTGCCGACTGGGCTAGCCAAGTGGGTAAAGTGCCTGCCTGGCAACCCAAAGGTCACAGGTTCAAATACCGCCTCAGGCTTGGATCAGAGTAAAATGCAAAAACTTTGGTAGATGCATTATGGCCACAGAAGCCGATGCGCTAACAAAAAAAAAATACTACTACTGTTTAATTTCTGCTGCCCACTTCTTAAAGCATGGCTTAGGAAGGAGCAGCCGCCTCCCCCCCAATGTTGTAACCATATCCTCATGAATTACCTTTGTTGTTGGTCCCTTTTTTCCCAAATATTGGTTGACTGCATGCTGGTTTTTGTCCCTCTTTCCTCATTCACACAACTTTGTTGACTTCAGAACCTCTAATTCAAAAGATGTTATTGAAACTGCGTGGAACTTGATAGGTTACTATTTGAAGTGTTATAAATTATGTACAGAAATTTTTAACACTGTACCACTAACCTTTCATAACTAAGGCCACAAACTTTTCAAACACCTCTAAGTTGACATGCTTTCATCATAAACACAATTTTCAAACCATATTAGATTAAAATATCTGACTGGGTGGTAATTCATTTCCTTGTCTTCAACACTTGGCAGTAGGTTTTTGTTTTTTTAAACAAAAGTTCATTATAATTTTTTGTTTTGAAATGTTTGTTTGTTTATATTCATACAGCAAAAGTTGCTAATTTATAAATTAAAAAATTCTTTTATGGAAGTATTTTTTATTCTATTTAATTTTTTACCCGATTTAGACAGCTCTGTTTATAAAACACAAAAAATATAACGAGGGTTTGACTCTGAAATATCAGAAAGAGAATTCTTAAAATACTCAAAAAAAATAGGTCTTCTTAGCCCTCTTCTCAACTGTATTTCGGAATACTGATTTTGTTAAAATTTACAGATAACCATTGACTCCTGTGTCTCCCTTTGATCCATGGGTTGGGATTGGGGTCACATTTGCACATTTCCAGTCCATGGGTACCTCCCCTCAGCCCAAGGAAGCTGTCATAATTATGGCTAAAGGTTTGCTTACTTCCTTTGCTGCCTCCTTTAATATAACTGGATAGATTCCATCCACCCCAGGTGCCTTTCTTATGTTTACCTTCAACAATTTCTCCTCCACTTTACTCTCAGTTATTACAAGATTATCTAGCTTACTGCCAGAGTTGAATACACTTCTGGCATTCCCCTCCCTGAATAACTCATCATGTGTGAATATCAATGCAAAATATTCTTTTAGTTTGTTAGCTATCTGAGCAGGATCATCAACAGTTGAACCATCGATATCAAGTGGACCAATCTGATTCATCCCTTTCCTTCTAGAGTTTACATAAGTAAAGAACTCTTTGCTGTTTTTCTTTCCATCCTTTGCCAAAGATTTTTCATAATTTTCTTTTGCCTGCCTAACCTCCATTGTGACTTGGTTACAGACCAGCATATGTCTATCATAGGCTTTTGTGTCACATGTTAATTTATATGTATTCCATGCATTTTTCTTCTCTGTCACATGTGTAATTAGTTCATCTGACATCCATTTAGGCCTAAATCTTGAACAATATTTCTTAGTTGGTATGAAAAGCCTAGTAGCTTCCAAGATTATTTCTTTGAATGCTTCTCATTTTGAATTTGCAGTTGAGCTCACTGTATAGAACTTAAATACTGTCTCAGACCACTGCAGTCACCATTACGAAATCAAACACCCTTCGTTTTACCCCTGATGGTAGCTACCTCTTTGAGTAAATCCCACTTCCGCACACTGGGATCACTGCCACCTAGTGGTTTCTTTATCTGCAGATTCTTAATGCATGAAGAATTACTACTGATAATCAGATCAAGAGTATTAATTCCTCTAAGTTGCCTCTCGAACATGGTGCTGTAGAAAACAATCATCCAATAAATCCACAAATGCCTTGTTAGTGTGTGAGTGACCAACTAAATACATACAACTAGGTCGTTGTATGTATTTAGTTTAAAAAATACAGTTTAATTGACAATGAAATTTAATAAGCTTAGTAATTTTTACTGATTAATTTATACTACTATACTTGCTATCTGGTTTTCTGTTAAACCTTATGCTATCTTTCGGGGTACACGTATCGTATAACAATGGCAGCAAGTTAAAAACGGTAAATCTACAGACACGAGGTATTAATTACGTTCAAAATTGCTATATCTAAATTCAAAATAAACCACAGAGCTTGACTAGGTCTATAAGCTACTTATAGAAAATAATTTAATCTAACAAATAACCCAATAAAACTGGCGCATTATGGCCACAGCTGCCAATGCGCCATTAAAAACCAAACCAAACCAAACCCAATAAAACAACTAAACATAATTAAAAACTTAGTGTCCGCAGGAGCTGAAATACTTGTTCAACACGTGGATTAGATACCCTTACACGGTCTTAAATGGTTTGAGTAGAGTACCACAGGGTTCAGTATTGGGTCCATTGTTGTTTTCTGTATTTATTAATGATATTGATGAAGGTATATCAGGTGTAATGTTTGTTTGCAGACGATACAAAGGTTGACAGGTTTCTTAATTACAGTATGCTACTGAAAGAAGATGTAGAAAAGTTGAGCAGATGGGCTGAGAGGTGGTAACCAAAGTTTAACATTGACAAATGTAAAGTTCTGCATATGGGTAGCAGTAATGTATCAACTGTGTGGTACTACACTCAGGGTGATAGAGAATGAAAAAGGCCTGGGAGTAATTGTACTGTCAGATATGACGTTTTCTGAGCAGTGAAGACAGGCAGCAAGAGTAGCTCTTGTTGTCTTGTCAATTATTTACATGAATTTTTCTAGCAGGGATAAGGAGGTGATTATCCCCTTGTATAAAGCACTGATCAGGCCATACTTTTAGTACTGTATACAGTCTGGGGGCCTCATTTTAGGAAGGATGTAGAGCTGCTGGAACGAGTACAGAGAAGGGTAATGAGATAAGTGAATGGATCAAGGGTTACTCTTATGAAGAAAGGCTTAAGTTATTCAAATTACAGTGTCTGGAGAACTAGGCACCTGCAAAGTGATCTGATTGAGGTGTACATGGTCTTGAATGGTTTGAGCAAGCTCAGTGCTGATGGAATCCTTCCTCTTGCCCAGATTAAGAGATGTAGAATAGATGTCAGGAAATTTGCCTTTAGCCAGCAGGTGGTTGATTTCTGGAATAAACTTCTATCTGTCGTAGAAGTTGACAGCTTAAATAAATTCAAGGCAGAACTAAACAAACATTTGGAGCGAATGGATGGGCGAAACGGGAAGGGGTTTTTTTTTGGTTGATGGTGTATAAACTTACTTTCTTGCATCATATGCCTCTACTAATGCTAATGCTAATATATACAGGAACTCCCCAACTTATGTAACGATTGCGTTCCGCAGAATGCTACGTAAGTCAGAATTTTCCCCATGTTTGTGCAGCATTCACAACTGTGCTAGCTGAATTGATTGAATCAAACAAGAAATGTCGATGAACATCTAAATAGAATTATTTATTGCATTTATTCAATTTTTTATCTCAAGCGCAGTTAAATCTACAAAAGTGTGCAATTTTAAAAAATTATAAAATTACAAAAAAAGAGAGGAGATAGGCATAACGTCAGTAAATTTTACCTCTCGAACGTCATTGCCAGAATCGACATCTTCAGCTGATAAGTATGGCACTGCAGAGGTTGAAGGGTGTGGAGATTTAAAATGGGTTGGCCGCTCAACTTTACGAAAGAACACTTTTCTTTACATCTACGATGTAAAGAAAAGTGTTCTCTGTTAACTTTTAAGAATCATTCGCTGTCAGGATTCATCTTCTCAAACCTCGCCATTGCCAATACAGTTTCATGAAATGCCTTTGCCATCTTTCTGGTGATGAGGCATCTCAGCTCCTCATTTCGTTCATCTTGAGCTTCGTCAGCATTTTCTTCTTTCACTATCACTGCCTGCAAGTCGATAAGTTCTTTGTTAGATACTGTAATTCCTTCTCTTTTTCCTCTATATTAATTCCTCCACGTCTTTGGCGTCAACCTCCAACAGAAGTAGCTCTGCAACCTTTACAACCTTATCTATAACCTCTGCATATATACCCAGGGGCTCATCTGGTGAGTATGGGCTTGGCACACCCAGGGTCCTCAGCTGGATATCATCATTCTTCTCTTTCTTGGTGATTTCCTCCTACTTCTCTCTCTCACATACACAGGGTAACTCAAATTTTTTTTGGCTGGTGCAGCATAAGCCTCAGGCTTCCTTGCACCATATGGCTAATAATAATAATAAAATATGATTTGTCTTTTTCAAATCCTTCGAAGTTTTATATGTGACCTAGGCATATTTTCTTCCAAGTGCCATTTAAACAACCTTTAGTAATTTCTGCCCAGGCCTTATTAATGTTTAAGATGGTGTGGTAAATATTGTAAGATTTCCAGTTTCTTAACGTAAAATTTTTCCCATCGCCTACTGGAGACAGTGCCTGAGCATTGTTTGCAGTAAGCGATGGGAAAACGTTGTGCGTAAATAGAATGCTTTTAAATTCAAAATAACACCCTCGTCCATAGGTTGGATGAGTGATGTTGTGTTTGGCGGTAGAAATATGACTTGCATGTTCAAATTGAAATCATCTAGATGCATAAGATGTCCAGAAGCATTGTCTAATTGAAGCAAAATTTTGAAAGGAACGTCATCTTTACAATATTTTTCCACCTCAGGAATGAAGCAGCATTTAAACCAATCCTCAAAAAGAGATATTGTTATCCATGTTCCTCTCTGGTTCAATCGGAAATGCACAGGTAGGGTGGCTTTTTTGATGCCCTTAAATGCACAAGGATTTCCAGAATAGGTACACAAGCAGTGGTTTCATTCTGTAATATCCCACTGCATTAGCCCCCAAGCAACAGTGTGACCCTATTGTTTGATGCCTTGAAACCTGTCATTGTATTTTCTTCTTTGGCAATATATGTTTGATCCGGAATTTTTTTCCAATACTCAGCAGTCTCGTCAATGTTAAAAATTTGCTGCTTTGAATAGCCGCCTTCGTCAATAATTTTTTCCAATACATCACAAAATTTCTCTGCAGCTGCAGAATCAGCGCTGGCGACTTCACCACATACTTTAACGTTGTGGAAACCGGTGCGATTCTTGAACCTATTAAACTACCCACTGCTTGCTATGAACTTGGGTTGGGGTTCACCATACTTATCCTTAATATCATTATAAATACTTGTTGCTTTTGCTTGAATGGTCATTAGACTCGGAGCACTCGCTTCTGAATCTGATTTTCGATCCACTATTAATAGCTGTTTCATCTTTGATATAGCACCTGAACGCTGTTTTGTGATCACTGTTGATCTTAAGTGCATTGATCCTTTGACATGTTCTTCTATACGTGCACTGCCCTTTAGAATAGTATTAACTGTTGAAGCAGTGAGACCTAATTCCATGCAATAGATGACAATCTTTGTCCTGCTTCTTAATCATTTTCATCCTCATTTCTAAATCAATTTTGTTTTGTTTCCTGGCACTACCACCACTTGCACTTTTCGTTGGTCGCTTTCACTTCATCATCATAATACGTAAATAGAAATGAAGAGAAGTTTCTGAAGATTTGTTTTTTATATGATTGAAGATTTCACTGAAGGGGAACACATTTCACCATAATAGCTTAAAATCTCACACAATTCCAGTTATTGGTATTATCCCAAATGCAATAAGATCGAGTTTACTACCCGTCTATAATTAGATGCACTAACAGAAAAGTCCAATAAACTGGAAAGTGCAAATTGTTTTTATTGTTTTATGGTTGTGACCTTCAGAAATGTGCTTTAGAAAAATATGACAAAGGTGTTCAAAATTGATTCTTATAATGTGAACATATGATAATGATTAAAGGATAGTGTAATTTCCATTATAAATATGACCTTTTAGAGAGATAAATAGCTTAGGAATATAGCGAAATTTTTGACTTGAAGGACGTGGAATGAATTCCTAAAAAAAAAAAAAAACGTGTTATTGGGGTGACATTACGATACCGCTGTAATGTGAGGCGGGATGGAAAATACGTTTCCATGATTTTTTTAAGTTTGCACTGCCTAGCAAAAACTTACACAAAGTCGAATATTACGTAAGTCGGCGAGTTTCTGTATACTGCAGCTTTTTTTACCATCCATTGAACCCCAAATAATACTAATAAAGCAGAACTGTTGAGAAGATGAGATTTCCATTTTAAAGTTACTTCTTAACAAATACTAATTAACAACAACCAGAAAGAAAAATTTTTTTTTTTTTTAAATGTAATTGAAGACATACTATTTTTGCACTCTAAAACCATTCTATTTGCTTAGCAATAGCTGTTAGTAGTGTTCAAGGAAAGGTTTTGCCAATTTTTCCCTTAAAATTTGAGAAACATCTGTTGAATATGGTCAAAATGTATAAACATTTATGTGATTTTGCATTTACCTATCAATGAGCAAATATATTCGTTATGTGTTTTGTTGTGGGTGGGGTGTATACATCTACATCCTTCCAGTATCATTTCTTGTGGTTTTTTTTTTTTTTTTTTTTTTCCTTATCTTGATCTAGAGGATGTAACCATAATGTAGGCTTGTATATACAAGATTAAATAATTAATTGTATATGCACTGTATCATATTGAATTTACACTATTTGTCTTGTACATTATTTCAAGTTAGAATGAAGCTGATTTCCATATTCATGCTTTTTCTTTTTTTCTTCATTTCTCTAATTATGTTTGTCCTCATCTCGTAGATTTAAAATGATCTTTTTTTGATGTTAAACTAATTGAGTAAAGTTAAAATTTTAGAAAAACATTGCTTTTTATTTTGAATGTTTAAATGTCATTGTACTAAGTGCTCATATCTGGTGAGTATGGGCTTGGCACACCAGGGTCCTGAGCTGGATATCATCATTCTTCCCTTTCTTGGTGATTCCTTTCTACTTTTCTCTCTCCCAGGGTAATAGGGAATTTTTTTTTTTTTTTCGTTTTGGCTGGTGCAGCATAAGCTCCAGGCTTCCTTGCACCATATGGCTAATAATAATAATAATATCGTGAATTTTAATTTAATTAGCTGTGTAATTTGAACATTGTTTTAACCAATCGTTACAGAATCATATTTTGTACAGCAACTCTTAGCGGTAATGAATAGTAACTGTTAGTAGCATTTCATTAAAAACATTCCTTACTGTCATAAAACTGACAAACTTAAAATTGAGTGATCAGGTTATACTCATTACTATTAATTTTTTAATTTTTTTATTCAAAATGCCATTGTGCTAGAGAAATAGAATAATACATTCAAATAGCATTTTTTCCCCTTTGTGTGTGTGTTGTTCTTGAGCCAGCAATGGGCAGTAGTTTATATTTTTTGTATGCAATTTTTATTTCTGCATTGCCATGCATCCCAGATATTTGCTTCCTAATCCAGATTCTGTGTTGTTTATCACTACAACACATTCATTATATCTGTTGTTTTTAATCTTCTGTTTGTGTGTGTTTAACATGAAGCATAAATGTTGAAATGCTGCTATTTTGTTATTCAACAAAAGATCACTTTTTAAAGCAGAATCAATTTTCAGTCCATAATGTGATTATTCTCAGTATGTTTTCCCTTTGCTTTGTGTCTGCAATAGTTTTGTCTTCTCGGCAATACTATTATAACTACGGATGGGACAGATATTCATAAATAAAGGTAAGAAAGTCATTTTTCATAACTTTAAACTTTAGGCATGGCAGTTTTTACATATACTGCATGTGTTTAAATGATGCCACTTTAAATTTACATCTAAATGGAATCCATATTAAAAAAAAACTATAATTATGCAGAATGTTAAAAGGAAATTTTTTTGGATTAACGATTTCAAATATAACATGCTGTGGATTTTGTTTTCTAATTTAGAATAAATCAGTTAATTTGTAAATTATATTTATATTCATAAATTCAGAAAATTATAATTATGTATAGTATAATGCAATGATTCTGGGTAATAATTAGAGAAAGCCCAGAGAGGATGTATCCAAAAAGGAAACAAACCATATTTGTAACTTCAGTGGTGATTTCAGATTTTCTTTGTGTGTGTAATAAAATTATTTTTATCCCCTTATCAAAATCCGGATTTCTTATTTATTATTATTATTTTTTTTACATTAATTAATAAAATATGCATTGCAAAATGGAAAATAAATTATTTGTTATTTCTTCTTGTTTATGTTAGTTACATTTTAGCCCATTGCAAAGTATAAAGAATATAAAAAAATATAAAATTATCAATTTTAAACAAATGCAAAATATATAGTATATACAAAGGTTTACAAACATATCAGTTGTAAATGAATATACCTGAACAAGAGCTTTACTACTGGTTTTGGTATTTTCATATTAAAAATATTTATTTTTTATTATTATTGGATGTTTATTCTCTCATGAAATGCTTTTTCTGGTAGCTAGTATTGTTAACCTAGTGTTATCTAACAAAAGGTAACTATAACATAATAATTGTTAAGACCAAGCCTTGAGGATGTTATCATCAAGAGATTATCTAATAACTTCCTCCTTCATACTAAAAGCTTATGCAATTATGCATGTGTTTGTTAAAAAATCTGTTGGTGCATGATTTATTATTCATTAATTATTAACTAACCATTTATGTGTCTTATTAATTCTAAATGTTGATATTGATAAAAGTGAATGAATTTTTTAAAGTTTATATCTCGACTCATTTCTTTTAAGATATAATGCTAAATTTGATAAGCCCTTAATATTGCATACTTTTAATATATAAAATTAAATTTATTTTGTATTGATTATTTCAAGTAATCCATTATTTTATTAATTATATATTTTATATTCATAATTCAGAATATTATGAATATAAAATAAACCAAGAAGATTATGAATATAAAATAAACCAAGAAGATTATGAATATAAAATATTAAGAAGTAAAGCAAGTAATGAAGCCTTTCAAATGAAGTTTGTGGTATTAAATAGCAAATTCAATGGAACTTAAATTTCTAAATATCTCCTATTCACTTTCTGCAGTTTTATTGTATAATTGCTTTTATGACATATGATGTATGTTGTGTAAACAGTTTATATGAATTGCTTCTTTTCCAAAGTTTTATCCAATTAAAAATTTTTAACAATAAAAGTATATTGATCTTGCTAGGTAAAAAAAAAAACGTTTTCTTTACTGGGCTAGAAAGCCCAGTACAAAATTTTGGTTATTGAACAATTTATCTTATTTTGTGGTTCATTGTATTAAGGTTTTAATGTGGTTTATGTTTGATCTTAATTTAAAATAACTAGAAAACTTAAACTGCTATGCAGGCAGTTTGCTTAGTTATAAACAGTCAAGTTATATTTAAAACTTATATTTTTTTTTATGGTGGCCTACTGGCCTCTTTTAACTGATTCACCAATCAATTAATTGCTTAAACTGTTTCATTTTGTTCATTTAAAATTATTCCCAGGACTGCTTGGGTATAACTTAATTTGATATCATAAGTAAACTGCCTGTTTCACCAGTGTATAATCTGTAAATTGTTGTGAATGAATATTTATCAAATTTCCTTACCCTACACTAAACCTGATAAAAAAAGATATTTAAATAGATTTGGAAGGTTAAAAGAAAAGAAATATACTTGTTTCACTAATAGCGTATTTCAGTGATTTTACATCTCATTCTGATTTTACTTTTCCTTTCACTTCTAAATGTACTTTTCTAAATTTTCTTTTCACCACTGAATCTGTAATAGATCTTCCAGAGTTATTGATTTCATTTGTATTAATTACATTAATGTAAATGAAATAAGAATTGTTACAAATACAAGATAAGGTTACAGTATGAGTACAAATATGATAAGAATTGTTATAATTATATGAAAAGAAAAATGATATTTATTTCCCAGTACCAGGTGAACCAAAACAGGTTAAAGTATCAGCCATTAATAGCACTGCTGTCAATGTGCGGTGGAAACCACCTGCTAACAGAGATCGTAATGGGTTGATCAGAGGCTACCAGATTCACGTACAGGAAATGACTAAAGAGGGTGATCTTGTGAATGAGCCAAGACGATATGATGTTGCCACTGAAGATGCAGAAGAGTACAATGTCACTGGATTGCAACCAGACACTGAATATTCTGTTCAGGTAGCAGCTGTAACCAGAAAAGGAGATGGCACAAGGAGTAGGGTCAAAACAGTCAGAACTTTAGGAGGAGGTAAGCATATACACTTGCTTCAATCTGTTCTTGAAATGCTGCAGAGATATGAGTAATTGCAAAAAAAACAGTATTAGATGCAACACGATTCATTAAAACCTCATCACCAAATATTTCAAAGTTACATACATTAAACATACATTTAAGTTACATACATTAAAGTAGGACAATGTGAATTTCAACTTCACCACAATAACCCGATGCGTAACAAATATTACTTCCCACTTCTCTCTCAAACAAAACTAAACTGACTCTACAATCCAGAAAGAAAGGAAGGAAGGAAAGGATGTAAAAATGAAGGGCTAGAATGTAATTCTCTTAAGAAATAGCCAATTGGACACGGTAAACATGGCTTGAACTCTGAAGTGCTTCAACCTAGTTCACATATCGAATATTTCTTCAGAATTCTTAAAGCAGTAAATAAAATGTTAACTCTAGGCACTTATCTAGATTCTAGTTATGCTGCTGGTTATTATCCAACATAGTTTGTATGGGAATGAAAAAAAAAAAAAAAAAATTATACTTATTTTTCCTTCATTCGACTTCACTCTTAAAAATTATACAGAAAGTATCTTTATGATTTTACCAAAAATATTTACATAAGCCCGAAGTTACGTAAGTCGGGGACTAACTATAGTTGTAAAAAAAAAATTTTTGAATATAGCGTTAGTTGAATTTATTTTATCTATCAAATTCCAAAACAGCAAATGAAAGGCTGTTCCGACAATCAACCACTGACAAGCTAAAAAAAACTTCTACACATCTATTCTGCAACCATCCTTCTTCGATTTCAATTTATGCCCCCTCATGTATAATCTGAGCAAGAAGAAGAATCCCATCAACATTCAGCTTGCTCAATCCATTCAAAGCCTTGAACACCTCAATCAGATCACCTTGCAGATATCTAGCCTCTGGACACTGCAATTTGCTAAACTGAAGCCTTTCTTGGTAAGAGTGCCACTTTGTTACCCTCACTAATGTCATTGCCTTTCTCTGCACTTGGGAAAGCAACTCTGCACCCTTCCTAAAATGAGCCTCCAAGTCTGTATGCTGTACTCAAGATGTGGCCTGACTATTGCCTTTTACAATGGGATAATCACTTCCTTGATCCCTGCTAGCAAAATTCCGGTATATCATTGACAAAACCCGATGAGCTGTCCTGGCACCTCCCTGCACTGCTCAGAGAACAGCATGTCTGACTGCACAATTAACCCACCAGGTCTTTTTAAATTTCCTCTACTGAGTGGAGTATCACAGAGTTGGTACATTTCTATGGGGTTACTTCTACCCGTATGCAATACTTTGCATTTGTCAATGTTAAACTTCAGTTACCATTTCTCAGCCTATCTGCCCAACTTTTCTAGGTCCTGTTGCAGTTTCATACTGTCATTACTGCCGTTAAAAACCCTGCCAATGTTTGTATCGTCTGCAAACTTGGACATTAAGCCTTATTTTCATTCACCAATATCATTGATAAATATAGAAAACAACAATAGGCCCAACACTGAACCCTGGTGGACACCATTAATAACATTCATCCACAAAGAGTTGTGTCTATTAATTACCAGTCTGTCTTCTCCCGCTGAACCATCCCTTTATTCGTAGCAGCAAATTGCCCTTAATTCCGACCTGTTCCAATTTGTACAGCAGTCTTTTATATGCAACAGAATCAAAATCTTTTCTGAAATCCAACTATATATCAACATTTCGCATCCAGTTCCTTTGTGACCACATCATAGTATCTAATTAAATTAGTCAGACAAGATTTCCCCTTAACAAACCCATGCTGTGTCTGAATTATAACTGCAGTCTTCACTAGATGATCCTGCATTAATTCTTTAATCATTGACTCTATTATTTTCCCTGTAAGAGAAGTTAAACTAACAGGTCTGTAATTCCTCGTGTCCCCATTTATGAACTGGGGATACATTTGCACACTTCCTGTCCTGGCTTCACTAGAATCTAGGGATGCTCTAATAATTGTGGCTAAGGGTTTGTTTACTTCCTCTATTGTCTCTCTTAATATAATTAGCTAAATCCCATCCGCCTCAGGTGCCTTTTTTTTATGTTTAACTTCGACAATAACTCATCCACTTTCTTCTCAGTTATTACAAAATGATTTGGTTCCCTGTTAGAATTTAATAAACTCTGGCCTTCACTTACCTAGTGAATTCCTCATGTGTGACTGTAGATGCAAAGTTCTCATTCCATTTGTCACCAACCTGAGCAGGGATCAACAGTCAAACCATTGATATCAAGTTGACAAATTTGATTCGTCCTCTACCTTCTATTGGTTACATAAGTAAAGAAATCTTTGCTGTTTTAATTTGCATCCTTTTGCCAAATATTTCTCGTAATCTGCCTTCACTTGCCTAGTCTACTTTGTGACTTGATTACAGAATAGTTTATATCTACCATAGGATTCTCTGTTGCCTGAAAAATTTTATACACCCCGTGCATTTTTCTTCTCCACTATGAGTCTCATCAGTTCATCTGACATCCATTTAGTCCTATACCTTGAAGAGCATTTCTTAGTTGATATGGAAATCCTAGTAGTTTCTATGATGAATTCCTTGAATACGTCCCATTTAGAATTGGCTGATGGTAACATCAGTTGGTCCGCTGTATAGAATTTAAAATCTGTCTGAGACAACTGTAGTCACCTTTTATGAAAGGAAAAACCTGTACCTTTACTCTTGATGGTAGTTACATCTTTAAGTAACTTCAACATAAATAAACTGTGATCACGGCCACCTGGTGGTTCTTTTATCTTCAGATATTAATGAATGAATAATCACTGCTGATAATCAGATAAAGCATATTACTCCCTCTGGTTGCCTCTCTAATATGCTGTTTTCAAAATCAGCCATCCAGTAAATCCACAAAAGCCTTTCTAGTGTATAAATGATCAACTCACAAATTCCAAGCATTATCTGGAAAGTTAAAATCTCCCATTATAAGACATTGTGATTTACTTACCCACTGTATTTCTCTGTTCAAATACCCATTGTATTTGCCACCTATGTCTACTGGATACACTGCCTTAGATTTTATGTGCTTCTTAACTAATAGCATAATTTTACCTCTCCTATCCTGTATGGCCTTTCTACACATTGTCCTTCCCATTTTCAAATTCTGTATCCCTTATATCTTAAGTGACACCACATCTCTGATATCCCAACAATGTCCACATTTGATGTGGACACCAACACTTCACATTCTTTGTATACCATTGAAAATACCAATAGTATTGTATACCTTATTCAGTGTAAGTAGAATTGCAATGCATTGTCCTTTGGAAGCATCACTGTTATATTAAGATCTATAACAGCAGGAAATACTAACATATGTTATCACCAATCCAGTCTTTGTGCATATTATTTAGTTACTGAACTCGGTCAGCATTTGCACTTCTGTTCACACAAACCTCAAATTTAATCTGTTATAATGTTATTGGAATTGAATTCCATCTACACTGCTGTTTGAAGAAAGTGCATTACCCCTTAAAATTGTAATTGTTGTCCAAATAATGTAAGTATATGGCAATATTTCTTGCAGATTGCATCAGATAAGATTGACACATGTAGGTTATGATGAAATATTGCATCAGCTGTTACTTTTAGCTATATAAGCGTGCTCTACAAGAGTTGCAGTCATTCCTTGCTTGTGTCAGGATGGCGAGTTACATGCAATTGACGCCATGAAGAAAGAGTGCTATTGTTGCTTTACGTGAGGAAGGATGTTATATTGCTTATAGAGTGTCTTCTAATCAGTCGATAGCGAGTAAATTTCTTTCCAAACTCAAGAATACTGGTTCTGCTGATAGGAAAAAAGGAACCGGATGCAAACGAAGTCTCCACGCCAAAACAGGACTGCGTTTTGAAGTGCCTGTGCCTTAAAAACCATAAAGCTTCTTCGTCTGAGCTGAAAAGAGAATGAGAAGAACATACAGGAGTGGTAGCAAGTGCAGTAACAGTCAGAAGATGCCTCTTCAAAAATGGACTTGTAGCCTGTCGTCCTAAGAAATCCCCTCCTCACACGAAAAATGAAAAAGGCCCAATTAATTTGGAGTAAGGAGCATGTCTAATGGACCTCCGAGAAGTGGAAGTCAGTTATTTTTTCGGATGAGAAGAAATTCAACCTGCATGTCTCTGATGGGAGACAAACCATTCGCCGTAGACGTGGTGAAGAATACCATTCAGACTGTATGGTGTCTACAGTGAAATTCCCTACCAGCCAAATGATATGGGGGTGCATTTCGTATCGCGGAATAGGTCACCTGCAGTTTATAAAAGGTTCCGTAAATGCTAATGGATACCTGGCTATATTGGAAGGCAAATTGCTGCCAACCATTAGAGACCATTTCAACCTTCCAGGTAACTGCATCTTTCAGGATGACTCTGCTCCTTGTCATCAGGCGAGGAAGTAATGAGATGTGGGTGGAGGTGAGGGAAGGGGAAGAGGGAAATTCAGACGGGATGAACGATGAACCTAACAATGTTTCTCTTGATGGTCACACCTGGGCTGTGTGTTGAATGGATCACTTCTGTGAACTCTCTCAGTGAATAATTATGTGACAACTGGGGGATTAAGGTTAAAAGTATGATTCTCGCAGTTGCTGTGAAATTCCATGTTGTGGGGGAGGGGAAGAATGGCACAATCTCCCACCATTTGGTGGGTTTCCTGCTGTTCTTTTCCACATATGTCTTCCCAGTGTTATCCCATGACCATTATGACACTACTCTGGGGTGTCTCCGTAGCCAGGTGGGAAAAAGCAGCAGTGCATAGCACACGCTTCTTGATTAGACTGGGGTTCGAGCCCGTCACCACCAAATATGGAAGGTGCGGAAAGGTCAGGGAATGACCACCACATATCCTGGAGCAGTATGGCTTTAGTTGCTAATGCTCTTAAAAAGCAAACAAGCACTACTCTGGCAGGAGATTCCAGTTACTCTTCTGCCTGACATGGATCATCCTCCCCATCGCACTCCCCTGCCAGACCATCCTCTTTCCTCCTCCTCTTCTATTTCCAACCAACGTCATGAGAGAGACAGCTTTCTGATACAGAGTCCAGAGCTTAATTGTTCCCAATACAGAGTCTTTGCTGGGGTCTACAATTAACTGCACTTCCTAGGAAGGCTTCCACTCTCAAGATGCTTGTAGACTGGAGCACCTCTGTCAGAAAGCTCCAGGACTCCCCTCCCATGTCAGCAAAAATATGCTTAACATTCTACAAGCCATCGCTATCATCCCCCATCTTCATTAGAAATGGACAGGACATATTATCACCTCAGGAAATTTTTTTTTTTTTTTTTTTTATGAGAACCCCAAACACGAGAGGTATTAAACCTATAGTACTTAGAACCGTGCTTGGGTTGGAGGTTGAGAAGACGAAAGAAGATATTTGTTGATATTGGACTTGAACTTCTGTAGATTGTAATTTTCAGGAAATACGTATGAAGGAAGGTTGTTCCAGAAAACGGCAGTTGAATGAATAAATGAGGAAGATGAAAAGTTGGTTCTGTGGGTTTGAAGTTGGACAGTAAATGGATGTTGGCTGGTGGCGGCACGTGTTCGGACTGTTTTGAAAGAGAGAGCGGGAATTATAGAAGCCAATTCAGAAGAACAGTGCCCATGGAAGTATCTGTAGAAGAGGCATGCAGCAGAAACAGTGCGTCTATGAGACAGCGAGTGGAGAGACTCTGTTAGAGATGAATCATTAATTAACCGAACTGCCCTCTTCTGAATGGAATCAAGAAGCCTGAGAGAGGTTTTGGGGGCACCACCCCAGATGTGGGAACAATATTCCATGGCAGGGCGGATTTGCGATTTATACAGAGTGAGCAGCTGTTTGGGAGAAAAGTAACGCCGAGAGCGAAAGAGAAAACCAAGTTTTTTAGATGCAGAGGAAGCAATATTTGTAATGTGCTTGTGCCAAGAGAGATTAGAAGTCAGGGTAATCCCCAAAAGAGATATATCATTTTGCCTAGAAATTGGAGTGTCACTAAAGATAAGCATAGGAGCAGAAGAATCCTTTTTGCGAGATATAAGACAAGATTGAGTTTTAGAAGGGTTGAAATCAACTAAGTTGTCTTTGCCCCACTGGAGAATTACCTGAAGATCGGCATTTAAGGAATTGGCAGCAGATTTTCGAGAACTTAAAGCTGATTGAGCTGGACAAGGTTTCTCAAAATGGAAAGTTGAATGCAATGTGCTATCATCGGCAAAACTATGGATAGGATTTCCAGTCAATGGAAGAAGGTCATTGATATACAAGAGGAAAAGAGTGGGGGAAAGAACTGAACCTTGGGGGACACCGGCATTAGTGGAGAAGTTAGAAGACAGAGAGCCATCTACCATCACCCTCAGTGATCGATCAGAGAGAAAACTGGATAACCAATTACTAAAAACAGTTGGCAAACCATAAGATGGAAGCTTGTTTAGAAGACCTTTATGCCAAACACGATCAAAAGCCTTTGAGATGTCAAGAGCAACTACTTGTGTTTCACCAAACCTTTCCAATGAATTAGTCCATAAATGGGTAACATAAGCCAGAATATCACCAGTGGATCGACACTGACGGAATCCATACTGGCGATCGTTGATCAGACGGAAAGTTTCTAGGTAGTTTAAGAGTTGGCGGTTAATTGATTTCTCCATTACTTTAGAAAGAGTAGAAGTAATTGCAATGGGACGATAATTGGATGGGAGGGATTTGTCACCCTTTTTAGGAACTGGCTGGATATGAGCAAATTTCCAAGCAGAAGGAAAAACACCTTTGGAATAAGAAAGTGAAAAAAGGCGGCAAAGAATAGGAGTAAGTTCAGGAGCACAGGTTTTGAGAACAAGTGGAGAAATACCATCAGGACCTGGAGCTTTCTTAGCATCAAGATTCATCAAAATCCTTCTGATATCCTTTTGACGGAAGACCACAGGAGGCATTGAATGGAGCGTGTTAGGAATGGTGGGAGGTGTTTTACCAAGATCATTAATACATGAGCTCAAAGAAAAATGGGATGCTAGCAGGTCAGCTTTATCCTTGGCTGAAGTGACAACAGAACCATCTGGTTTGGACAGAGGTGGGAGCAGAGATGGGCAAAAGTTGCGGCCAATAGCTTTGGCAAAAGACCAGAATGCTCGGCTACCATTAGGGCAAGAAGCAAGTTTTCTACTCTTAGCCTGTTCAAACTCTAGTTTGGACTGATTAATAACTGCTTTACAATTGTTGCGAGCTTTGGTGTAGGCAGAAAATGAAACTGAAGAATTAGAAACAAGCCAATTACGATATGCAACGTTCTTCTCTTGGACAGCCTTAGCACATTTATTGGAAAACCAAGGTTTAGATAAAGGACGAGATTTTAAAGTGGAGTGTGGGATAAAGGATTCCATTCCTGCAAGAATAATTTCACTGACATGATCTGAGCAAACGTTGACATTAGAAGTTTTGAAACAGTAATCAGACCAAGGAAAAGAAGAAAAGAAGTCTCGCAGGTCATCCCATTTTGCATTCTTGTAATGCCAAACAATACGAGGTTGGGAATAGCCATGAGATAAAGGTTCCATTGGAGAAGAGGCAATCACCAAGTTGTGATCTGAAGTGCCTAAAGGACCTCTCACTTCAACCTTGTACTTAGAAGGGTTGTTTGTGAGAAAAAGATCAAGCGTATTGGCTGTATGATTAGGATTGTCCGGTATTCTTGTAGGTAAATGAACAATCTGTGCTAGGTCATTAGTAATTGCAAAAGCCTCAGCATCTCGACCTGCTGGGTCGGTGTGACTAGAAAACGGAAGCCAGCTGGAGTTGTGAACGTTAAAATCCCCAAGGAAAATTACCTCACTGTTAGGAAAGTTGGACTGGAGAAAGTCAAGTTGCAAAGAGAGGAAGTCAAAGAGCTCCAAGTGATTAGTGGAGTTGGGAGAACGGTAGAGACAACAGATGAATTTTACACAATGAGGTAGAGAGATTTTAAGCCAGAGAAGATCAAAGAGAGGAGATTCCAAATTGCCAAGTCTCTGACAGGGAATATCAGAACGGACATATGCACAAGTACCACCTTTGAGGCGAAAGGAATCATACAGCAAATAATTTGGACATCTGAGATGAGCAGTAGTTGAATCAACTGATAACTGAGATTCAGTCAGAAAAAGTACATGGGGTTTGGAAGACTGCAAGTGGAAATGGACATCGTTGAGATTAGAATTGAGACCACGTATATTTGTGAAATGAATTAGGAAGTCCTTGGGAGGTTTAGATCTTTTCGCAGATAAGCTTGCTCTATTATTTTGACAATTCATGGTGTATTCAATAGTAAGAAAAAGTGGGTGGGACATGCTGTATGAAGTAATGAAATTTTTGGATATGGCGTACATGTGGTAAGAATATACCCAGATCCTTGACATAACGTGGCCTCGACAATGCTCCCCGCATACACACTACTCGGACTCCCTCCAGTCACTATCTGGCAGAGTAGAGGTAGCAAGATTATACACTAGCTGATCCGGAAGCTTCCTAGAGAGTTACCAATAGGTTCAGTCCGGTGTACTAACTAGCGGCCGGCCTGCGAACACCGTTTTAGAGCTGTACCCTCGAAATGTAAGGAATATTGGATCTCGCCACGACATTCATCATAACCTCAAAAATCATCAATCATACTGCATGATGGAAGAGATAGGGAAGGGTTGGCCGGAACTTAGCTCTAGAGACTAAACATGGGTTCCACCACTTCAAGCCTCCAATAAGCAAAGTGGTGGTATTTCACCGGTTGATGAGAGTCATCTACCACCTAGTACTGCCTGGTAACATAGAGGGGCGGCGTTCCTCCATGTGGTGTGGGCGCCACACCTCGACCCCTGCTTACGTTGGTTCACACCTGGGTGGTCACCCACCATGTACTTGTGCATGAAGGTTATACCCAGGATTACTAACAGTCCCACCATCGTGAAGGTGCAAGCAGAGGATTTGGCTGTCATAGACCGTCCGGACTTCGCCGAAATTGGGTCCACTTTGACTTGAGTGTCACCCGAATATCAGTTCCATCAGCGTTTTAGACTCACAGGTAGCAAGAAAGCTTGTCTGGCATATCTGAGAGAATGTCTGTGACAGCCTCAAGGACCAAATACCAAACATCCTTGCAGAAACCTTTAATGTATCAGTAACAGTTTATGATCAGTCTTTCCAAAATATCAAAACAAACTGGCCAACACACATATAGTCACATGAACATTCCTTGCTAATTCTTATGTATATTTTGTTACTAAATTCAAAAGTGCAAACAGAATTTCTCTATCACCACAATTTGTATGTGAAACACAAATTTTTACATAAATAATACAATAATGATATTGTAATAGAGTGTGGTTTTGCAAGTTGAATGTGTGGTCTGACAAACTGAGGCATATTCAAACCTTCTGTGAACTCTGTACTTGTAGCAGATGGCTGTTCAAACAAGTTTAGCTGTGACATAATATTGCTTACCTTCACAGAGGAGATTGTTTTCTCAATTGTGTGCCAGATGTCACTTGGTTAAGGTCATTATCATTAGTTATCCTTTTTTATATTTTTTTATATATTTTTTCATTCAGTGTTGTGTATACTTTTTAAATGTTTCTGTGCATTTACAACCTTAAATGCCTTGTAAATGTATCAATCATCCTAATAGTTTTTGTTTTATGTGTTTTAAATTAAGTTTACAAGCTTTATTCTTGATTTAAATTGGGTGATCAAGATAATTCTTGGGACACCCTCATTTTTGCTGTATCAGTTGTATTAAATTACTTACTGCCTAGTTAAATGGATCTCATATGCCATTTGCATTTCCTGTGATTTGGACGGTACCAAAAGGCCATTCTGCAGATTGATATTTTTGTTTAAAAGATATTTCAAGGATTGCCTAAATCCAAACATACCATAAAATAATATCCAAATATACTATCTGCTATAAGACCCATTTTACATAGTGAAGAACTACCTCTACCACTCAGAAAAACTATGAAGAAGACTAGCAAGCTAGTGGCTTGACATATGAAGTGACATGTTCATCCTTTGAATTATAATTAAACTGATTTAATATTTGAAATTGGCACAAAAAATACTTTCAAATTCATTTTTAAATGTGTGAAAGAAAAAATATTCTTTTGTTTATCAGTGACATTAGCCACATGACAAAATAAATTTTAACACCAACTCTTCACTTGATCCTTTGCAATAACTGAACTCAAAGAATCTTTAACTACTACATCCAACAGTGCTGCTGGACCAGATGGAATATATAATGTTATGTTAAACTACATGGTCTTTTATAAGAGAATTCTTTTAGAAAATTCATATCCACAGGCCTGGAGCCATTCTTTTGTATTAGCCTTTCCAATCCTGAAAAGACCAGTCAGTCCCATATAGCTACTGAGCAAATTATTAAGCAGATTACTGGACAAAATGGTTCCTTAGTGACTTGCAGGTGTAATTGAAACAAAACATCTCATTAACAGCAGTCAGTATATTTTCTGCCAAAACAGATGTGCTTTGGATATGATGAACAAAGCTAAAGCTTGTAATGTTTTAGGAAAGGATGCATCAGGAAAGGGCATTTAGTTATGATAAGTCTCAATGTAAAAAAAAAAAAAAAAAGCATTCAACATCTCTTGGAGATATGGCGTCCTGCCATATCTTCATTCATTAGGACTACAGAAAAATTACCTTGCCTTATACAAAAGTTTCTACTTCACAGAATATTCAAAGTACATTATAGAAATGTACTATTTCATTTATATGTTCAAGTGGAGTGCCCATCTTAACAAAATTTCTTCCAGGAAGCAGAACAACCTAAGCCACTGTTGTTTGTGGGCATCTTCCAATGCAGGGACTGCTGCTTTGAACATTGCAGAAAAAATTCACTAGCTACTTGCAACATCTAGCAGTTACCAGCAGCTCATTCCATAGGCAATTCCCAGTATTATAAAATTTAAGCTGGAAAACATACACTGCTTTTGAGCCATCAGCCTAAATGATGGGAGTAGTAGCAATGTCTCATACATCCCACATCACTGTCTGTCTTCCAGTTGAATGTAGTTTTTTACACTGCTGAACTGTATACCATCAAACTAGCATTCAAACCTGTTGATAACTTGGCCATCTCACAGATCTTATACATAGACTTTCTGAGTATACACAGACTTTCTGAGTGTGATATCTGCCCTGAAAAGCAGCTCTTCCATTGGACATCCAGTACTGAAAACATTTGTGATCTATTTATGAGACTGCAAAACCAAGAACCAGTCACTCACACTCAAATTATGTTGGATCCCTGGAAATTCAGGTATCTCAGGGAATGAACAAGCAAGCAAAGTTACCAAACACCGAACCTCCTTAAATACAACAGAATTACTGATACATGGATTATAAAACAATAATGCAAAAAAACTTGAAAAGAGAAATGCCATGAAATCTGGCAGACAAAAATTAGCAACAAACTTTTCCAGATTAAACAGAAACCGCAACCATCACAGAGTAGTTTTAGAACAAAGAGACAGGAAGAGGTTGTTTTAGCCAGACACATAGGTCATACATATTTTAAATATTTATGTGTTTCTGTTGTGTGTGTTACAATTCTTGCAGCCACTGCATGCATTGCAACTCTACTATTCTTGTTGAACTTACAGGAACCACTGACATTAACACATCTAACAGAAATGATGCAAATCTAAATGATTTGCTTAGTTTTTTAAAGCAGATCCCAATATATTGATTATAACTTAACATAATCTTCAAAATGCTCTCTGGCAGCACAGGCAGAATTGAATAGCACATCTTGGCCTTAGTTGCTCTTGTGCCAATAAATGCATATACCAACCAACAGTTTTGTTTAATGGCATTCTTCAATAGTTTTTCTTTGAAGCACTGAATTACACCTCGATCAATTGGCTGGAGAACTGATGTCATATTACATGGCAGGTACTCAACAGCAATTGTGTGTAGGCCATTCACTTGGCTATAAGGGATGCAGCTATCTATAAACAACAACATTTTATTTATTTTTATTAAGTTAGGATTGTTTATTATTGATTTTGTGCAATTTTGTGTGCTAGAGCTGAAACAGTTGCAGATCTGAAATCTCCATCACAGAATTATTAATAATTTTTTAATGAAACATCAAATGATAAAAGATTGATAAATTGGATTTTCTTCTTTTTCTTAATAATGTTTTATCATGTAACTTAATAAAACATTTTTAGATAAATCAGATATTATATCTAATCACTATGTGGCATTATAATTTGATGAGATTTTAAATTTATATGCAGTTATACATATGTAATGGAATTTTATATACTGGAGCTTAGCAACCTATGGTACTTAAAGAAACTTTATTTTATTGTGTTTTTTTGGTATTAATTTTATTTACCCTAGATATTTTTACTGTTTTTGAAAGAAATGAACATAAGAATATAACAATCTTTATCTTTGTTGACTTATTCATTTTCAGTTCCAACTAGACCAGAATTGAATGTTCAGTTGATGCAGGAAGATTCACAGGTTTCAGCACAAGTTCAGTGGTCGAGACCATCCCATACCTATGGACAACTCCTGAGCTATAGGCTTCGATATGGAAGAATGGATACTCCACACATAGAGGAAAAGGATATAAATCCATTAGATCACCATATTGCTGTACATAACCTAGGTAATCATTTTATAAAAGTCCATTGTTTAATGTGTTATGTCGCTGGCTGAGGTTAAATCATACAAGTTGCAGCTTTTCCAGGAATGCAAATTATCTTTATAACATCACTGCTCATGTAAAAAAAAAAATAAATAAAACAGAGAAAAATGGTTTAGCTCATTGTCTAGAGCAGTGGTTTTCAACCGGAGTGCTGCACACCTTAGGTGCCACAACAACATTTCAGTGGTGCCACGTAATTTAGGTTTAAGTTACTTAAACTTATTGTTTTTTAATACAGCATTACACACACACACACACACACACACACACACACACACACACACACACACACACACACACACACACACACACACACACACACACACACACACACAGATAATCAGATCTAACAGGCAGAAAATTGAGTAGGGATGCCACAAAATAAAATATATTACTTAGGGGTGCCATTATTTAAAAAAAAGGTTGAAAACCACTGGTCTAAAGAATTAAAATTTGAACAAGATTAATAGATGGCATGTACCAGGGGCACTTTGGCCCAGGTGATCAGGAAGCTTTTGCTGCCAGGGATTATTTTGGGTTATTGATTAATAGTCATGGCATGATAGGGGATTGTTGTTGTTGTTGTTGTTATTTGGTTTTTAGGAGCATTAGCAACTAAGGCCATATTGCTCCGGTGTTATGCGGTGGTCATTCCCTGACCTTTCCGCATCCTCCGTATTTGATGGTCATGGGCTCAAACCCTGGTCTAATCAAGAAACGTGCTATGCACTACTGCTCCTGCTCACCTGGCTACGGAGGTGCCTGATAGGGGATTGAGATGGGGTCAAAATTGTTAGGAGCCAAAATATGCCAGCCCAGGACTAGGAGTTGCCCCTTTGAATCATGGCATAAAAAAGTTATTAAAATGGGATCACCACAGGAGAAGTCTGAGTGCCACCATATGTATGCTTGATTGAAAGGAGGACAATAAACATTTTCTTAGACACAGATTTTGCATATTCAACTTCTACACTTCTTTTGTGTAGAAGTTGAATATGCCCACAGAAAGATTTTGGTATCAAAAAATCCATATTGTAAATTGTTTATTCATCATTAAATGTGATACGCAAGAAGGAGACTACTCAAACAGTCTTTAAAAAAGAAGTAACATCGTGGTATTTATATGAACTTTAAAGCAGTGGTTTCACCCCTTTTTTTTTATGTACCCCTTAAAATTCATCTTTTATTTAATGCACTCCTCATAAATCACCTCTAGCCAGTTTTACTGCTTTAATCCTTTTTATTGATGCTCTTATAATATTTTTGAAGAATATTAAATATTGTTCCCCCATTATGCAGTTTAATAGAAAATATATGTTCCCTAAATACATTTTTGAGACAACTAATATCAAAAACACACATAGGTTGTTTATTTCCTTTTATTTTATTAATTACTTTTTTTTTCTTCTTCTTATTATTATTATTTATTTATTTTTTTTTTTGGCTGGTTTAGCATAAGCCATGGGCTTTCTTGCACCATATGACCCATTTGCTAATACTAATTACAGATATTAAAAAATTTATAAATAATTTTTCAACAGACCAGTTTTTTATGCCAGTATAGACAAGATTCCATTACTTCAAAATATATGCACAAAGTGTGAACAGGGTACATTGTACGAGCTTGAAACCACTTCCAGGTGATAGAGGATAACTTCAAGTTTTTATCCACCAACAGGAAAATCTGGCTGCTGTAGTAGATGACAGCATAATCACAAAACTGTAATCACGACAGAATTTACCAATCCTTAGAAGGCACTTTATGTACATTGTTCAATGAGCTGCAGTCTGCCATCACTGTTATGCATAGGATTTCAAACATGGTTTAAGAATAAGGTATTAAGTAGACCTCCAGTTCTTCAATATTACAAAAAATTCATAAAGGATGCCTGTT
This sequence comes from Mastigoproctus giganteus, assembly GCF_048544385.1. NCBI lineage: Eukaryota > Metazoa > Arthropoda > Arachnida > Uropygi > Thelyphonidae > Mastigoproctus > Mastigoproctus giganteus. The sequence goes on along the minus strand of NC_143578.1, from coordinate 175,204,593 downwards.
TATGCAATCATTTTTCCAAAGTTGGTGGCCAAAATTGGTGGTCAGTGAAGGCACAGTGGAGCTGGTTCATGGGTGTTTACACAGAGTTCAGGGAAATCCATATGACTCATTCATGAGCTTAACATAAATAAATAAATAAATAAATTTTCTGTTTATACTCCTGGACGACCAAGCGGTCAGAGGAATTCACAAGATAGACAGAATACAAGAAACAGCACCGTATTCAGTAGTCACGGGCTTGAACCCCGGTCACTCAAGGCACGTGTACTTATGCACCTCCGCGCCTGACCACTAGGCTACGGCGGCCTACATGTTAATATCAACAGTGTGTTGTGTCACTGTCTGAGGTTGAAATCATACAAGTTGCAGCTTTTCCAGGAGCTGTAATTAGTGACAAAACCAAGTTGTTTTATAATTTTTCAACTTACAGAAGACAGTGAGACTTTCCTGGAATGAGTAATCTTTAGCAATGAGTGAATTTTCACACCAGTGGGAAAGTAAACAGGCAAAATATGAGAATATGGAGCACAGAAAAGTAGCAAGAAATTTTGGAATTCTAGCACAACAGTCCAAAGATAACTGCCTTTTCTGCAATTGTTGTTGCAAAATGCACAGAGCTTTCTTCTTTTTTGAAATTGCATCATCATAGGCATCATGTATCTGGAGATGTTACAGAATTTCCTATGACCCACCTACATAAAGACAGTGATGGTGATTTGATTTTTCGATAAGTGGAGCTCTGCTACATTATCATAAAAAGTTCATAAATGCGTGAGGCCCCAGATGCCAAACATTTTGTGTAACTAAGCAATTCTCTGTGTGTTAATTGCAATTGTTTAGAGTACTACATAGTTTTTCTTTCGAATTCTAGTGCTTGTTACATTTCCTTTTTTGATAAGAGCTTGTCTTTCAAAAAATTTCGGAAAAGAGCAAGGAAGGCAAGCTGTCTTTCTTTATTTTTTCAGAGATTAGCTACTAACACTCACTAACTTTTACTTGGTCTCTCCTGCCTGCCTGCCTGGGGCAAGGCTGGTAACCTTGGTGAAATGAGGTCGCTCAGGTCCAAAAGGAGTTTGAATGGAACAAGCTAATATGGATATTAGTTTATTATCATCATTAGAGTTCTGAGCTCCAGACTTAAGACTTGTGGAACATGACTCCAGTCATCCAAAGAGACAGTGGACAGAAATACAAAATTGACATGCCCACCTCTGTGGTGATACACTGTCTATTTGCCCAGCCTTTAAGGCGGGCTATCACCATTCTTAATTCAAAAGTGTCTAGAGTCTGTTGCTGGTTCCCTGAAATGGTGACATGTTTCCAGTGCAAGAACCTCCTATATGAAACCGAAAAATTGAAACTGTCTGAATAGCTATTATTAAAGTTTATGACCTGTACTGGAATACCAGTAACACTCCCCACAATATTCTAAACACTTCCAAAGGTCTTATCTCTGTGTAGGATTTGCTCACTGTGACTGAAGTGGAAATAACCAAGGTGTGTGGTGAATAAAAATATGATTCATGCAGGACATATCATGATCAAAAAAGATGGCAGCTTCCTTTTGATCCTATTTATCATTCTTACTTTTACTGCTCTAATTCTCCCATCCATAGTTAAAGCTGATTACTTAATATGATTACTATGTATGCTATTTGCAGTTGTAAGGAACATTCTTAAGCAGAGTGTGCAGCTGCCACTCCCATTTGCCCAAACTGCAAAGGAAGCTATTCAGCTTTAAAGCATGTAACCTTTGTAAAACTGGAAAAAAAAAGAGAATATATGAAATTGAGCATGAAGTCGCATAATAGTAGTGGCATGTGATGCAAGAAAGCAAGTGTATGAGCTTATGCAGCATCAGCCAAGAAAAAAAAAAAAAAACTCACACCATTCCCTCCAAATGCCTGTCTAGTTCCTCCTTAAATTTATTCAACCTATCAACTTCCACAACAACAGATGGAAGTTTGATCCAGCAATTAACCACCCGCTGGCCAAAGGCAAATTTCCGCACATCTATTCTACATCTGTCCTTTCCTTAATTTGAATTTATGCCCCCTTAGGTTCGTAATCTGAACAAGTGGAAGGATCCCATCAGAATTCGGCGTGCTCAACCCATTCAAGGCCTTATACACCTCAATCAGATAACCGTGCAGGTGCCTAGTCTCCAGCCACTGCAGTTTGCAGAACTTAAGCCTCTCTTGGTAAGAGGATCCCTTCATTCCCCTCACCAGTCTTGTTGCCCTTCTCTGTACATGCTCAAGTAAATCTACATCCTTCCTAAAATGAGGCCTCCAGACCTGTATGCAGTACTCAAGGCGTGGCCTGACTATTGCCTTATACAGAGGGATAATCACCTCTTTTTCCCTGCTAGCAAAATTCCTATATATCATTGACCAAACCCCATGATCTGCCCTGGCAGCCTCTCTGCATTGCTCAGAAAACTTCATATCTGCCTGTGCAATTATTCCCAGGTCTTTTACATTTTCTACCACCTTAAGTGTAGTACCACACAGTTGGTACATTTCTCTGGGGTTACTTCTACCCATATGCAGTACTTTGCATTTGTCAAGGTTAAACTTCAGTTGCCACTTCTTAGCCCATCTGCCCAAATTATCTAGATCCTGTTGCAGTAGCACACTGCCATTACTGTCATTAACAACCCTGCCAACTTTTGTATCATCTGAAAACTTCGACATTAAGCCCGATATACCTTCATCAATATCATTGATAAATATACAAAGCAACAGTGGACCCAACACTGAACCCTGTGGGATTCCACTAATAACATTAGTCCACGAAGAGCAGCACCCATTGATTACCACCCTCTGTCTTCTCACACTTAACCATCCTTTTATCCATTGTAGCAACTTATCCTTAATACCATTCTGCTCCAATTTGTACAAGTCTTTCATTTAGCATTTTAGCATTTAGCATTAGTAGAGGCATTTGATGCAAGAAAGCAAGCTTATGCAGCATCAGCCAAAAAAAAAAAAAGAAACCCACTTCCACTTCACCCCTCTGTTCGTTCAAAATACCTGTCCAGCTGAGCCTTAAACTTATTTAGGCTATCAACCTCCACCACAAGGGATGGAAGTCTGTTCCACCAACCAACCACCCGCTGGCTAAAGGCAAATTTCCGCACGTCTATCCTACATCTGTCTTTCCTCAATTTGAATTTATGCCCCCTCAGGTGATTTTTCTGAGCTAGAGGAAGAATCCCGTCAGCATTGAGCATGCTTAAACCATTCAAGGCTTTATACACCTCTATCAGATCACCTCGCTGGTGCCTAGTCTCCAGACACTGTAATTTGCAAAACTTAAGCCTTTCTTCGTAAGAGCACCCCTTTGTTCCATTCACTAATCTTGTTGCCCTTCTCTGTACTCGTTCCAGCAGCTCTACATCCTTCTTGAAATGAGGCCTCCAGACCTGTATACAGTACTCTAGGTGTGGCCTGACCATTGCCTTATACAATGGAATAATCACCTCCTTATCCCTGCTGGAAAAATTCCTGTATATCATTGACAATACTCCATGAGCTACTCTTGCAGCCCATCTGCACTGCTCAGAGAACTTCATATCTGCCTGCACAACCACCCCCAAGTCCCTTTCATTCTCTACCACTGTCAGTGTAGTACCACAGAATTGATACGTTGCTCTGGGGTTGCTGTTTCCCATGTGTAGTACTTTACATTTGTCAATGTTAAACTTCATTTGCCACCTCTCAGCCCATCTGCTCAACCTTTCCAGATCCTGTTGCAGCAGCATAGTGTCAGTAGTGTCCTTGACAACCCTGCCAACCTTTGTATCGTCTGCAAACTTGGACATTAAGCTTGATATACCATCATCAATATCATTTATAAATACAGAAAACAATAATGGACCCAACACTGAGCCCTGAGGGACTCCACTAATAACATTAGTCCACGATGAGCAGTGTCCATTGATTACCACTCTCTGTCTTCTCCCCCTCAACCACCCCTTTATCCATAGCAGCAATTTGCCTCCAATGTCACACTGCTCCAATTTGTGTAGCAGTCTTCCATGTACAACAGTATCAAAAGCCTTTCTAAGATCCAAGTATATAATATCAAAGTTATTCCCTGCATCCAGTTCTTTTGTGACTGCATCATAGTATCCAATGAAGTTGGTCAGGCAAGACTTCCCCTTAACAAAACCATGCTGTGTCTGAGCTATAACTGAAGTCTTGTCTAAATGATCCTGCAGTGCTTCTTTAACCAGTGCCTCCATTAATTTTCCTGGAACAGAAGTTAAGCTCACAGGTCTATAATTACTTGTGTCGGCCTCTGATCCTCCTTTGTGAATTGGGGTCACATTTGCACATTTCCAGTCTATGGGTACCTCCCCTGAGTCCAAGGAAGCTCTCATAATTATGGCTAAGGGTTTGCTTACTTCCTTTGCTACCTCCTTTAATATAACTGGATAGATCCCATCCACCCCGGGTGCCTTTCTTGTGTTTATCTTCAACAGTTTCTCCTCCACTTTACTCCCAGTTATTTCAAGATTCTGTAGCTTACTGCTAGAGTTGAATACACCTCTGGCATTCCCCTTGCTGAATAACTCCTCATGTGTGAATGTCGATGCAAAATATTCATTTAGTTTGTTAGCTACCTGAGAAGGATCATCAACAGTTGACCCATCAATATCAAGTGGACCAATCTGATTCATCCCCTTCCTTCTAGAGTTTACATAAGTAAAGAACTCTTTGCTGTTTTTCTTTGCATCCCTTGCCAAGGATTTCTCGTAATCTGCCTTCGCCTGCCTAACCTCCTTTGTAACTTGGTTTCATATCAACTTGTATCTATCATAGGCTTCTGTGTCATGTGTTAATTTGTAAGTATCCCATGCATTTTTCTTCTCTGCCATATGCCTCATTAGTTCATCTGACATCCATTTTGGCCTAAACCTTGAACAATATTTCTTAGTTGGTATGTAAAGCCTAGTAGCTTCCAAGATAAGTTCTTTGAATGCTTCCCATTTTGAATTTGCTGTTGGTAACATCATCAGTTGGTCCCACTGTATAGAATTTAAATACTGTCTCAGTCCATCGTAGTCGCCTTTACGGAAGCAATAACCCTTCCCTTTACTCCTAATGGTAGTTACCTCTTTGAGTAAATCCCACTTCAGCACACTGTGATCACTGCCACCTAGTGGTTCATTTATCTGCAGATTCTTAATGCATGAAGAATCACTGCTGATAATCAAATCAAGAGTATTACTCCCTCTAGTTGCCTCCCGAACATGCTGATGTAGAAAACAATCATCCAATAAATCCACAAAAGCCCTGCTAGTGCGTGAGTAACCAGCCCCCAAATTCCAGTCAGTATCTGGGAAATTAAAATCTCCCATTATAACTCTCTCTGATTTACTGGCCCACTCTATTTCCCTGTACAGTTCCTTATTATACTCATCAGAGTCATTAGGCCTATAGCACACTCCTACTCTCAATTTTGATCTCCCAATGCTTATGTCACACCAAACTGACTCAACACTGCACTGTCCAGCGATGTCGACTGGCTTCACTTCCTTGGCTTTTATGGGTTTCTTAACTAATAGCATAACCCCTCCCCCCTTCCTATCCTGTCTATCCTTTCTGTAGATGTTTTACTCCCCAAATTGCAGTTCTGCATCCCTTATATCTGTGTGACACCACATCTCTGATATCCCAACAATATCTGCCTTTGATGTTTTGAGCAATACCTCAAATTCATCAAATTTATTTACTAAACTCCTAGCATTGGTGTACACACAAGTATACCTGCACCTGTTTCTATTCTTAGCTACCCTAACACAACCCATGTGTTTACTTGTACCGCAATGGCTCCCAGCAGTCTCTGATATACCATGCATCTTGTTTTTCAGGCTTCTGCTCATTCTAATAGAAGCAGTGAAAGAATCTCTTTCACCTCTGCCAGTGGCTACTGTCAATCTATTGGTCTTTGTCTCCCCCCAAGCTAGCAGTTTTCCGACCCACCTAACACTGCCTCGATAGCATCAGCAAATATTCTTGCAACCTTTCTATTTAAGTGTATCCCATTCCTGTAGAAGCAATCTCTCCTTCATGTGCAACAGTGTAAAAAGCTTTCCTGAAATCCAAATATATGATATCAAAATTATTTTTTGCCTCCAGTTCCTTTGTAACCACATCATAATATCCTATCAAATTTGTCAGACAAGACTTTCCCTTAACTAACCCATGCTGTGTCTGAATTATTGCTGCAGTCTTGTCTAGATGATCCTGCAGTGCATCTTTAACCAGTGACTCCATTATTTTACTCGGAACAGAAGTTAAACTAACTAGTCTGTGATTACTCGTGTCACCCTTCGATCCCCCTTTGTGAATTGCGGATACATTTGCACATCTCCTGTCCGTGGGAACCTCTCCTGAGTCCAAGGATGCTCTCATAATTATGGCTAAGGGTTTGCTTAGTTGCTTTGCTGCCTCCTTTAATATAACTGGATAGATCCCATCCACCCCAGGTGCTTTTCTTATGTTTAACTTCAACAATTTCTCCTCCACTTTGCTCTCAGTTATTACAAAATCATTAAGTATTCTGCTACAATTTGATAACCTTCTGCCATTTTCAAACCTTAATAATTCCTCAGGTGTGAATGTAGATGCAAAATACTCATTTAGTTTGTTTTCTATCTGAGCAGGATCATCAACAGTTGAACCATCGATGTCAAGTGGACCAATCAGATTCATCCCCTTCCTTTTAGAGTTTATATAAGTAAAGAAATCCTTGCTGTTTTTTTTAGCATCTTTTGCCAAGGGTTTCTCGTAATCTGCCATAGGCTTCTGAGTCGCTTGATAATTTATATGCACCCCATGCATTTTTCTTCCATGTTATGAATTATTCTCAGGAATGAAAACAGGTTCTTTTAAACATGCCTAATAGATCTTATACATTGGTCACTTAAAATTGTAGCTCATTGGAAAACCAAATAAATGTTTCAATGAAACTAAAAATTTCTCTTGCTAAATTGGTGGGAACTGTGCTAACTACTTCTAAAAAGAAGGAAAAAAATGGTGAATGAATTTAGAAAAATTCCAACTAGTATCCCAAATGATGCGATCTCTACTGTGTATGAAACGAAACCTAATTGTTGAAGTTCGAAAGAAAGTGCAGTCACATACTGGCAGCAATCACACTGGAAGTCACTGATCACTCAAACTATGATAACACAGTTCTAGAATTACACACAAATGATACCATGGAAACAGGGCTCCCAACCTTTCAGGCCCTGAATGCTAAGCAATAGAGTCCAAACAATTTTTCTTGAGCAACATATAAGAGTGATTTTCCCAGTGATTTTGTTCTGTCTTATTTCCAGTGCCCTTCATATTCTCAGTTTGTTGTAAGTGGTTTGTACTTAGCAGATTTTGAGTGAGAACCCAGAAAGGAAAATCACCTTTCTTTTCTTATTATATTCATTAATTTTTTCACTTACAAACTAACTTCTCCAGTCACTTGGTCACTAAGTGGCACTGCTCCTGTCTCCCTGTGGCAGGGCCAAAAATGTGGGAGGAAAATCTCTCACCCCCAGGACTAAAAGAAGCAACAATGGTTTGCGATGCATATCCACCAATAGAGCTAACAGGCTCTCAACCTACCGACACCTGTAGAATGGGACGATTCCAGTCCTCCATAAAGATGAAAAAGGACTCTAACAAATCAGAAACGTAAGCTATTCTGATAATGCATTCATTATCGACTCATCCAGTATGCAAATCTCTCCCTTTGTCATCCAGAGATGTCTCGAGAATGCAGCAGGTACACCAAAAATGGTAAAACTACTCCAGTCAGGAGATCTATTAATTGAGACCACACAAGCAAGCAAGGCATTCTGAATTATTATTAAAAATGTCCTCTATAAGCAGAATCCCAATCAAAGTCACACCACATAACACACTGAACTCCTCAAAAGGAGTGATAAGTGAGTGGGATTTATTGAATGTCACCAAAGAGGAGATAGTCATGGAATTACAAGAACATAAAGTAATTCAAACAAAGCAAATTATGGTCCAGAATGGACAATAAACTTGTTCCAACACTTAATATTATATTGACCTTTAGTACACCTAATTTGCCGACCTCAGTTAAATCAGGCTACCTACACTGCTCTATCTGACCTTACATTGCACACCTTTTAAGATGTTTCAAGTGCCAAAAATTTGGTCAGAAAACATGCAGAGGCGAAATTACTTGTCCTAACTGTGGGTCAAAAAATCATTCACAGAGTGTACTGCAAAGAATCCAGAATGTCCAAATTGCAACAGCGACCATGCAGCATATTCAAAATGATGCAATCTCTGGAAAATTGAAAAAAAAATAAATATAAAAGTATAAGATTGAGAATAAGGTCACATATCAAGAAGCAAGAAAGCAAATAAAGTCAACTGTCCCAAAATGCACGTATGCTTCCGCTACACAAAAGTGCCAAGCTGTTTCAACCCAAAAGGTATCAGTTCCGCCTAACACACCCATTGCATAATGGGCACGATCTGTACTATTGACACATCAACCTACCACCAAACCTATTCTAGTTGATGAAATAAGTAGTACCCCTATCACAGTTCCTCCTAAAATCTGATCATATGATAAAATGCCAAATAAATCACAAAGGCAACAAGTCACCGAATTGCAACAGCCAAACTTAAATAGAATGGACTCTGGAGATATAACTGCACAAGACGAAAGAGTACTTTATCTTTTTTGCAGAAGATGATATGAAGACTGGATTTTCACCTGGTCAAACCAATGATATGGAAGAGAGTACAGATTCCGGATGCCCCCATTTTCCTAGAAAAGATAAAACAAAATATGACCGTCAAAAGCAAAGCAATCACAAGAAACAGACAGACAGACTCGACTTCCCTCTTCATACCCAGATAATGCCTGTAGCACATTGTACAGTGGAATTGTAGAGGTTTACCAGTAATGATGACATCTGTGATTTAGTCTCCCAATATAGTCCTGTAGCCATTTGCTTATATGAGACTAATCTAACTCCACAAGTAACTCCATCAATCAAAAATTTTATAATTTACAGAAATGATAGGAACCCTCCATTATCTGCATTCGGAGGCATTGCAATTTTATTTGGCTATAAAATACCTTCTAGAAATATTCCGTTTCAGACCCACTTAGAAACTGTTGCAGTACATGTATCGGTTGGACAAATTCTAAATCTAGTATCACTATATCTTCCACCTAACAATATCTGTACATTCAAAGAACTAGAAGACCTCGTGAAACAAATACCACCACCTATTTGTATCCTTGGTGACTTCGCTGTGTATCATCCTATGGCGATGTGCACTTGTGGACAATAGAGGACACTTGGTAGAGATGATACTAGACCAACTGAATCTAACATTACTTAACACTGGTCAAAATACTTATACTCACCTTCCCACTGCAACTATGTCAGCAATTGATTTAACTTTCTGTTCCCCCATATTGTATCCCAGTGTAGAATGGACAGTTTTAAACAATCCACATAGTAGTGATTGCTTCCCAATTATATGCACAATTCAAACACTACAAACCCTGTGCCCTGGCCATCGGTTAAAATGGAAATTCTCCAAAGCAGATTGGGAAACGTATTCAACCCTCCTTTCTTTTGATAGCCCGTTGATTAGACTAAAACCCATTGATGATGTCACAGAGCATATTACGAGGCAAATACTGGTAATTGATTGGTTATTATGATGTGGTTACAAAGGAACTGGATGCAAAAAATAATTTTGATATAATATACTTGGATTTCAGGAAAGCTTTTGACACTGTTGCGCATGGAAGACTACTGTACAAATTGGAGCAGAATGGTATTAAGGGTAAATTGCTACAATGGATAAAAGGATGGTTGAGTGGGAGAAGATAGAGGGTAGTAATCAATGGGTGCTTCTCTTCATGGACTAATGTTATTAGTGGAGTCCCATAGGGTTTGGTGTTAGGTCCACTGTTGTTTTGTATATTTATCAGTGATATTGATGAAGGTATATCTGGCTTAGTGTTGAAGTTTGCAGATGATACAAAGGTTGCAGGGTTGTTAATGACAGTAATGGCAGTGTGCTGCTGCAACAGGATCTAGAAAATTTGGGAAGATGGGCTGAGAAGTGGCAACTGAAGTTTAACCTTGACAAATGAAAAGTACTGCATATGAGTAGAAGGTAGAAGTAACCCCAGAGAAACGTACTAACTGTATGGTACTACACTTAAGGTGGTAGAAAATGAAAAAGAACTGCGTGTAATTGTGCAGTCAGATATGAAATTTTCTGAGCAATGCAGACAAGCTGCCAGGGCAGGTCATGGGGTTTTGCCAATGATATATAGGAATTTGTCAATGATATATAGCAGGGAAAAGGCAGTGATTGTCCCTCTGTATAAGGCAAAGGTCAGGCCACGCCTTGAGTACTGCATTTCATTTTAGGAAGGATATAGATTTGCTTGAGCGTGTACAGAGAAGGGCAACAAGATTGGTGAGGGGAATGAAGGGATCCTCTTACCAAGAGAGGCTTAAGTTCTGCAAATTGCAATGGCTGGAGACTAGGCACCTGCACAGTGATCTGATTGAGGTGTATAAGGCCTTGAATGGGTTGAGCACACTGAATTGCCATTCACAAAATATTCATACCATTGAAAAACAGCTGCAACTTTCCATAAATAAGTTGGAGACATGGGCACTGCAGAAATTATACCTAAGGGGGCATAAATTGAAATTAAGGAAAGACAGATGTAGAATATATGTGCGGAAATTTGCCTTTAGCCAGCAGGTTGTTAATTGCTGGAACAAACTTCCATCTGTCGTTGTGGAAGTTGATAGGTTAAATAAATTTAAGGAGGAACTGGACAAACATTTAGAGGGAATGGTTGTGTGAAATTTTTTTTGGCTGATGCTGCTTAAGCTCATACACTTGCTTTCCTGCATCACATGCCGCTACCACCACTACTACTACTGACCACAGCTTCCAAAGCAGTACCTCAGGCCTTTGCATGTAAATACAAAAACCTTAAACACTGGTGGAACAAAGCTTGTACCCATGCCAAAAAGGGGAAAAAAAATAAAGCTTGGAACCTGTTCCAGAAGTTCCCAAGAATCTAATTCAATATAAAAGGCTTAAGTCAAAAGCTAGATAAATTAGAAGAAAAGGACTCATGGATACAGTTTGCCTCCACTGTCACAAATGATACTAGCAGTCGACTTATCTAGAAAAAGATTCGGCAATTAAATGATAAATATCTACCTCCTCCTCTTATTTTAATCAAAAATGGACAGGAAGTATCTTCTTCTGAAGAAATTGCCAATGCCCTTGCAGAGGCTTTCTACTAAACATCTGCCACTTCAGCATATGACAACTCTTTCTTCAAATCAAAGCTTCGGCTGAAAGGTACAAATTCCATACTACCAAATATTTTACCTAGAATCAACCATTTAAACCATTTGAACTGCAAACAGCATTAAATAGATCACCCAACAGTGCAGCTGGACCTGATGGAAAATATCATGTAATGCTGAAACATCTAAACAGTTCAGTCTTGATTTACTCTTAACGTTTTATAACATGATTTTTCTTGAAGGTACATATCCCTCTTCCTGACATCAATCCATTATTTTAGCCTTTCCTAAATCAGGAAGAGACCACTCACTTCCACATTATTAGTTACCTATCTCTTTAACCAGCTTCCTAAGTAAAACCCTAGGAAGAATGATACACAGGCGGCTTACCTGGGTTCTTGAAACTAAAGCACTGATGAACAACAATCAGTTTGGATTCCGACAAAATAGAACCACTTTGGATCTAATGGTGAAAGCCGAGACTAACATCCGCAATGCTTACATCAAAAATTAACATCTTGTAATGGTAAGGTTTGATATAAAAAAGGCATTCGCCACTCTGGAGGTATGGCATAATGAGAGAACTTTATTCCATAGGACAACGAGGGCACTTACTAGAATTCATTAGAAATTTTCTTCAACACAGAACCTTTAGGTCCGCTATTAATCTGTACTTTCTCAGTCCTACACTCAAGAAGAAGAAGAAGGTGTCTCACAAGGATTAGTACTTATTTCTACCCTTTTTTCACTTAAACTGGACACCATAACACAGAACATCCCTAATACTGTAGATCATCATCATGTATGCTGATGATCTTACTATATCTAGGCGCCTCCGTAGCCAGGTGGGAAGGAGCAGCAGTGCATAGCACACGCTTCTTGATTAGACCGGGGTTCGAGCCCGTCATCACCAAATACGGAGGATGCGGAAAGGTCAGGGAATGACCACCGCATATCCCGGAGCAATATGGCCTTAGTTGCTAATGCCCCTAAAAACCAAATAACAAATAACAAATCTTACTATATCTTGCCGTTCACAAAATATTCATACCATTGAAAAACAGCTGCAACTTTCCATAAATAAGTTGGAGACATGGGCACTGCAGAATGGATATCGTTTATCAGAACAAAAAACAATTGCAGTTCACTTCTGCAAAAAACATAAGCTACACCCAGAACTGGAACTCTGATGAAAAAACCATCTGATCCCTCTCACCAGTAATCTTCGTTTCTTAGGTTTAATTTTGGACACCAAAAATTACTTTGTTTCACATATATCATACCTCAGAACTGTTTGTTTAAAGTTACTCTATATACATAGGTTTATTTCTGCTATGACATGGGGTGCTGTTAGATACACTCTGTTACATTTGTATCATGTTCTTATCAGGTCTCATTTAGATTATGGTGCTGTTGTATATGACTTAGCTAGGAAAGGTGCATTAATCAGACTTAACACCATCCAACACAGCACCCTTCGTACTGCTCTGGGCAAAAGTAGAACATCTCCTGTCCAGAGTCTTTATGTAGAGGCACACAAACCTCCACTTCACCTTAGAAGGAAAGTGCTGCTTCTTAATTATTCAGCCAAAACTCAAAGCCTTCCAGTCCATCTTGTTCGACTGTTGTTTTTCAACCCTGAATGGACAATGTTCGATAACAGTAAACTTACTGAAAATAAACCCACTGGCAGTAAAAAAAAAGATTTGCTCACACTTGGAATATTGATTTTGATAACATACTTCAAGAGACCGATGCACCTGATCCACCCTGGTCTGTAAGTCTCCCTTTCTGTGATACCTGCTTTCAGCAATGGGGAAAGAAATCCCTGACAGATGAAAATATCAGACAATTACATAAAGAACATGCCCTCAACAATATGCAAAGCTGCCAAATAAATAAAAATAGCTTGAAAACAGGTTCTGCCATTAGTGCCGCGGCTCTTTCCTTCTTTTACAGTCTCCATGTCACTACCGGTTGAATGTAGTAGTTATAGTGGAGAGTTATATGCAATCAAATTAGCCTTAGAGAATATTAATGCTTCCCGCAATGCTAGCAGTGTAATATACATCAATTCCATGAAATGCAATGTCTGTATTTAGCAATCAAAATTCAATATCACATCTCATCAAAAAAACAAATCATTTCCTGTTTAAACCATCTACAAAGCATTAGCATTAGCAAGGGGCACATGATGCAAGAATGCAAGCTTATATATCATCAGCCAAACACACACACACACACACACACACACATACACACAAACTTCTCATTTCACTCATCCACCCTCTCCAAATGTTTGTCTAGTTCTGCCTTGAATCTGTTTAAGCTATCAACTTCTACGACAGATGGAAGTTTGTTCCAGCAATCAACCACCCACTGGCTAAAGGCAAACTTCCACACATCTATCCTACAACTGTCTTTCCTCAATTTGAATTTATGCCCTCTCAGGCGATTATTCTGAGCAAGAGGAAGAATCTCATCAGATTGAGTATGCTCAAACCATTCAAAGTTTTATACACCTCAATCAAATCACCTCACGGGTGCTTAGTCTCTAGACACTGTAATTTGCAAAACTTAAGCCTTTCTTTGTAAGAGCAACCCTTTGTTCCATTCACTAATCTTGTTGCCCTTCTCTGTACTTGTTCCAACAGCTCTACATCCTTCTTGAAATGAGGCCTCCAGACCTGTATACAGTACTCAAGGTGTGGCCTGACCATTGCCTTATACAAGGGGATAATCACCTCCTTATCCCTGCTAGATGTATATCATTGACAAGACACCATGGGCTACTCTTGCAGACCTTTCTACTCTTCTAGAAATCATTAAGCAAAATTTTGCTGGATCCCAGGGCATTCTGATATCACAGGTAATGAGAGAGCAGATCAGGTAGCCAAACAACTGAACAGTACAACCCAGCAAATTACCAAGTACCATATATAGATTATTTGAATTATATAAAAAAGTTTGTATATTTCAGTGGTCAGAAATATGGAAGTCACAAAGGAATAACAAATTGCTCCAAATCAAAGAACCAGCATTATGGATTTCCAGCTGCAGACAAAATAGACAGGAAGAAATTATAGTAGCAAGACTAAGAATAGGACATATGGACCTAATCCATGTGTTTCTACTCATGGGGGAAGACCCACCTCAATGCACGCATTATGCTTTCCAACTTACAGTCGAGCATATACTCTTAGATTGTCCTCGCTATTCCCATATTAGAAAAAGTACTTTCCACTCTCAGTCACAACTGCGAGAACCATTATCACTTACCCACATGATTGGAAATAGTACTAACCTAGCTGAATTCAGTACCTTCCTGAAACAAATACATATATATATGAATTTCTCTGATGCCAAAATGGCACAAATTATTATATTGCTGTTGAAAAATAATATAGGACCTGATACATTTTGGCCTGAGCTGCCCTTGTACCCTTAAATACTAATAGAATACCAAACTTTCCCAGAAAGGGCGAACTAAAGCAATACCGGCATAACCACATACAAAAAGCAGTCAGATAAATCCTCTTCAACCAACTCAAATAATGAATATAATTATACAGTGAAACTACAGGCCTATGGAGTATTTTGATGACCTTAGTAATTTACTCATACAAATTAACCCAATAATTGTGTGCTTACAGGAAACGTTCTGTTGCCACAAGATTCTCTCAAATTCACAAATCACACTATGTACAGGTGAAATAGGGCTTTTGTGGCTCATGAGATGGTGTGGGTGATTCAGATTAAATTTATCTTAACTTCCAGACATATTCAACTACAGACCTCTTTAGAAGTTATAGCAGTTCAGATTGCAGTAGGAATAATCCTAATATCCATTTATATTCACCCCATCTTATCCTTGCTCTCAGACTGAACGTGACCATCTTATTACACAGCTCCCATCTCCTATCTGGTAACTTGGTAATTTCAAT
The DNA here is from genome assembly GCF_048544385.1 of Mastigoproctus giganteus. Lineage (NCBI taxonomy): Eukaryota > Metazoa > Arthropoda > Arachnida > Uropygi > Thelyphonidae > Mastigoproctus > Mastigoproctus giganteus. The sequence goes on along the minus strand of NC_143578.1, from coordinate 175,189,287 downwards.
GGTTATCATCCATTGTGGGGACTTCCACCATAGATATGAGAAGCCAGATACTTCAGATATTCCTTGATAATCATAATCTGTCTCTATTTTATTCTGACTATCCAACCCATATTCAACCCCCAGTTATAAGCTCAGCCATAGACTTATCCATCTTTTCAGCATCTCTTTTCCAGAGCATGGGATCATCAGTGCTAAATAACCCATTTCACAGTGACCATTTTCCCTATCTGTTCAATTCAAACACAGGTCATCTCTTGTCCTGCAGGATGTAATATTTTGAATTTTAACAAAACAGATTGCCATAAGTATTCTTCTCTTGTCCTACTTGACAACCAGTATGTACTACAACGACACCTTGCAACATAATTCATCCCCTTTCTAGCTATATATTATCTGCAGCAGAAATTTCCATACCAAAATCTTACTTTTATAAGTGTGTACACCAAAAACAGTGGTGGAATGCATTTGCTCCAAAGTCAAACTAGAAAAAAAATCATGCTTGGAATCACTGGCATAAATTCCAAACTACAGCCATTTATTTAAAAAAAACTCAAAGCCAAAGCTAAGAAAATTAGAAAAAAGCAAAACATGACTCTTGGATTACCTTTGCATCAACTGTCAACAAAAATATCAACCCTTGACTTGATAATAATAATTTGGAAAAAATATAAGCTCTGAATGGGAAAGTTCTATCATCGCAAATCTCCAGTAACACAGTGGAATAGATATGACCTGTCCTTTCCTTCTGTTATATGTCCTCCTTCCTTTCAGCACATTAAAACTGATGAGGAACATTATAAAATTAACTTCTCAACAAATCTCTCACTTGCACACAATCAGCAAAAGTCAAAGTACTCTAGCAGAACTGATAGAATCATTGATCAAATCTCTGAATAGTGCAGGAGTACCAAATGACATCCACTATAGTATGCATTGGCATCTTTAAAGCTGACCAGTGCATTTTGTTACTTTTTTTTGAACAGGATCTTTTCAGAAAATATATATCCTCTCTCATGCCATAGAAAAACCAGCAAAGAATTCTTCTCTAGTTTAGTATTAAAGACCAATATCTTCGACAAGCTGTTTGGGCAAAATCTTTGAAAATGTGGTTCACAAGAGACCCAGCTGGATCCTAGAGTCACAAAATCTTCTATTTGATCATCAATATTACTTCCATAAAAACAGGTCTACCCTTGATTAATTTTCAAAATGGAATCCAACATCCACAGTGCCTTTGCCATAAGACATTTATTTTTAGTCACCCTATTTATTCAGAAAGCATTTGACACTGATTTCTTGGCATCATGGTGTTGTTAAGGACATTCATCGATTAGGAGTGCGGGGGCCACCTCCCTTAAATAATACAAAACTCTTAAAACTATGCACCTTTCACTTCCGATATCAGAACATGCTATCAACAACTCAGATTCAAGATGTCCCACAGGGTTCTATATTGAGTGCCTGTTTGCGATTAGGGTGAACAGCATAACACAGTTCCCCCAACCATTAAAGTTAATATATATGTAAATGACCTAACATCTTTTGTCAATCACAGAGCATGAATACTATTGAAAGACAGATGCAAATTGCCATAGACAAAATAGTATCCTCAACTTTACACAATGGCTACCACTTAGCTGAAAAAAAATCCACCATCGCTCATTTCTGCAAACTGTGCTCGCTTCATCCTGATCCTGAACTACAGATCAGTAATGTGCCAATTCCTCTCCTTCACTGTTTAGTGTCTAGGCGTGGTACTGTACAGGATAATTAAAATTTCAAGCTCGTGGAAATTATCTTTGAACCATCTTCTTAAAGATATTGCATATAAAATCTGTCTGTCTGTCTGTTCAATTCAACTTTATAGAGCTCTGATCAGGTTATGCTTAGACTATTGAACTCTATTATATGACTGAGGAAAACTGTTTTACAGCAATTAGACACTATACAATGTAGTGAATGGTGTTGAACCTCACCAGTTCATAACCTTTACATTGAAGCCCATTTTTTTTTTTTTTTTTATTTGTTAGTTGTTGCCGCATCGGCTTCTGTGGACATAATGCACCTCCCAAAGGCTTTGCATTTTACTGTGATCCAAGCCCAAGGCGTGATTTGAACCCGTGACCTTTGGGTTGCCAAGCAGGCACTTTACCCACCTGGCTAGCCCGGTCGGTTTGAAGCCCATGAACCTCCACAAGAAAACATTACTCTTCTTGTGTGCTTCAAAAATTTTCAGTGTTCCCTTCTCATCCTAATTGGAAATGCCTGTCTAATAGCAAACTACATTTTTTTTTTTTTTTTTTTTTTATATGAAAACCCCAAACACGAAAGGTATCAAAACCTATAGTACTTAGTACCATGCATGGGTTGAAGGAGAAGTATGGGGGGAGGGGTATGCCAGATACTTTGCTCTAGAGACTAAACATGGGTTTAGTTCAGTCCCTAAAACTCAGTCCCGTCCTAAATCTTGCAAAAAGGCCTCCTCCGCTCCCACGCCTATCCCTTATGACACTCAAATTCTAGACAATGTCACACATCTCTATCAGGAACCACCCCGACCTCCAATCTCTCCTAGCCGACCGGGCTAGCCGAGTGGGTAAAGTACCTGCCCGGCAACCCAAAGGTCGCGGGTTCGATTCCCGCCTAGGGCTTGGATCAAAGTACTGAAAAAACCTTGGGAGGTGCAATATGGCCACAGAAGCCGATGCGCCAACAACTACCAAATCAAAAAAAAAAAAAAAAAACCAATCTCTCCCGGCACAAGCACATCACAAACATTGCCACCCCTGCATCCAAAAAACTGGGTTCCCTCCCTCGGTCTCAGCGCCACTCCTCCCCCGAAAATCCGCTCACCCTGTACAAATCACAAATCCACCCCACCAGAGAACACCGTTTTCACATCTGGGGGCAGTGCCCCCAAAACCTCTCCCAGGCCCCCAGACTCCACTCAAAGGAGAGCAGCTATGTCAATCAATGACCCATCCCCAACAAGGTCACCCCACTCTTTCCTCACAGACATTCTGCTTCTGCCACACGCCTTCCCACAGACACCTCCATAGACACTGCTCCTCTGAACCGGCTGCTATAATTCAGCTCTCTTTTCTGCATACATGCCACAACCAGTCAGCATCCCCTAACCGTCCAACCCCAAACCCACAGAATCAGCCCTTCCTCCTCCCTATTTATTCCATAATATTGTTTTGTGGAACAATTTCTGACCTACATACCTCCTGAAAAACACAACCCACAGAAGCTCAAGTCCAACGTCAACAGCCACCCCCCCCATCCTCCCAACCCTCAACTCATGCACGCTACCAAGCACTGTATAGGTTCTAATACCTCTCATGTTTTCATAAAAAAAAAAAAAACTAGATTAGGGAGACAAGGCTGAGTATAAGTAACCATTAGCTAAGAGAGAGCATAGAACAGGGACAAGGAATGTTTCATGTATGTGAATATAAAGAAGAAAACACATATTGGATCGTATCCTTGTGCAACAGGCATGAGAAAGTTTAAGATAACAGAGCTGATGTTACTGATGAACTGAATAGGTACTTCTTATTGCTCTTAACTGATGAAAGACCCTCTTATGCTGGGGAGAGGCTATGTGAGTGAGGCTGAGCCATATGAAATTAGTGATTTCGAAATTACAGAAGTTTTTTACCAGAAAAATTCCGAGCCTGAAGGAAAGTAAGGCTCCTGTAGTTGATGGCATATACCCAGTAATTTTGAGCGAGGCAGCCAGAGTGTACTGAACCACTGAGGTTAATTAATGTACAAATATTAAGACATATTTGTACTCGAGAGAAATTCCTTTGGATTGGAGAAGCGCCAATATATCAACAACATAAAAGTGAAATCAGTAACTACATACCCGTTATTGTGACTTCAGCGGTAGGGAAAATCTTAGAAGCAATGATTAAGTGTGCAATTCAGGGATATTTAGATAGAAATGGCATTCTGAAGGACACATAACATGGTTTTGTTAGGAGAAAAATCACATTTAACTAAATTTGCTAAACACTTAACTAAACTGGGGGCTATCTTGACACAACTGCTCATGAGTTAGACTTTTAGGGAACAATTTCACAGATTTTTTGGATTTTAGCAACATTTGACTCAGTCCCTCAAAAGATGTTACTGTATAAGCTGGAACATGTTAGGATTACTGGAAAGATTTTAAGCAGTATAACTGTCCCATCACATACAGAGGAAATGCTGTACCTGAAGCCTGTCTAGAGGCTATAAGGTGGCAGCCCCACCACTAGACCCCTGCAAAAGCTTGGTAACCTATCCGGGGGATATTCTAAATTTTTTTTTTTTTTTTTTATGAGAACCCCAAACACGAGAGGTATCATAACCTATAGCACTTAGTACCGTGCCTGGGCTGGAGGTTGAGAAGACAAAAGAAGATATCTGTTGACACCGGACCTGAACCTCTGCAGATTGCAACTTTCAGGAAATACGTATGAAGGAAGGTTGTTCCAGAAAACGGCAGTTGAATGAATAAATGAGGAAGATGAAAAGTTGGCTCTGCGGGTCCGAAGTTGGACAGTAAATGGATGCTGGCTGGTGGCGGCACGTGTTCGGACTGTTTTGAAAGAGAGAGCGGGAATTATAGAAGCCAACTCAGAAGAACAGTGCCCATGGAAGCATCCGTAGAAGAGGCATGCAGCAGAAACAGTGCATCTATGAGACAGCGAGTGGAGAGACTCTGCCAGAGATGAATCACCAATCAACCCAACCGCCCTCCTCTGAACGGAATCAAGAAGCCTGAGAGAGGCCCTGGGGGCACCACCCCAGATGTGGGAACAATACTCCATGGCAGGGTGGATCTGCGACTTATACAGAGTGAGCAGCTGTTCGGGAGAAAAGCAACGGCAAGAGCGAAAGAGAAAACCAAGCCCTTCAGATGTAGAGGAAGCAACACCTGTAATGCGCCCGTGCCAAGAGAGACCAGAAGTCAGGGCAATCCCCAAAAGAGATATATCAGATGTAGGGGAAGCAACACCTGTAATGCGCCCGTGCCAAGAGAGACCAGAAGTCAGGGCAATCCCCAAAAGAGATATATCATTTTGCCTAGAAATCGGAGTGTCACTAAAGATAAGCATAGGAGCAGAAGAATCCTTTTTGCGAGATATAAGACAAGACTGAGTTTTAGAACGGTTGAAATCAACTAAGTTGTCTTTGCCCCACTGGAGAATTACCTGAAGATCGGCATTTAAGGAATTTGCAGCAGATTTTCGAGAACTTGAAGCTGATTGAGCTGGACAAGTTTTCTCAAAATGGAAAGTTGAATGCAATGTGCTATCATCGGCAAAACTATGGATAGGATTTCCAGTCAATGGAAGAAGGTCATTGATATACAAGAGGAAAAGAGTGGGGGAAAGAACTGAACCTTGGGAGACACTGGCATTAGTGGAGAAGTTAGAAGACAGAGAGCCATCTACCATCACCCTCAGTGAGCGATCAGAGAGAAAACTGGATAACCAATTACTAAAAACAGTTGGCAAACCATAAGATGGAAGCTTGTTTAGAAGATCTTTATGCCAAACACGATCAAAAGCCTTTGAGATGTCAAGAGCAACTAACAACATGAAAACTGATCTGCTCCCCCTAGACTTAAGGAATCGACTCAATCTTGGAATATCAAAATAAGTAATAAATTTCAGGATAACATCACCATACCTACCTTGGATCAATAACACTGCAATCTATGATGACTATTTTCAACAGTAGGGAAAAAATATCTCATCCTCCCTCAATATTGAGTTATTATATTCATTACACTATTCATTATACTACACATAGTATTATAGTACACCATTCATTATATTACACGTAATGAATGGTGTACTCATTTCGAGATGGTAACACTTTATCAAAGAAGTTCTGTTGCTGACTGCAAGTTCCTTATGAATCTCATGACTTGAAAGTTGGATGCCCCTGAGCTACTCTGCATGATCAATTTTAGCTGCCCTCAAAGAGCTTTGAGTAGACATGATTTGCTTGCATTAGAGCCATTGAGAACTAATAACTTAAAATTTAACTATTTCAATATAACTGCTAGATTATTAAATGAATCGAATATTTATAATCTATCTGAATGTATCAATATTAGAAAAGAAATAACAAGGTTTTATATTCAAACACTAAAGAAGTAATCTCTAACTCATATCCTGGTGTATAGATATGACTATGAAATCAAAATGTAGGTATTTAATGTGAATTTCCTTCTAGAATGAGAAAAAAAAAATCATCAATAAATAAACAAATAAAAAAAATGCTAATCAGTCATAGTTAATTATTAATTAAGATGAAACAATAAAATTAAATGACAAAGGTTAGGTTAGAAAAGATGCCTCCGTAGCCAGGTGGGAAGGAGCAGCAGTGCTTAGCACACGCTTCTTGATTAAACCGAGGTTCGAGCCCGTCACTACCAAATACGGAGGTCAGGGAATGACCACCGCATATCCCGGAGCAATATGGCCTTAGTTGCTAATGCTCCTAAAAACTAAATAACAATAACAATGTTAGAAAAACATTTTTTTTTTCTCAATGCAAATCTCATCTTGTAATATATGCTGTATTATATTCTATTTATTCATTGTTTGTAAATGTATTTGTATTATTATTTGTTATTTTCCTCCTCTGTAAGACTCAGGCTGTTTAGGAGTATTAAAAAAAAAAAAAAGTTCCCTTTTTAACTTGAACTCCTGCAAAATCTATACTGGCAGATCAAAAGCTGATACTCTGGTGGGTTTTCCGGCAGTCTTCCCCTCTTTCATCATTTCATTCTCATTATCAGCAGTGATTTATTTGGGCCTGCACAACGTTCCAGTACTTTTTTCTAAACGTTTGTTGTTTATTAAACTACATGGTCCACCATTAGATTTATGAAATCTAAATTTTTATGTCCGAACTTGGTTGTGGTCTCAACATTCTGCTGTTGACCAACAAACAAAAAAAGGGCAGTCACACAACAATACATAATCGATCCTGTATGGAAATTTCTATGATTCTTCTGAACAGTATTTTTTATATTATTTTGGAGTTTTGTTTTCGTTTTTTTCTTTTCTGATTTTTTAAATTTTTGTCTGTTTTTTACTTTTGAAATTTTTATTTAATTTGCTATAAATAAATACTGAACAAATATTCTAATTTTTGACTTTTTTATTTTTGCAAATGAAAAAAGTGTAGGTAACTATTTGTAGTTAATCAACGAGAGTTCCGGTACTATTTTTTTAGCGATACATCTCTGATTATCAATAGCATGCATTTTCTTCACTGCTGAACTCTCAGTCACACCTGCTTTAACCCTTTTCAGTCCAGCATTATTTTCAGGGTTTCCCAGTGCAGTCCAGCTCTAAAAATCAAAAAAATTCTAGTTGAAATGTGATGCTCAAAAATTATTTATTTTTAGTTTTCATGAGCTAATACAGTCACTCCCTGGCTTACATAATACTCGACTTACGGAAATTCAACATTACATAAGTTTTTACCGGCCAGTGAAAACTTAAAAAAATCATGAAAACATATTTTGCATTCCATAGGAATAAATTGGGGTATTGTGAAAATATCGTAATGTGAACCCAATAACACATTGTTTTTTTTTGGTAATTCGTTCCAGGGTCTCGGAAGTTGAAATTTTTGCTATAGAACTAAGCTGTTTATCTCTTTAAAAGGTCATTTTTATAATGGAAATTGCACTACCCTTTCATCGTTATCATATCTTCCATTATAAGAATCAATTTTTAATGCTTTTGTGATATTTTTTTAAAACACATTTCTGGAGGTCACTGCCATAAAACAATAAAAATAATTTGTACTTTCTGGTTTATTGGGCTTTTCTGTTAGTAAACTTGATCTTATTGCATTTGCAATAATACCAAAAACTGGAATTCTTTGGGTTTTTACGTTGTTCATGGTGAAATGTGTTCCCTTTCACTGAAATCTTCAATCATATATAAAACATAAATAAATTTTCAGAATCTTCTCTTCATTCCTATTTACTTATTACAATGTTGAAGGGAAAGGGACCAACGGAAAGTGTAAGTGGTGGCAGGGCTAAGAAACAAAACAAAATTGATTTAGAAATGAGGTTGATTAAGAAGTAAGAAGCAAGACAAAGTTTGTCATCTATTGATGGGAATTAGGTCTAAAATGGCTTTCGGGTGCTATATCGAAGATGGAAAAGCTATTAATAATATGGATGGAAAATCAGATTCAGAAGCAAGTGCTGCTGAGTCTAATGGCATTCAAGCAAAAGCAATGAGTATTTATGAAGATATTAAGGATAAGTATGGCGAACCCAAAGTCAAGTTCATGGCAAGCAATGGGTTCAAGCATTATGCTGGTTTCCAAAACATTAAAGTATGCGGTGAAGTCGCCAGTGCCGATTCTGCAGCTACAAAGAAATTTTGCAATGTGTTGGAAAAAACCCCTTCTAAATCTCCACAGCCACACTTCTGCAGTGGCGTGCTTATCAGCTGGAGAGTTAATTCTGGCAACGAAGCTCAAAAGGTAAAACTTGCTGATGTTATGCCTGTCGCCTCTTTTTTGTAACTTTATAATATAAAAATTTTGTAATTTTGTACACTTTTGTAATTTTTCCTGTACATGAGATAAAAAAAATTGAAAAATAATTGTATTTACATGTTCGTCGAACACTTCTTTTTTGCTTCAATAAAATTCAGTGCCCATAGTTGCGAATGCTGCATAAGCATTTAGGGAAATTCCAACTTACGTAAAATTTGACTTACATAGAGTTCTGCAGAATGCAACCCTTATGTAAGTCGGGGAGTGGTTGTATATAAAATAGCATGATAAAACAGTTTGTAAGCTCTAATACAGTATTTTTTCCTGGAAGAAAATATTCATGAAACCTTCCATCTGGATAATTGACAATGTTTTTTAATTTGGACCCCCAACTTTGAATTATTTGTTTATCCTTTTGTGGGTGGGCAGAGATGCAACACTCCCCAATGTATAACTTGCCATGTACAGCTGATCATTCACCATTTATTAATACACTGTCCTCCTCTTCTATCAATTCAAACTATCCATTCAAGTACATTCTTAAAGCACATTTTTAAAGATCAGTAACATAATTCAATATATCATCATTGGATCAGCACTGATGAAATTCTAAATTGGCAATCATTGATCAAATTAAATGCTTTGAGATAGTTTTAGCATTAATATTATTAGGGCCCCGGGTGCCAAGCATTTTTCGAGGCCAAGCGACATTACTGTGACTTATAGAGTGCTCTTGATAAGTGAATAATGTTATTTCTGAGATCCTGTCTTTCTCTCAATAGTTTCATTTAAAAACAGTTCCATACTTGAAAACTACAAGTCAGAATGCAGAAAGGAAATTCACTTTTCTTTTCCTTTTTCATATATTTTTGGTAGCACTAACTAACTAACACTTCAATTGCTTGGCCTCCTAGCAGCCCTGCTCCTGCCTTCCCGTGGCAGGGGTCGGACAGTCTCTGCTAGTTTGACTAGCAGAAAACTAGACAAAATGGGTTCACAGATAAGCGGCAAAAGATAGAGACATTCCCTCTAGTTGCACCACCACTGTTCTTAATTATTCATTCCAAGAACGAACAATCCATTGGAAGTTTGTCACCATTTTGAATCCAAAAAAATCTTGAAAACATAGCTAGTCCCCTAAAACAGTCAGAAGACTAAAATCGGGGGATCTGCTAGTAGAGATGGCAAACCAAAAACAAGCTGAGCATCTAATGAAAGCAAAAACTTTTGGAGCAATAGCTCCTATGAACCAGCTTTCCAAAAACATAGGGCAAATACAGAAACATATAAACTGAATTTCTCCAGTAAAAGTAAAGAATCCTATAACCAACCTTTCACTCTCAGAGAACTTCATAAAGCCATTTCAGAGATGAGGCAAAGTGCTGTGGGTCCAGATAAAATAGTATACTTGATGGTACAAAAATTAGATGAGAAATCATTGATATCATTACTCTTGTTATATAACACAATATATACCCAGAAAATTCCTTTCCGAATCAGCGGCACGACGCAATATTCTTAGCTTTTCCAAAACCAAATAAAGATCCTACAAATCTGAACCACTATCGCCCAATAGCCTTAACTAGCTACCTTGGAAAAATACTTGAAAAAAATTGTAAATGCCTGACTAATGTAGTAGTAGTAGTAGTGGCATGTGATGCGAAACAGCAAGTATATGAGCTTATGCAGCATCAGCCAAAAAAAAATCACACCATTTCCTGCAAATGCCTGTCCAGTTCCTCCTTAAATTTATTTAACCTATCAACTTTCACGACAGATGGAAGTTTGTTCCAGCAATTAACCACCCGCTGGCTAAAGGCAAATTTCCGCACATCTATTCTACATCTGTCTTTTCTTAATTTGAATTTATGCCCCCTTAAGTTCATAATCTGAACAGGTGGAAGGATCCCATAAGAATTCAGCATGCTAAATCCATTCAAGGCCTTATACACCTCAATCGGATCACCATACAAGTGCCTAGTCTCCAGCTGCTGCAATTTGCAGAACTTAAGCCTCTCTTCGTAAGAGGATCCCTTCATTCCCCTCACAATCTTGTTGCCCTTCTCTGTATACACTCAAGTAAATCTACATCCTTCCTAAAATGAGGCCTCCAGACCTGTATGCAGTACTCAAGGCGTGGCCTGACTATTGCCTTATACAGAGGGATAATCACCTCTTTTTCCCTGCTAGCAAAATTCCTATATATCATTGACAAAACCCCATGACCTGCCCTAGCAGCATGTCTGCATTGCTCAGAAAACTTTATATCGCCTGCACAATTACTCCCAGGTCTTTTTCATTTTCTACCACCCTAAGGGTAGAACGACACAGTTGGTATGTTTCTCTGGGGTTACTTCTACCCATATGCAGTACTTTGCATTTGTCAATGTTAAACTTCAGTTGCCACTTCTTAGCCCATCTGCCCAAATTATCTAGATCCTGTTGCAGTAGAACACTGCCATTACTGTCATTAAGAACCCTGCCAACCTTTGTATCAACTGCAAATTTCGATACTAAGTCTGATATACCTTCATCAATATCATTGATAAATATACAAAACAACAGAGGACCCAACAGCGAATCCTGTGGGAAACCACTAATCACATTAGCCCACGAAGAGCAGCACCCATTAATTACCACCCTCTGTCTTCTCCTACTCAACCATCCTTTTATCCATTGTAGCAACTTACCCTTAATACCATTCTGCTCCAATTTGTACAATAGTCTTCCATGCGCAACAGTGTCAAAAGATTTCCTGAAATCCAAATATATATCAAAATTATTTTTTGCATCCAGTTCCTTTGTAACCACATCATAATATCCTATCAAATTTGTCAGACAAGACTTTCCCTTAACAAACTCATGCTGTGTATGAATTATTGCTGCAGTCTTGTCTAGATGATCCTGAAATGCATCTTTAACCTGTGACTCCATTATTTTACCCGGAACAGAAGTTAAACTAACTGGTCTGTAATTACTTGTGTCACCCTTCGATCCCCCTTTGTGAATTGGGGGTACATTTGCACATCTCCAGTCCATGGGGACCTCCCCTGAGTCTACAAATGCTCTCATAATTATGGCTAAGGGTTTGCTTAGTTGCTTTGCTGCCTCCTTTAATATACCTGGATAGATCCCATCCACCCCAGGTGCCTTTCTTATGTTTAACTTCAACAATTTCTCCTCCACATTGCCCTCAGTTATTACAAAATCATTAAGCACCCTGCTACAATTTGATAACCTTCTGCCATTTTCAAACCTTAATAACTCCTCATGTTGAATGTAGATGCAGATTACTCATTCAGTCTGTTTGCTATCTGAGCAGGATCATCAACGGTCAAACCATTGATGTCAACTGGACCAATCAGATTCATACCCTTCCTTTTAGATTTTATATAAGTAAAGAAATCCTTGCTGTTTTTCTTAGCATCTTTTGCCAAAGATTTCTCGTAATCTGCCTTCGCCTGCCTAACCTCCTTTGTGAACTGATTACAGACTAGCTTATATCTGCCATAGGCTTCTGAGTGCGCTTGAAAATGTATATGCATCCCATGCATTTTTCTTCTCTGTCACGAGTCTCATTAGTTCATATGATAACCATTTAGGCATAAACCTTGAACAGTATTTCTTAATAGGTATGAATCTTTTAGTACCACCCACGATTAATTCCTTGAATGCTTCCCACTTATAATTCACTGTTAGTAACATTGTCAGTTGATCCCACTGTACAGAATTTAAAAACTGTCTGAAACCACTGTACTCACCTTTACAGAAGCAAAAATCCTTTCCTTTATCCCTGATTGTAATTATATCTTTAAGTTACTTGTTAATTACTTGTTAACAGGAGAGACTGCTTCTACAGGGATGGGATACACTTAAATAGAAGGAGTGCAAGAATGTTTGCTGATATTATCGAGGCAGTGTTAGGTGGGTCGGGAAACTGCTAGATTGGGGGGGGGGGATACAAGGACTAATAGATTAACAGTAGCCACTGGCAAAGATTATTATTATTATTATTATTATTATTATTAGCCATATGGTGCAAGGAAGCCGGAGGCTTATGCTGCACCAGCCAAAAAAAATTTGAGTTACCCCCTTGTGTGTGTGTGTGTGTGTGAGAGAGAGAGAGAGAGAGAGAGAGAGAGAGAGAGAGAGAGAGAGAGAGAGAGAGAGAGAGAAGTAGAAGGAAATCACCAAGAAAGAGAAGAATGATGATATCCAGCTGACGACCCTGGGTGTGCCAAGCCCATGCTCAACAGATGTGAGCCCCTGGGGTTATGAAAGTGATTCTTGTACTGCTTCTATTAGAATGAGCAGCAGCTTGGAAAATAAGATGTAGGATATTTCACAGACTGCTGGGAGTCATTGGGGTACAAGTAAACACATGGGTTGTGTTAGGGTAGCTAAGAAAAAGAACGGGTGCATGTATACTTGCGTGTACACCAATGCTAAGAGTTTGGTAAATAAATTTGATGAATTTGAGGTATTGCTTAAAGAATCCAAGGCTGATATATTGTTGGGATATCAGAGACGTGGTGTCACACAGAAATAAGTAATGCAGAACTGGAATTTGGGGAGTACAACGTCTACAGAAAGGATAGGAAGGGAGGAGGGGTTATGTTATTAGTTAAGAAACACATAAAATCCAAGGAACTCAAGCAAGTCGGCATCGCTGGACAGTGCAGTGTCGAGTCAGTTTGGTGTGACATAAGCATTGGGAGATCAAAATTGAGAGCAGGAGTGTGCTATAGGCCTAATGACTCTGATGAGTATAATAAGAAACTGTACAGGGAAATAGAGTGGACCAGTAAATCAGAGAGTCTTATAATGGGGGATTTTAATTTCCCAGATATTGACTGGAATTTGTGGGTTGGTCACTCATACACTAGCAAGGCTTTTGTGGATTTATTGGATGATTGTTTTCTAAATCAGCATGTTTGGGAGGCAACTAGAGGGAGCTATACTCTTGATTTGATTATCAGTAGTGATTCTTCATGCATTAAGAATCTGCTGGTAAATTAACCACTAGGTGGCAGTGATCACAATGTGCTGAAGTGGGATTTACTCAAAGAGGTAACTACCATCAGTGCTAAAGGGAAGGGAAGGGTTATTGCTTTCGTAAAGGCGACTACGATGGTCTGAGACACTATTTAAATTCTATACAGTGGGACCAACTGATGATGTTACCAACAGCAAACTCAAAATGGGAAGAATTCAAAGAACTTATCTTGCAAGCTACTAAGCTTTGCATACCAACTAAGAAATATTGTTCAATGTTCAGGCCGAAATGGATGTCAGATGAACTAATGAGACATATGGCAGAGAAGAAAAATGCATGGGATACATATAAATTAACATGTGACACAGAAGCCTATGATAGATATAAGTTGATCTGTAACCAAGTTACAAAGAAGGTTAGGCAGGCGAAGGCAGATTACGATAAATCTTTGGCAAGGGATGCAAAGAAAAATAGTAAGGAGTTCTTTACTTATGTAAACTCTAGAAGGAAGGGGATGAATCAGATTGGTCCACTTGATATCGATGGTTCAACTGTTCATGATCCTGCTCAGATAGCAAACAAACTGAATGAGTATTTTGCATCTACACTCACACGTGAGGAATTATTAAGGTTTGAAAATGGCAGAAGGTTATGAAATGGTAGTAGGGTACTTAATGATTTTGTAATAACTGAGAGAAAAGTGGAGGAGAAATTGTTGAAGTTAAACATAAGAAAAGCACCTGGGGTGGATGGGATCTATCCAGTTATATTAAAGGAGGCGGTAAAGCAACAAAGCAAACCCTTAGCCATAATTATGAGAGCATCCTTGGACTCAGGGGAGGTTCCCACGGACTGGAGATGTGCAAATGTATCCCCAATTCACAAAGGGGGATCGAAAGGTGACACGAGTAATTACAGACCAGTTAGTTTAACTTCTGTTCCGGGTAAAATAATGGAGTCACTGGTTAAAGATGCATTGCAGGATCATCTAGACAAGACTGCAGCAGTAATTCAGACACAGCATGGGTTTGTTAAGGGAAAGACTTGTCTGACAAATTTGATTGGTTACTATGATGTGGTTACAAAGGAACTGGATGCAAATAATAATTTAGATATCATATATATGGATTTCAGGAAAGCTTTTGACACTGTAGCGCATGAAAGACTATTGTACAAATTGGAGCAGAATGGTATTAAGGGTAAGTTGCTGCAATGGATAAAACGTTGGTTGAGTGGGAGAAGACAGGGTGGTAATCAATGGGTGCTGCTCTTCGTGGACTAATGTTTTTAGTGGAGTCTCACAGGGTTCGGTGTTGGGTCCACTGTTGCTTTGTATATTTATCAATGATATTGATGAAGGTATATCAGGCTTAGCATCAAAGTTTGCAGATGATACAAAGGCAATGACAGTAATGGCAGCGTGCTACTGCAACAGGATCTAGATAGTTTAGGCAGATGGGCTAAGAAGTGGCAAGTGAAGTTTAAATAATAAATAATTTGACAAATGCAAAGTACTACATATGGGTAGAAGTAACCCGAGAGAAAAGTACCAACTGTGTGGTACTATACTTAAGGTGGTAGAAAATGAAAAAGACTAAAGTTCTGTAAATTGCAGTGGCTGGAGACTAGGCACCTGCGTGGTGATCTGATTGAGGTGTATTTGGCCTCGAATGGGTTGAGTACGCTGAATTCTGATGGGATCCTTCCACTTGTTCAGATTACAAACCTAAGGGGGTGTAAATTCAAATTAAGAAAGACAGGTGTAGAATAGATATGTGGAAATTTGCCTTTAGCCAGTGGGTGGTTAATTGCTGGAACAAACTTCCATCTGTCGTGGATGTCGATAGGTTGAATAAATTTAAGGAGGAACTGGACAGGCATTTGGAATGAATGGTGCATTTTTTTTTTTTGGCTGATGCTGCATAAGTTCATACACTTGCTTTCTTGCATCACATGCCATTACTACTATTATATCCAAAATTTTTAGCAACAATGAACTTTCCAATTTAGGATATTAACTACACTATCGCAGGTCTTTATATAAGAAGAAGGAGTGCCAAAGGGATCAGTACTCGATGCTACCCTGTTTGCCATAAAAATCAACTCAATAGCTAAACAAATACCGAGTACTGTAGATGCAGCACTTTATGTTGATGATTTCAGCATTTCTTGTAACTCGCAAAATATGCAAACAATAGAACACCAACTACAATCAATAAAGCAATGGCATGGATCCAAAACAATGGCTTTCAACTTTCTAAGCAAAAGACAGTTGGAATACACTTTTGTCGGAAAAGAAACTTGCTCCCAGACCCAGAACTAAAGTTAGGAGAACAACTAACATCCAGCACAACTTTTCTTGAACTAACTCTTGATAAGAAACTTGGAACAAACTGTCTAAAGTAATTGAATATCCTGAGAATCATATCTGCAATGACGTGGGGAGCAGATAGGTACACTTTGTTACTTCTGTATAAAACCTTGATAAGATCCAGACTCGATTATGGAGCACCAGTTTACAGCTCTACAAGACCCAGTGACTTAAGATGGTTAGATCCTATACACCATAATGCACTACGTATAGCCCTAGGAGCATATCGTACTTCTCCGGTCCAAAGTCTCTATGCTGAAGCCCATGAACCACCACTCCACCTCAGAAGACAAGTACTACTTTTATGAGTATAAAAGTAGTACTTGCCATCATTTGATGTAGTGTCGGTATTCACATCAATCCCTGTCCAGCAGGCCATGCACTGCACCAAGAGGCTCCTTGAGGACTTAAACCTTCCAAACAGAACATCACTGTCTACCGACGACATCTGTATTGCCCTCTACCTGTGCTTTTCAAGCAGCTTCTTCACTTTCGAGTATTCCGTATACCAACAAGTACATGGCACTGTTATGGGCGCCCCTGTTAGTTCCATAGTAGCCAACATCGCCATGGAAGAATTAGAACAGATATTCCTGAACCCACCTGTACCTATTACAACATGGTGCAGATATGTTGATGACATCTTCACCGTCATCCCACGTGGCCCTGAAACAACATTACTAGAATATCCCAATTCCCTGTCTGGTTTCATCCAGTTCACTCTAGAATTAGAGGTCAACAGATCACTCCCGTTCCTGGATGTCCAAGTAAAACGTGTGGGCCCACTCCTGGAAACCTCAGTATACCGTAAGCCTATGTGGTGTGGGCAATTCACAAACTACAGATCCGGCCATGCTCCCAGTCATCTCAACAGCACTGCCTGCACTCTATTCTCCAGACCTTGGAGCCATTCCAGCAAGGATGCAGCCAGGCGTAGCGAGATATCTCGTGTGAGCACAGACTTAATCAATTGTGGCTACTCAACGCATGTACTAGACAAGTGCCTATTGCAAGCACAAGAGCTCACAGTCCACCCGAGACTACCAACCCAGGACAATTTACCTACCGCCTACGTTCCCTACTATTGAGGCGTGTCAGGCCGGATCTCAAAAATCCTCATTTAATACCGCATAAAATGCGTACAGTAGCCTGGTAGGAGCCTACGTTCCCTGGTCTCCAGTGTAAAGACCCCTGTCACACCTCTCTTATGCAGCAATGTAATATTCTGCATAACCTGTAGAGACTGTGACAGCTTCTATGTAGGGGAGACTTCGAGACGTCTTCAAGACTGCCTTGTGGAACACGACAGAGCAATCCACCTTGAAGAGACCAACCAGACCGTAATCACAGAGCACTTCTGGGCTACTCACCACGACCTCAATCCTAAGTGAGACTATGAAATAATAGACCACTCCCGGCACTTCCGCCACCGCCTATGGTTAGAGTCACTCAATATATTGAGCAATTCGAGAGCCATGAACCACTTCAAAGCCATGAGACTGCACCCCATCTTGGAGACAACCATTTTATACCTCGACAAGTGCTGGCGAAGAACTGCGCATGTCCCTGCAGCAACAATGAACGCCAGTTTAATGATTGAATAACATGCCTTCACACGTCTCACTTTACACAAAACTGTATCCGTTAAGTTCAGATTTTGTTGAATAAGAGACACGATTGTCTCAAAAGCCACAAAGTATTTATATTAAAGATATTTTACTGGATTTATACGTTATCATTATTTCATTATTACTTTTATCTTATGCAGCTAAAATAAAGTGTATTCCAAATCATCCTGTGTACAAAACATTATATGCACCAATATGGGAAAATATGTACAAAATACATCCAACAGCAAAGAAACCAGCAAACATATGCATCAAGCAGCTACTTCCAATTTGGTCTCTTGATTTCAACAAATTAGCTTTCATACAAAATGCACCAAGACCTCCTTGGGATACAATATCACTTGTCTGTGATGTCTACTTCCATAAGCATGGAAGTTGCACATGGAAGACTGCTGCACAAATTGGAGCAGTGTGACATTGGAGGCAAATTGCTGCTGTGGATAAAGGGGTGGCTGAGGCAGAGAAGACAGAGAGTGATAATCAATGGACACTGCTCGTTGTGGACTAATGTTATTAGTGGAGTCCCTCAGGGCTCAGTGTTGGGTCCATTATTGTTTTCCGTATTCATAAATGATATTGATGATGGTATATCAAGCTTAATGTCTGCAGCTAAAGTTTGCAGACGATACAAAGTAGGCAGGGTTGTCAAGGACACTACTGACACTATGCTGCTGCAACAGGATCTGGAAAGGTTGAGCAGATGGGCTGAGAGGTGGCAAATGAAGTTTAACATTGACAAATGTAAAGTACTACACATGGGAAACAGCAACCCCAGAGCAACGTATCAACTCTGTGGTACTACACTGACAGTGGTAGAGAATGAAAGGGACTTGGGGGTGGTTGTGCAGGCAGATATGAAGTTCTCTGAGCAGTGCAGATGGGCTGCAAGAATAGCTCATGGTGTATTGTCAATGATATATAGGAATTTTTCTAGCAGGGATAAGGAGGTGTTATTCCCTTGTATAAGGCAATGGTCAGGCCACACCTAGAGTACTGTATACAGGTCTGGAGGCCTCATTTCAAGAAGGATGTAGAGCTGCTGGAACGAGTACAGAGAAGGGCAACAAGATTAGTGAATGGAACAAAGGGGTGCTCTTACGAAGAAAGGCTTAAGTATTGCAAATTACAGTGTTTGGAGACTAGGCACCAGCGAGGTGATCTGATAGAGGTGTATAAAGGATTGAATGGTTTGAGCATGCTCAATGCTGATGGGATTCTTCCTCTCGCTCAGAATAATCACCTGAGAGGGCATAAATTCAAATTGAGGAAAGTCAGTTGTAGGATAGACGTGCGGAAATTTGCCTTTAGCCAGCGGGTGGTTGGTTGGTGGAACAGACTTCCATCCCTTGTCGTGGAAGTTGATAGCCTAAATAAGTTTAAGACTCAGCTGGACAGGTATTTTGAATGAGCAGAGGGGTGAAGTGGCAGTGGTTTCTTTCTTTTTTTTTTTATTTGTGTTTTTTTTTGGCTGATGCTGCATAAGCTTGCTTTCTTGCATCAAATGCCTCTTCTAATGCTAATGCTAATAACTGGGGAAGACTTTTCCTACCAGCAAACAGTTTTCAGCAACTACATGCTGTCTGGCCAACCAGGCTAGCCAGGTGAGTAAAGTGCCTGCTTGGCAACCCAAAGGTCGTGGGTTCGAATCCCGGGCTTGGATCAGAGTAAAATGCAAAAACTTTAGGAGGTGTATTATGGCCACAGAATCCAATGCGCCAACAACTAATCAAAAAAAAAAAAAAAAAAATCATGCTGCCTATTTAGAGAAATATCCACACTATACACAAATATATATATATAGATGTATCAAAAACTGATACAAAAGTAGGGGGCGGCAGCAGTTTTCTCTGATACTACAATAACCCAAATTCTCCCAACAGAATGTAGCATCTTTACAGCTGAACCACAAGCTGTGAAGTTAGCAATGGACCGAATATGGCACCAAAGGTTATCCCATCCTCTGATCTTCATGGACTCCCTCAATGTAATGCAAGCAATACAGTGCAACTCAAAGAATTTCCATCCAAATTTGAGACAAATTCAAGTCACCTTAAGCAAACTGATTAAAAGAAAACCAAACATTACCTTTTGTTGGATTCCTGGAAATACAGAAATTAAAGGTAATGAACAAGCTGACCATGCAGCAAAAATGGCAACAGGCATCATACCATCAACCATCAATTTTCACTGGTGGAAAACCAGTGAAAGACATGTCCGAAAATAAGAAGTAACCCTTGCCAGGTTAAGGATAGGACATACATATCTTACTCATTCCTATCTACTTAGAGCCGAAGAACCACCTCAGTGTGATTAGTGCCACGTACAACAAACAGTTAAACATTTACTACTAGATTGTCCAGCTTTTATAAACCAAAGAAAAATAGCCTTTAGGTCTAAAACTAATATCGAAGGTGCTTTTGTTTTGGAAAACATTTTAAATGAGGAAAGTAATACATACGAAATCTTTCACTACCCAAGATTAATAGGCTTGTATAATCAGATATATAAAAAATAAATAAATAAAAAAAAATGAATACAATTAAACTTCATCTCCAAATAAAGTCAGGCATTCATTTGAACTACTATTGCAAGAGACCACACTTGAAAATACAAAACTATGAGAAGTGCATTATGGCCACAGAAGCCAATGTGCCAATAACTAACAAACAACAGCATTAGTAGAGGCATACGATGCAGGAAAGCAAGCTTATGCAGCATCAGCCAAAAAAAAAAAAAAAAAATCCTCCCATTTCACTCCTCAATTCATTCCAAATGACTGCCCAACTCAGCCTTAAATTTATTTAGCCTATCAACTTAGATAGAAGATAGAAACAACAAAAGATAGTAGTCTGTTCCACCAAACAACCATCCACTGGCTAAAAGGAAAATTTACACACATTTCTTCTGCAGGTGTCTTTCCTCAATTTGAATCTGCCCCCTCAGGTTCTTAATCTGAGAAAGAGGAAGAATCCCATCAGCATTCAGTTTGCTCAACCCATTCAAGGCCTTATAGATCTCAATCAGATCACCTCGCAGGTGCCTACTCTCCGGCCGCTGCAATTTACAGAATTTAAGCCTTTCTTGGTAAGAGCACCCCTGTGTTCTCCTCACCAATCTTGCTGCCCTTCTTTGTACTCGTTCTTGCAACTCTACATCCTTTCTAAAATGAGGCCTCCAGATCTGTACACAGTACTCTAGGTGTGGCCTGACCATTGCCTTGTATAATGCCAAAATTCCTATGTATCATTGAAAAGACTCCATAACCTTTCATGGCAGTCTGTTTGCACTGCTTAGCAAACTTCATATTTGACTGCACAACTACCCCCAGGTCTTTTTTCCTTTCCACTTCCCTGAGTGTAGTACCACAGAGTTGGTATGTTTCTCTTGTGTTATTGCTATCCATATGCAGTACTTTGCATATGTCAATGTTAAACTTCAGTTGCCACTTCTGAGCCCATTTGCTTAACTTGTCTAGATTCAGTTGGAGTAGCATACTGTCTTGTCCAAACATTAATCCTGGTATACATTCATCAATATCATTGATTAATACACAAAACAACAATTGGCTCAGCACTGAACCCTGGGGAACTCCACTAATAACATTTGTCCACGAAGAGCAGTGTCCATTGATTACCACTCTCTGTTGTCTCCCACTCAATCATCCCTTTATCCATTGTTGCAACTTACCCTTAATGCTATACCTCTCCAATTTGTACAGCAGTCTTCCATGTGTAACAGTATCAAAAGCTTTCCTGAAATCCAAGTATATGATATTCAAAATTATTTTTGACATTCAGTTCCTTTGTGACCACATCATAGTATTCAATCAAATTGGTCAGACAAGACAAGACCTCCCTTTAACAAATCCACGCTGTATCTTAACTATTACTGCAGTCTTGTCTAGATGATCCTGCAATGCTTCTTTAACCAGTGACTCAGTTATTTTCTCTGAAACACAAGTTAAACTGACAGGTCTATAGTTACTTGTGTCACCTTTTGAATCCCCTTTGTGAATTGGTGATACATTTGCACAACTCCAGTCTACGGAGACCTCCCATGAGTTCAAGGAAGCTCTCATAATTATGGCTAAGGGCTTGCTTAATTCCTTGAATATAACTGGATAGATCTCGTCCACACCAGGTGCCTTCCTTATGTTTAACTTCAACAATTTCTCCTCCTCTTTGCTCTCAGTTATTACAAAATCACTTAGCTTCCTGTTAGAGTTTTATAAACTTCTGACATTCTCCTCATTGAATAACTCCTCGTGTGAATGTAGATGCTGGCTATTAGTAGATGCAAAATACTCATTTGGTTTATCAACAACCTGAGCATGATCATCAATGGTCAACCCATCTATGTTAAGTGGTCCAATCTGATTCATCCCTTTCCTTCTAGAGTTTACATAAGTAAAGAACTCTTTGCTGTTTTTCTTTGCATCCTTTGCCAAAGATTTCTCTTAATCTGCCTTCACCTATCATAGGCTTCTATGTCACCTGATAATATGCATCCCATACATTTTTCTTCTCTGCCACAAGCCTCATTAAATCATCTGACATCCATTTAGGCCTGAACCTTGAACAGTATTTCTTAGTTGGAATGAAAAGCCTAGTAGCCTCCAAGTTTAAGTCCCTGAAGGCTTCCTATTTAGAATTCAGGGTGGGTAACATAATCAGTTGATCCCACTGCGCAGAATTTAAAAACTGTCTGAGACCTCTGTAGTCAACTTTACAAAAGCAAAAGCCTTCCCTTTAGCCTTGATTGTAATTACATCTTTAAGTAATTCCCATATCAGTACATTGTGGTCACTGTCACCAGGTGGTTCCTTTATCTGCAAATTCTGAATGGATGAATAATCACTGCTGATAATCAGATCAAGAGTATTACTCCCTCTGGTTGCCTCTCGAACATGTTGCTATAGAAAACAGTCATCGAGTAAATCCAAAAAAAGTCTTGCTACTGTGCGAGCATCAGCAAATATTGTTGCACCCTTTCTATTTAAGTGTACCCAATCGCTGTAGAAGCAGTCTCTCCTGTCAACAAGAGACTTAGCAGTTGATTGGTCTATCCATTAGTATTAGTAATGGCTGTGTGGGCAAGAAAGCCTAAGGCTTATGTTTCACTAGCCAGAAAAAGTTTAAAATAATAATAATAAAATTGGATCAAATAAGTACAGGCAGTTCTTGCTTTACGAGTTCCTGGGTTTAAGAGTTTTTCCCCCCAAGTATCAAGTATCAACAAAATTGAAAATATGAACATTAATTGCAAAAAATGAATGCTAAACATTCACGAATACCGCATTCCAAACTACGTGCATAGCTGTACAATACAGTGTACCCCGCTTTACGATATTAATCAGTTCCAGAGACACCATCGTATCGTTAAAATATCGTAATGTGAACCGAATAACACATTGTTTTTTGGTAATTCGTTTCAAGATCTTGGAAGTTGAAAATTTCACTGTGTAATAAGCTATTTATCTCTCTAAAATGTAATTTTTAAGGTCACAAGAGTGACCTTAAAAAGGTCACTCTTGTGACCTTAAAAAGGTGACCTTAAGAAGCTCTGCTTGGCTGTGGTCATTCTACCAATCTTTATATCATCTGCAAATTTAGACATCATGCCCTCTCCCCTCATCAATGCCCTTTAAGAAAATTAAAAACAACACTGGTCCCAATACTGACCTTGGGGAACCCCACTTCTTACATTAACCCAACCTGAAGAATAACCATTTATCACAACCCTCTGCCTCCTGCCCTGAAGCCATCGTGCTATCCATCTAAGGATTTTTCCCCATGATTCCAGGCTGTTCCAACTTATAAAGTAACCATTCATGTGGGATTGTGTCAAATGCTTTGCTAAAATCTAAATAAACAATGTTGAAATTATTCCCTAAATTTAGCTCATGAGTGGCCCTGTCAAAATAGCTAACCAGGCCCTCTCAAAATAGCTAACCATATTTAAAATAATGATACACATCATGATTTTCCCATTACAAAACCATGCTGTGTAGCCTTTAGAATTCCATTTCTATCTAAATTATTCTGAATTCCACCCTTGATCATTGGCCCCGAGTGCAAACTCTAGTGATTTGAGCGAGCTTTCAGCGAATTATCTATCGTGCAAATTATTATAAAGAGCTTATTTTTTATGTGAGTTTTTGTAATCTCCTTAAACTCCTACTGCATATATTAATAAAATTTAACACATTAAAACTTACTAATACAGAAAGGAAAGTCACCTTTCTTTATATTAATCAATTACAGGTCGACCATCACTAATCTGGCCACCGGTAATTGAGTTGCACCGCTAATTCGGACATAATTTCCATGAACGTAATTTCAAATTTCCCGGGTCAGCACACTGACCTGCCGCTACTGTTTTGGTGTTGTTGGTTGCAACATCAGCTGTTGGTGCGAACTCGTAAACACTAGCTTTCCACTTGTTTTTCTCCATTTATTATTATTGTAACCTACTCACATTTAGCCCCAGCCATGGGTCCAATGCATAAAGGAAGTGCCTCCTTGTGTAAAGCGCAAACACCATACATTGTCACCGTAGTCGTTTTTGCGCCAATAAAATCAAAATCAAATCAAACCATACATTGTCCACAACAGATAATGTTGAACTTTTGAAAACACTCGACAGCGGTGTGTCCTGTGAGAAGTTTAACTCTGCTTAATTGTAAATTCCAGCAATTTCTCTCAGTTTCTCTTATTTTAGTAATTTTCTTTTAGCCATTCCTTTTTAGAATTTTTTTTCTTTTTTTTAACAATGCACTTGTACAAACTTGTGGAAAAACACAACCCAATATGATGGATAATATAGCACGCTAACGAACTTGTTTTCACAAAATCTCTAACAATACTGACAAACTTATTGCGATGTTTGAGAGTTTATTTTATAGCAGTTAGTTTTATTGCAGCGCTCACCATGCATGCAGTAAACTAATCACAAACGACCTTCATATGTATGCTGTAATAGCGTCACTCGTATGTGGCCGACATGGCTTCTCAAGAAATAAAGTAACTTACTGGGCCACATCGGCCACATATATGTGACATAAAAAAAAGTCTCTTTTTTTTATATATATATATTTTAAGTGAAAAAACGACAACACTGACATTACAATATTTATTTTAGAATTACTAATCAAATTATTTGCTAAATATTTTTTGGCCCCTGGGGAATTTTTTTTCTTAAACTGGCTTGGCAGTCAACATATTAAAGGTAGTAGGAGGTGGTTAGCTGTTGGGTAAACTGTGCTAAAATAACCACCAGTGCTCCAGCAAACTCACTAATCTGGCACCCCATAGGTCCCAACGCTGCCGGATTAGTGACTGTTGACCTGTACTAACCTTTTTTTTCCACTTGGTCACTAGATCGCACCACTCCTGCCTCCACGTGGCAGGGCTGGAAACCTGGAAGGAAAAGCTCTCACTCCCAGGCCAAAAAGGAGCAAACACCATGGATTCTGACAACAAAGTCACAAAATCCTCTAACATGGACGAATCAACTCAAGAACTTGAAGAAATTAGTAAAAACATGGCCAAAAGACAAAAAAACTGATATATATGAGATACCCGCTCCAAAGAATCTCATCATCCATTCTACGGGCGAATAGTCCACAGAAAAATTATCCCATTTCCTGATACAAAAATGTTTGGAAAGCATAGCTGGAACTCCAAAAGCAGTAAAAAGATTAAAATCAGGCAACCTACTAATTGAGACAGTCAATATACGACAGTCAGAGCAATTAATGAAAACGTCCACTTTTGGCAGAATCTTGGTATCAGTTACACCCATAATACTTTAAACACCTTGAAAGGAGTAATCTCTGAATGGGATCTCCTCAATATAATAGAAGAAGAAATATTATAAGAAATGAAAACCCAAGGATCATTCATGTTAAAAGAGTAATGGTCAAAAAAGAAGGAATAATCATCCAGACCAGAAATATCATTTTAACTTTCAATACACCAAGTCCACCACAGCACGTGAAAGCAAGATACTTGCTTTGTCAAATCCGATCCTACATACCAAATCCTATTCGGTGCTGTTTATCTCAAAAATACTGACATTCAAAAACAACATGCAGAGGAATAGCAATATGTGCCAAATCTGGTTTCCGAGAACACACCAATCAAGAATGCACAACCGAGCACCCTAAATGCCCAAACTGTAGTGGAAACCACACTGCCTACTCTTGAGAATGCGAAAGATGGAAACAGGAAAGGAAAATCCAAAAATACAAAGCAGAACACAAAGTTACATACCAGGAAGCCAGAAAGATGTTACAACCAGCCAACACAAGGAAACTTACCTATGCACAGATCAAGTAGTATAAATAACCCAGAAACCAACAAACAACAGGATCACAGACCAAAGTCACAATTGCACCAAATGAATCGTTGTTGGATTGGGCACTTAAATGGCTCATGCCCCCAAAACAGCAGAAATGAGAACAGTTGGCAAACACCCCATATTTCAGTTCCACCAACAGTAATTTCACCACTGCAGGGAAAAACCAAAGAAGATACCTCCATAATAATGCACCATGCTGCTGAACAAATGGACACAGCAGGAAAAACACAACAAGAAGAACCCATTCTAGAAATATTTGCCAAGGAAGATATGGACACTGGAAAACTATATTTCCCTAAAAAAGACAAACCACGGACAGAAAAAAATTTAAAACAGCAACAAGAAAACAACCAGAAAACTCATCTAAAACAAAACAATGAGTAGTACCTTTATTCAATGGAAATGCCGAGGTTTCCGTAAGCATGTTGACAATGTTCTTGATTTAATTTCACAATATCACCTGATATGTTTCTGCTTATAAGAAACATATCTAAAACCTGATGATACTATCATAATCAAGAACTACACTATACATAGACGAGATTGAATAAATAATTCTATAGCCCACAGAGGAGTAGCAATCCTTGTCAATTCTCACATACCAGTCCAAGCAGTCCACCTACAAACCACTCTTGAGGCATTAGCAGTATGTATAGCAACAAGTAGTTTAATAACAATTGTATCAATATATTTATCCCCAAACCAAGAAATAAATTATGAAGACTTAGAAGAACTAATAGATCAACTACCCCCTTCTTACTAAATAATGGGGGATCCAAATGGACATCACCCTTTATGGGGAAATACCGATTTTAATAAAAGAGGACATCAAGTATAAAAAGTAATAGATGCCAAAAATCTAATCCACCTGAATAGTGGAAAACACATGTATTACAACAGGAACCAGCCCAGGAAAACCTAACAGGAACCAGCTCAGCGATAGATCTTACTTTATGCTCCCCAACATTATATCCTGTTTTAGAATGGACAGTTCATGAAGGTCCATTATACAGCAACCACTACCCCATTATTGTCACTTTAACAAAAGACACCCCATGTAAATCCAGATGAAAACCAAAATTTAAGTTTCACAAAGCAGACTGGGAAAAATTCAAAAATTTAACAGTAATCAAACAACAGAAAGTCCGACAACTAACCATTGACCAAGCAGTACAATATATAACCAATCAAATTAGCCAAGCAGCAGAACAATCAATACTAAACACTTCCACTAAACTTCCTCTATTCCCAAAATCGAGATAGAAACAGAACATGGAATATTTTTGGCAAAAATCCTACCACAAACAATCTAATACATTTTAAAAAAATGAGAGCACGAGCAAGATATATCAGACAGGCATACAAGAGGGCCTCCTTGATACATTTTGCCTTGACCATAAATTGAACTACAAATACTAAAATAGTTTGGTATAAAATAAGAAAATGAACAATAGATACCAAAATTTAGTACATCCAGTTATCAGTTGGCAAGGAAAGGATATCACTGATCCAAAAGAAATAGCAAATGCTTTAGGTGAAACATTGGCGCCTCCGTAGCCAGGTGGGCAGGAGCAGCAGTGTGTAGCACACACTTCTTCATTAGATCTGGGGTTCGAGCCCGTGACCACCAAACATGGAGGATGCGGAAAGTTCAGGGAATGACCACTGCATATCCCCTAGTTGCTAATGCTCCTGAAAACCAAAATAACAAACAACAATGGGTGAAACATTTGCCACCACCGAAATATCTGCCACCACATCCTATTCACCGAAATTCCAGAAATATAAAAATCATCAATAAAAATACAACTTAAAATTCTCCACAAAACAATATAACCATCCACTAACCATATCGGAACTCCCTAAGGCACTGTCACAAACAAAACAAAGGACAGAGGGTCCAGATGGCATCAATTATATAATGATAAATAAACTCAGTGAAGAATCATTACAACATCTACTTCTTTTATACAACAGAATTTATATGGAGCAAGAGTTTCCTAACATGTGGCATCATGCAATTATCCTCGCTTTCCCCAAAACCTGGCAAAGATCTTACTAATCTGAACAGCTACCATCCAGTAGCACTCACCAGCTGCCTAGGAAAGTTAATGGAAAAAATTATAAATGCAAGACTCATGTGGTACCTAAAAAACCATAACCTTTTGTGCCCAGTGCAATGTGGCTTCAGGAAACACAGATCAACCTTAGACCTCCTGATTAAAATAGAAAACAACATACGAAATGCTTTCATTACAAAAGAACATTTAGTCATTAGCATTAGTAGAGGCATATGATGCAAGAAAGCAAGCTTATGCAGCATCAGACAAAAAAAAAAAAAAAAAACTTCCATTTCACCCCTCCATTCGTTCAAAATACCTGTCCAGTTGAGCCTTAAATTTATTTAGGCGATCAACTTCCACAACAAGGGATGGAAGTCTGTTCCACCAACCAACTACCCGCTGGCTAAAGGCAAATTTCTGCACATCTATCCTACATCTGTCTTTCCTCAATCTAAATTTATGCCCTCACAGGTGATTATTCTGAGCAAGAGGAAGAATCCCATCAGCATTGAGCATGCTCAAACCATTCAAGGCTTTATACACCTCTGTCAGATCACCTCACCGGTGCCTAGTCTCCAGACACTGTAATTTGCAAAACTTAAGACTCAACTTCGTAAGAGCAACCCTTTGTTCCATTCACTGATCTAGTTGCCCTTCTCTGTACTCGTTCTAGCAGCTCTACATCCTTCTTGAAATGAGGCCTCCAGACCTGTATACAGTAGTCAAACCTGAACATTGCCTTACACAAGGGAATAATCACCTCCTTATCCCTGCTAGAAAAATTCCTGTATATCATTGACAAGACACCATGAGCTACTCTTGCAGCCCGTCTGTACTGCTTGCAGAACTTCATATCTGCCTGCACAATTATCCCCAGATCCTTTTCATTCTCTACCACTGTCAGTGTAGTACCACAGAGTTGATACGTTGCTCTGGGGTTGCTGTTTCCCGTATGTAGTACTTTACATTTGCCACTTCTCAGCCCATCTGCTCAACCTTTCCAGATCCTGTTGCAGCAGCAGCAGCATAGCGTCAGTAGTGTCCTTAAAAACCCTGCAACCTTTGTATCATCTGCAAACTTGGACATTAAGCTTGATATACCATCATCAGTATCATTTATAAATACAGAAAACAATAATGGATCCAACACTGAACCCTGAGGGACTCCACTAATAGCATTAGTCCATGATGAGCAGTGTCCATTGATTACCACTCTCTGTCTTCTCCCCCTCAACCTTCCCTTTATCCATAGCAGCAATTTGCCTCCAATGCCACACTGCCATAATTTGTGCAGCAATCTTCCATGTGCAACGGTATCAAAAGCCTTTCTACAAATATATAATATCAAAGTTATTCCCTGCATCCAGTTCTTTTGTGACTGCATCATAGTATCCAATCAAATTGGTCAGGCAAGACTTTCCCTTAACAAAACCATGCTGTGTCCGAGCTATAACTGAAGTCTTGTCTAGATGATCCTGCAGCCTTTGATACTCCTTTGTGAATTGGGGTTACATTTGCATATCCCCAGTCTATGGGTATCTCCCCTAAGTCCAAGGAAGCTCTCATAATTATGGCTAAAGGTGTGCTGCCTCCTTTAATATTACTGGATAGATCCCACCCACCCCAGGTGCCTTTCTTGTGTTTATCTTCAACAATTTCTCCTCCATTTTACTCTCACTTATTACAAGATCATCTAGCTTACTGCCAGAGTTGAATACACCTCTGGCATTCTCCTCGCTGAATAACTCCTTGTGTGTGAATGTAGATGCAAAATACCCATTTAGTTTGTTAGCTACCTGAGCAGGATCATCAACAGTTAACCATCGATATCAAGTGGACCAATCTGATTCATCCCCTTCCTTCTAGAGTTTACATAAGTAAAGAACTCTTTGCTGTTTTTCTTTGCATCCTTTGCCAATGATTTCTCATAATCTGCCTTTGCCTGCCTAACCTCCTTTATAACTTGGTTACAGACCAGGTTATATCTATCACCCATTAATTTATATGTATCCCATGCATTTTTTCTTCTCTGCCATATGCCTCATTAGTTCATTTGACATCCATTTAGGCCTAAACCTTGAACAATATTTCTTTGTTGGTATGTAAAGCCTAGTAGCTTCCAAGATAAGTTCTTTGAATTCTTCCCATTTTGAATTTGCTGTTGGTAACATCATCAGTTGGTCCCACTGTATGGAATTTAAATACTGTCTCAGACCACTATAGTCGCCTTTACAAAAGCAAAAACCCTTCCCTTTACCCCTGATGGTAGTTACCTCTTTGAGTAAATCCCACTTCAGCACACTGTGATCACTGCCACCTAGTGGTTCCTTTATCTGCAGATTCTTAATGCATGAAGTATCACTACTGATAATCAGATCCAGAGTATTACTCCCTCTAGTTTGCCTCCCCAACATGCTGATGTAGAAAACAATCATCCAATAAATCCACAAAAGCCTTGCCAGTGTGTGAGTGACCAACCCACAAATTCCAGTCAATATCTGGGAGATTAAAATCCCCCATTATAAGACTCTCTGATTTACTGGCCCACTCTATTTCCCTGTACAGTTTCTTATTATACTCATCAGAGTCATTAGGCCTATAGCACACTCCTACTCTCAATTTTGATCTCCCAATGCTTATGTCACACCAAACTGACTGGACACTGCACTGTCCAGTGATGTCAACTGGCTTCACTTCCTTGGATTTTATGTGTTTCTTAACTAATAGCATAAACCCTCCTCCCTTCCTATCCTGTTTATCCTTTCTGTACACATTGTGTTCCCCAAATTCCAGTTCTGCATTCCTTATATCTGTGTGACACCACATCTCTGATATCCCAACAATATCTGCCTTTGATGTTTTGAGCAATACCTGAAATTCATCAAATTTCTTTACCAGACCCTTAGCATTGGTGTACAATGCAAGTATACATGCACCTGTTCCTATCTATTTATCCTAACACAACCCATGTGTTGGCTTGTACTGCAGTGACTCCCAGCAGTCTCTGAAATATCCTGCATCTTGTTTTCCAGGCTGCTGCTGATTCCAATAGAAGCAGTGCAAGAATCACTTTCACCTCTGCCAGTGGCTTCTATCAATCTATTAGTCCCCCAAGCTAGCAGTTTTTCGACCCACCTAACACTGCCTTGATAGTATCAGCAACTATTTTTGTACCCCTCCTATTTAAGTGTATCCCATCCCTGTAGAAGCAGTCTCTCCTGTTAACAAGTTCGGACCAGACTGCAAAAAAAATTTACCCCTTGAGCCTTGCACAATCTTTCTAGGACCGAATTGATCGACAAGGCTCTCATCAAATACTCCCTCCTCTCATGTCTGGGCAGAATTGCAAACACTTTCAAATTCAACCCTAATTCATGGCCTTTTTTCAACAGTGACCTGTACTTGTTAAGTAATTCTGCCAGTCTCCTACTCTTAATATAATTAGTGCCAACGTGTACAACTGTATCACCTTTTGTGCCCTTAAAAGATGATATCCACTCTACAATATCATCAACCTTTGCCCCTGGCAGACATACCTTGGTCCTGTTCCACCTATCCTTTTTTACAAAGCATGTTCCCCATTTCCCTGACAATTGAGTCACCAACAACTACTAGTTCCTGCGGGACCAGCGCATTCTGCCTTGGGGGTTGCCGCTGTGTTGTGTGATGACCGACTGCAAGCTCTGGCATTGATGCGAGCAGCTGAGAGCTTGATGGACCCCTCAATTTAGATCCTTCGAGGGCATCCACCCTGTCCTTCAAGCTCTCATATAGGCCCACAACAACGCTGAGTTGTCGCCTGATTTCTTTACGCTCCTTACATCGCGTGCACACACAAAGACATCCCCCATGGCAATATCAAGTCCCATACCCGGTTGCTCCACAAACATCATGCA
This sequence comes from Mastigoproctus giganteus, assembly GCF_048544385.1. Taxonomy (NCBI): domain Eukaryota; kingdom Metazoa; phylum Arthropoda; class Arachnida; order Uropygi; family Thelyphonidae; genus Mastigoproctus; species Mastigoproctus giganteus. Next base: position 175,157,434 of record NC_143578.1, on the reverse strand, counting down.
AGCAGTTCATTTTAAAAGGCTGTGATTCAGAGGGCAACTGCCCCCGTGAGTTCTCCCCTGAGCCATAGCACTCCCATTAGCTTGAGCCTTTTGCTTTGCTGCTCTGGTCTGAGTCATGATTTCGATTTAATTTCAATTTCAGTACAAAATTATAACCCTAAACTTGTATCCCAACACAGTTATAACGCTATATATATTTTTCAGTATCAAGTATTATCTACGAGTTCCGTTTATATAACTTCCGTATCAAGTTATGTATTAATTAATTATGTTACGTTTGTAATCTAAATCATTATATGTATTTAGTTAAAAGTACAATTTAATTGACAATGAAGTTTAACAAGATTAATAGATTTTACTGATTAATTGACAATATTATATTATATACTATACTATACTAAGCTTACAGTATCTAGTTCTGTATATAACGTTGTATCGTATAACAATGGCGGAATGTTACGAATGTTAATCTACGGACACTTAAGTATTAGTTAACTTATATGATATGATATGTCATGATATGCTTTGATATCAAAGAGGCATACGGTACAGCCTGGTGCTATGGCATTGTCCGGGACATATATAATTTAAAGCTAAGAGGACATCTACCTGTTTTCATCCAGAACTTTTTACAGCACGAAACGTTCCAAGTACGAATACAAACTGCACCCTCAAAGGTTTCACTACAAGAAGAAGGAATACCACAGGGATCAGTCATCAGTGCCTCCTTGTTTGCAATAAAAATAAACTTGATAACCCAACAGATACCATCTACCATAAATACAGCGCTTTATGTAGATGATTTCACTATCTCTTTCCATTCCCAAAAAATGAGAACAATAGAATGCCAGCTACAAGGTGCAATAAACAAGGTCAGCAACTGGGCTCAGGAAAATGGTTTCACGATCTCCACCTAAAAAACTATAGGTGTGCACTTCATTTAGATCTGGAATTAAATCTTAATGCACAGTTAATCCCAATCAAGCCAACCATAAAATTTCTTGGACTTATTCTTGATAAAAAACTAATTAAAAAATATAAAACATATAAAACAACTAAGAACAAACTGCCTCAAGAAACTAAATATTTTGAGAGTCTTGTCGGCAATGACCTGGGGTGCAGATAGAGTTACTCTGTTGCGATTATACAGAGCCCTCATAAGATTTTGACTAGACTATGGAGCCCCCGTGTATAACTCAGCCAAACCGAGTGCCCTAAGGTGGCTTGATCCAGTGCACCACAGCGCTTTACGAACAGCATTAGGAGCATATTGCACATCACCATTCCAGAGACTATATGTAGAGGTGCATGAACCACCACTACAACTCCGGAGACAAAACTTGCTGTTATATTATACTGCAAAGATAAAATTAGTACTTGACCACCTGACATGGACGATCCTACACGAACCAAGTTTGGAAAACTTACATCCAAATGATAACAAACCAGCAGGCATATATTTAAGAGACCTAATCCAATAATTTAAATCTCAATCAGATAGCAATTTCTCTTAAATTTCCATATCCACCTTGGGATACCATTCAAAAGACATGCGATATCCATATGCATAAATGGATTAAAGATTCCCTACCTACACAAAATTTCTAACAATTATGCACAGCCTACAGAGACTAACATAGCAATTCTACCCTGATATACCCAGATGGTTCAAAAACAGAAATCAAAGTAGGAATAGCAGCCAAATTCCCAAATACAATCATTTCCAAACTACTTCCAACTGAGTACAGCATTTATACGGCAGAACTGGAGGCTATACAACTAGCCATGAACCATATATGGCTAACTAACATTGCCAACAGTATAATATTTACAGATTCATTCAATGCGCTGCAAGCCTTAAAGGATAATACTATAAATACCCATCTGACCTATGTAAAATACAAAACATGCTAACAAAACTAGCAAAGCGAAAGCAAAACATAAGTTTCTGCTGGGTTCCCGGACATGTAGGAAAAATGGCAATGAACAGGCAGACCAAGCAGCAAAACAAGCAGAAAGCCCGATCAACAATACCATAAAAATACCATACCTAGACTATAAAATTACAATTCAAAATAGTAGCGAAAAACAGTAGCAGGAACAGGCTGGTAACAAATTATTACAGATAAAACCGTTGTTACAATAATGGAAAACCGGTACAAGAATCAATAGACAAGAAGAAATTATACTGAGCAGATTAAGAATAGGACACACCAATGTTACTCACTCCTATCTGCTCCGAGCCGAATCTCTGCCTCAGTGCCCTGACTGTCACACAGTGCAAACAGTCCAACAAATTCTACTTGACTGCCCTAACTTTACACAAGAACGTCAGATTACCTTTAAATCCTTAAAAGGAATGGACATACTTCCATTACGAATACTGTCAGATAAATCGAATATATGTGAAGTCTTCCAGTGTCTGAAACGCATAAATTACTATAATTTGATATAAAAATCATAGAAGACATCAGTGAATAAACCATAAATCATAAGTTTGGTGCACTATAGCCATTATCATTATTATTAGCCACAGGGTGCAAGGAAGCCTAAGGCTTATGCTGCACCAGCCAAAAAAAAAAAATCCCCGAGTTGACCTGAGAAAGAGAGAGCAAGCAAGAGTCAGAAGTAGAAAGGAATCACCAAGAAAGAGAAGAATGATGATATCCAGCTCAGGACCCTGGGTGTGCCAAGCCCATACTCACCTGATGTGAGCCCCTGCAGTAGCTGATGTGGCAGTAAAATATCCAAACCAACCCTTGATCATTGCCTCTATTTTCAACTTCACTCCCATAATTTCTCATTGCATATCATCGATGCAAAATAACTTGACGTCATCTGCAACATCAGCTGGTATATCTAATACTATCCCTCATCCATTACATAAGGGTCCAATCTGGTTTGTCTTTCTCTTCTTTTGCATTTATATATGTGATGAATTCCTTATTCCCACACTTTGCTAGCGATTTCTCGTAATCTGCTTTTGCCAGCCTAACCTTTTCTGTGGCACTATTACAGATCAATTTGTAGCTGTTATAGGCTTCAGTACCTTTTATTGCACTGTAACTTCTTCATGCCATCTTTTTCTGCTCAAGTAATCTGGCAATTTCATTATTCATCCAACTTGGAATCCTCCTCATGGAGTATTTTTTAATGGTATTTATGCATTCGTGTCTGTGATTATTGTTTTAAAAGTGTACCATAATTCAATTGTATTCGCTCTGTGTGAGATATCTTCCCAGTTAATAGAAGCCTTGTAGCACCTTAATCTGTTGTAATTTCTTTCCCTGAAATTATAAGCCATTCCTTTGCCTTTCTAACTATTGCTACCTGGTTCCTGTACTTTCAGCCGTATTATGTCATCTGATTCATGAATGGTAATCAGGTCTAGAATATTCTTTTCCATAGTGCTTTCCTTGACATGTTGATTGAAATAACAATCATAGGTTTACTTGTCCAAATCAGCAGTTCGAATTCACTAATTTTATTGACAGCATTTCTGGCATTACTGTATAGACAATTAAGACTTAGTGTTCTTGTATTATTAGCTTCCCTGGCATTAGCTGCCTACTCATTTGAAACCTTTCTGTCCTCAGATCATCTTGCGTATATGATCTGTTGTGGTAACAAACAAAAACTCTTTAGGTATATGCAAGTGTTACTGTGACCAATACCATCAGATAATATAAACATGTATCTACATTACTTTCAAAAGAATAGAGAGTGTAAAAAGTAGAAAAAGAGCAGAAGTATAATGAGGCGATAACAATGGCCACCAAAAAAAAAACCTTCAGAGCAAATATTGTAGATTATAAAGGGTATTGATTTGACTGATTCCAAAAATACCAAATTATGTCTCTATCACATTTCACTGAAATAAAAAACATTTTAATAACTTAATGAATGACCAATTTCGAATATCATACAGTAATAACATATTATTATTATTATTATTATCATTAGCTGTATGGTGCAAGGAAGCCTGAGGCTTATGCTGCACCTGCCAAAAAAAAAAAAAAAAAAAAAATCTGAGTTACCCTGAGAGAGAGAGAGAGAAGTAGAAGGGAATCATCAAGAAAGAGAAGAATGATGATATCCAGCTCCAGCTCAGGACCCTGGGTGTGCCAAGCCCATACTCACAGATGCAAGCCTTTATGCTTTCTTAAAAACTGAGCCATCATTTTAAAATACTTTAATCAAACCTATAATGTAGTACATACATTCCATTTCCTTAAAATGTTGAAATGTTTGGGCTGCTTTACAAACAGACTGGATCATTGTTATCTTTCTAACTTCTGACTCTCTCCCTCTCTCTCAGGGTAACTTGGAAAATTTTTTTGGCTGGTGCAGCATAAGTGTCAGGTTTCCTTGCACCATATGGCTAATAATAAAAATGATAATAATAATATTTTATTTTAGCTAATAGATAAGCAGAGTTTTCCTTATTGGTTAGGCCCTATAGATTATGCCATTAGGCATTTTCGATGCCATATTGATTGGATACCATGAATTCCACATTTCTCAATAGTAGTTGAATGCAAAAGTGGTGACATAAGTTTTACCAAGATAACACAAATGCGGATGTTGTTTCTGTTGTTGTTTGGTTTTTAGGAGCATTAGCAACTAAGGCCATATTGCTCTGGAGGAATATGCGGTAGTCATTCCCTGACCCTTCCGCATCCTCTGTATTTGGTGGTCACTCCAGACCTCTGTCCAGTACTCAAGGTGTGGCCTGACCATTGCCTTATACAGAGGGACAATCACCTCCTTTTCCCTGCTAGCAAAATCCCTATATATCATTGACAAAACCCCCATGACCTGCCTTGGCAGCCTGTCTGCTTTGCTCAGAAAACTTCATATCTGACTGCACAATTACTCCCAGGTCTTTTTCATTTTCTACCACCTTAAGTGTAGTACCACACAGTTGGTATGTTTCTCTGGGGTTACTTTTACCCATATGCAGTACTTTGCATTTGTCAAGTTTAAACTTCAGTTGCCACTTCTCAGCCCATCTTCCCAAATTTTCTAGATCCTGTTGCAGTAGCACACTGCCATTACTGTCATTAACAACCCTGCCAACCTTCATATCATCTGCAAATTTAGACATTAACCCTGATATACTTTCATCAATATCATTGATAAATACAGAAAACAACAATGGGCCCAAACCCTGGGGGACTCCACTAATAACATTAGTTCACGAAGAGCAGTGTCCATTGATTACCACTCTCTACCTTCTCTCACTCAACCATCCTTTTATCCATTATAGCAACTTGCCCGTAATGCCATACTGCTGCAATTTGTACAGTAGTCTTCCATAATCATGGAGTTTGCAGAAATGCATGCTTTTAAGCATAAATTTATGCAGTAGGAGAAACCTATAGAAAAACTATAGATGTAGGCCCGTCCTGTACCAAAGTTTTCAGTTGGTATCTTTCTTCAGAAATTGTCATATAATTGTGTTAATGTTATTTTTGATAACCATCTTTGGGTGCTTAGTGAGTGTGTATGTGTGAGTAATTATTACATCTGTGGTATTACTATATCTGGACCTCCTACATACCAAGAGTATATCTTTCAATACTGTGTGTTGAGAAGTGTATTCAGCATTTGAATAATGCTCCCAAAATATCAAGATCAATTCTGTTTGCCATACCTGGCATTGTACCAAAGAAATATATTGTCATATCATGGAATATAGAGATGTTACTGCAACTAATGGCACACACAAATACACCTGTAGTTAAAAACTATTGGGTCTCATCAACAAACAAAGTGTGATAAGAATTCCTTTAGAAGAAGGCTTTCAAACTGTATATATTTAAATTTTTAATTCCCAAACAATATATTAGAATACTGCAATTGTGTATACTTGATGAAGGAAGAATGCAACTGAGATCATGTTACTTTTGTACATTAGCGACTCTTATGTTTAGCTCATGAGAATCCACTGGATGGACTCCAATGAGTCCATCAATGAGTTTCAATAAACTGAGCTTACTTTCTTCAAATAGTGTTGTACATTAATGTCCTCTGAAAAATAAACTGTGTTAATTTTAGAATAATATGTTTATATGTATTATAATATGTGTTAATGTTATTTCACTGGTTTTAACAGATATTTACATAATAAATAAAATAAACATGCTCTACTTGGGTTGCAAGACACCAGGGAGAGAAGGGGGGGGGGAGAGAGAGAGAGAGAGAGAGAGAGAGAGAGAGAGAGAGAGAGAGAGATTTTATTTTTCAATGTGTGAATCACGTCTGCTAATCTTTTGCAACTTGAACAAGAAGAAAATCTACAGAAGCTGGATGTATCTCCTCTAAAGCTCATGTTTCTGTTAATGGCTCATTGTTTAAAAAATTCACATATATAGCTATTGAAAAACCAGGAAAGTTTAGCTTTTTCATAAATATATCTTTAATAAATATATCCCATTATGTACGTTAATAATAGATAAGAGTGTATATTTGAATTTTTTTTCTTTGTATTTTAGACAGAGGTGCACGCTATGAATTCAGGCTGGCTGGTAGAAATAACCTTGGCTGGGGTCAGGAAGCTTTGGCGTATTTGGATACACCAGAAGGAGGTATGTTAAACACTTGAGATCACACATGAGCTCACTTATATTTCTGTCTGTGTAGGGTAAAACCAAGTAGTAATTTTTTTACTGAAATGTGTTCTTCACTGTTAGTGCTAAAATGGCAGAATGATGAAAAGAAGGGAAGTTTATGTATCACCTTTTTCCATAAAAAAGGAAGAGGCTCACTCTCTCTCTCTCTCTCTCTCTTTTTCTCTAGGTTTATATTTTCCTTATTTCCAGGCATTTATCTAATCCTTTTGTAAATTTACATAAACTCTCTTGGTTCTACAGAAATCTAGATAATTTTATGTATAATTTATTCCTGTAATCTGATTGCACTTTGAGTACTGGAAAATGGAAAATTTTGTTACATGCCATCTAACAAAGTTATCTTTTGTTAGTTTTAACGAAAGATAACTTTGACAGAAATAAAAAATTTATGCTACTGTAACTGTTCCCTCCTTCCTCTTAAGGCATTAAATTCCTCAGCCATATCACAGTGTAGTTCATTAGTTTCCAGAAATAAAAGTTCTCTTCATGTAAAACAAAAATTTTGCATCACAACCAGTCTTTTTGCTCTCCTTTGTACCCATTTAAGCCAGTTAATAGCATTTTTTTTTTAAATGAGTATTCTAAATCAGTGTCTAGAAGCCTCATTTTAGAATACAGTAAAATCTGGCACATTTTGAAAAAAAAAAAAATCAATAATTTATAATCTAGAAATATTAAGAAAACAATCCAGTACATGTATCAATGATCACAGAAGTCTTTAAGAATCCATGCAAAAAAAAATTACATTTATTTCTTTATAAGATGCATATAGGACTATTGTGTCCTTTAATCTATTTTTGTGGCAAGTAGGATTTAAACTGCACAGATAATAGAATAGTTCTAATTCTTTTAGCATAAGAATCTTGCTTTTATAAGTTGCCCTTTTATTGCACTACTTTCAAACAGATGGCCTCTATAAAAGGTTAATGCTGTTTGAAAGCTTGTTTAAAAGATGACTGCCATGACAGCCTGTTTTAGGACTAACCATCCTCATCAGACAGAAGGTGGTCTCTAGTGGCACTATGCAGAAAAAATAGAGGTAAAGAATTGGTACCATGACAGCCTGTTTTAGGACTAACCATCCTCATCAGACAGAAGGTGGTCTCTAGTGGCACTATGCAGAAAAAATAGAGGTAAAGAATTGGTACCTTTTTCACCTGTATAAGAAATCAATTTTCAAAGTTGTAATATAGCTAAAGCTATCTGTTGAAAGTAGTGCAATTCCATGGGAGGCAAGTCATTACAAAGGCAAGTTTGTTCTATTGTGGGAATTGAGAACATTGTAATCATTATCCATGTAGTTTAAATCCTCTTGCCTGCCAAAAAAAATTAAAAGACAAAGACAAGATAGTCATTATAAATGTTTACAGATGTAATAAATTCTGTTGATCCAACACTTCTCAGTCTCCAAGAGTGCCAGATTTTAGAGTTTATTGCACTTATTCAGTATCCAAGGTATGGTGTGACTATTGATTGCTACTGTAGGATAATTTCCTCTTCATTTCTTCTGGCAAAAAAAAACCATATGCAATGTCCTAGTAGCATTAATTACTGAGAAAAATTCATGCTGGACCGCATTACATCCCATAGATCTTTTTGTTTTCAGAAGTGTCCATTGTGTTATATCCACCCTTCCGCTGATTAAGTTAACTTGGAAATATTGCATTTACTAGCAATAATTTAATTTATATACTGTATATATATGTTTTTTTTTTTAGTTCACTTATATAATTTATCTAAATATCTTGTTGTAGCAAAACATCTTGCCACAACAAGATATGGTTATTTATGTGAACAACCCTACCCACCCTAATGTCACTGGTAACTTTTGACATGAAAATTATTATACCATCATTAATGAAAGTTAGAAATAACTTGTACCATCACACAGAATCCTGTTGGTCCCCACTCACAGTAATCCATTTGGAGTATTGTCCCTTTGTAACCATATTTTGTCTTCTCTCAGTTGACTATCTCTTTATCCACTTTATCAACTTATATATTTTACAAATTATGTGCCAGGTGTTCATGTGAAACTGTTTAACCTTTCTAATGTTTAAGTAAATTATATCATATTATTCCTGCTTGTGTATTTTGGTTAACTGCAGTTTGTGACTATACTAATACATATTAAACAGCCAAGGCTTCTAATATTAGAACAAAACTCACTTCCAACTACTCTTGGTTAAATGCATTAAATCATAAATAAATTATTAAACCAAAATCCACTTCCCCCATTTATGATCCTTAGTAGGCCATATCATATCCAGTTCCTTTCTCCTTAACTCATAATTTTCCCTCAACAGCATGGGTTTATAAGGGAAAGTCTTGTCTGACAAATTTCATTGGATATGATGATGTGGTACAAAGGAACTGGATGCAGAAAATAATTTTGATATCATATACTTGGATTTCAGGAAATCTTTGACACTGTTGTACATGGAAGACTGCTATACAAATTGGACCAGAATGGTATTAAGGGTAAGTTGCTACAATGGATAAAAGGATTGTTGAGTGGGAGAAGACAGAGGGTAGAAATCAATGGATGCTGCTCTCCGTGTACTAATGTTATTAGTGGAGTCCCACAGTGTTCGGTGTTGGGCCCACTGTTGTTTTGTATATTTATCATTGATATGCTGAAGGTATATATCAGGCTTAGTCTGTCGAATTTTGCAGATGATACAAAGGTTAGCAGGGTTGTTAATGACAGTAATGGCAGTGTGCTACTGCAGCAGGAACTAGAAAATTTGGACAGATGGGATGAGAAGTGGCAACTGAAGTTTAACATTGACAAATGCAAAGTATTGTATCTGGGTAGAAGTAACCCCAGAGGAACGTACCAACTTTGTGGTACTACACTTCGGATGGTAGAAAATGAAAAAAACCTGGGAGTAATTGTGCAGACATCAGATATGAAGTTTTCTGAGCAATGAAGACATGTTGCAAGAGCAGGTCATGGGGTTTTGTCAATGATATACAGGAATTTTGCTAGCAGGGAAAAGGAGATGATTATCCCTTTGTATAAGGCAATGGTCAGGCTATGCCTTGAGTACTGTGTAGAGGTCTGGAGGCCTTATTTTAGGAAGGATGTAGATTTGCTTGAGCTTGTACAGAGAAGGGCAACAAGATTTGTGAGGGGAATGAAGGGATCCTCTTACCAAGAGAGGCTTAAGTTCTACAAATTGCAGCAGCTCGAGATAATCTGATTGAGGAGTATAAGGCCTTCAATGGGTTGAGCACGGTGTATTCCGATGGGATTCTTCCACTTCATCAGATTACACACAGAAGGGAGCATAAATTCAAATTGAAGAAAGACAGTTGTAGAATAGATGTGCAGAAATTTTCCTTTAGCCAGCGGGTGGTTAATTGCTGAAACAAACTTCCATCTGTCGTTGTGGAAGTTGATAGGTTGATTTGATTATCAGTAGTAATTCTTCATGCGTTAAGAATCTGCAGATAAAGGAACCATTAGAGGGCAGTCATCACAGTGTGCTGAAGTGGGATTTACTCAAAGAGGTAACTACCATCAGGGGTAAGGGGAAGGGTTATTACTTTCGTAAAGGCGACTACGATGGTCTGAGACAGTATTTAAATTCTATACCGTGGGACCAATTGATAATGTTACCAACAGCAAATTCAAAATGGGAAGCATTCAGGAAACTTGTCTTGGAAGCTACTAGGCTTTACATACCAACTAAGAAATATTGTTCAAGGTTTAGGCCTAAATGGATGTCAGATGAACTAATGAGACATATGGCAGAGAAGAAAAATGCATGGGATACATATAAATTAACACGTGACACAGAAGCCTATAATAGATATAACCTGGTCTGTAACAAAGTCACAAAGGTGGATAGGCATGCAAAGGCAGATTATGAAAAATCTTTGGCAAAGGATGCAAAGAAAAACAGCAAAGAGTTCTTTGCTTATGTAAACTCTAGAAGGAAGGGGATGAATCAGATTGGTCCACTTGATATCGATGGTTCATCTGTTGATGATCCTTCTCGTGTAGCTAACAAACTAAATGAGTATTTTGCATCAACATTCACACATGAGGAGTTATTCAGCGAGGGGAATGCCAGAGGTTTATTCAACTCTGCCATTAAGCTAGATAATCTTGTAATAACTGAGAGTAAAGTGGATGAGAAATTGTTGAAGATAAACACAAGAAAGGCACATGGGGTGGATGGGATCTATCCAATTATATTAAATGAGGCAGCAAAGGAAGTAAGCAAACCCTTAGCTATAATTATGAGAGCTTCCTTGGACTCAGAGGGGAGGTACCCATAGACTGGAGATGTGCAAATGTGACCAAAATTCACAATGGAGGATCAAAGGCTGAAACAAGTAATTATAGACCCGTGAGTTTAACTTCTGTTCCAGGAAGATTAATGGAGGCACTGGTTAAATAAGCACTGCAGGATCATCTAGACAAGACTTCAGTTATAGCTCGGACACAGCATGGTTTTGTTAAGGGAAAGTCTTGCCTGGCCAATTTGATTGGATACTATGATGCAGTCACAAAAGAACTGGATGCAGGGAATAACTTTGATATTATATACTTCGATCTTAGAAAGGCTTTTGATACTGTTGCACATGGAAGACTGCTGCACAAATTGGACTAGTGTGGCATTGGAGCCAAATTGCTGCTATGGATAAAGGGGTGGTTGAGGGGGAGAAGACAGAGAGTGTTAATCAATGGACACTGCTCATCCTGGACTGACGTTATTAGTGGAGTCCCTCAGGGTTCAGTGTTGGGTCCATTATTGTTTTCTGTATTTAAAAATAATATTGATGATGGTATATCACGCTTAATGTCCAAGTTTGCAGATGATACAAAGGTTGGCAGGGTTGTTAAGGACACTACTGACGCTATGCTGCTGCAACAGGATCTGGAAAGGTTGAGCAGATGGGCTGAGATGTGGCAAATGAAGTTTAACCTTGAGAAATGTAAAGTACTACATACGGGAAACAGCAAACCCAGAGCAACGTATCAACTCGGTGATACTATGCTGACAGTGGTAGAGAATGAAAAGGATCTGGGGGTAATTGTGCAGACAGATATGAAGTTCTATGAGCAGTGCAGACCACCTGCAAGAGTAGCTCATGGTGTCTTGTCAATGATATAGAGGAATTTTTCTAGTAGGGATAAGAAAGTGATTATCCCCTTGTATAAGGCAATGGTCACGCCACACCTTGAGTACTGTATTCAGGTCTGGAGGCCTCATTTTAAGAAGGATGTAGATCTGTTGGAATGAATACCGTGAAGGACAACAAGATTTGTGAACAGAACAAAGGGCTGCTCTTATGAAGAAAGGCTTGAGTTTTGCAAATTACAGTGGCTGGAGACTAGGCACCGGCGAGGTGATCTGATAGAGGTGTACAAAGCGTTGAATGGTTTGAGCATGCTCAATGCCGATGGGATTTTTCCTCTTGCTCAGAATAATCACCTGAGAGGGCATAAATTAAGATTGAGGAAAGACAGATGTAGGATAGATGTGCGGAAATTTGCCTTTAGCCAGCGGGAAGTTGGTTGGTGAAACAGACTTCCATCCCTTGTTGTGGAAGTTGATAGTCTAAATAAATTTAAGGCACAGCTGGACAGTTATTTCAAACAAACGGAGGGGTGAAATGGAAGTTTTTTTTTTTTTTTTTTTTTTTTTGGCTGATGCAGCATAAGCTTGCTTTCTTGCATCATATGTGCCTACTAATGCTAATAATACTTTACCAGATAGGTCAGACATAATTTTTCCTTATAATACCATGTTATGATACTTATAATATCATTACTATTGAGATGATCGTGCACCATATTCTTCATGGATTTTTGTTGTGGAAATCAGATTTGTATGCTTATAAATGTCTACATGACTCTTACAGCCTCCTGTTCTTTGTGGGAGATAATTTGCACACTTCTAATCAGTGTGAACTTCTTCAGTTAAGCCTGAGGGTACCTCTATTACTATAAGTGCTGTGTGGCTACCTCGTTTGCCAATTCTATTATTATAACCTGATTAGAATCCTGCTTTGGGTAAGATATCTGTGGATTAGGTTGCCCACAATGGTGGTTATGTATTTGGTTTACAGTTTGGGTGTGTTTTCAGTTTTTGAAAGTAAATAATTTAATAAAATAATAACAGAAAACAATATATTAATTCATGAAAGTAATTATTTTTAATACTTACTTTATGAGGTTTTCTGAATAACATTATTTGTTAAATTATCAGGTACATGCCATATTCTTATAGTGTATTTGAATTACACCCAACACTGCTCTAGTACTGATGTAATAAATTCTGATGTAATCACATTTATCTAAAAGGTGCAATTTTATAGATTTAAAAGTATTAAAAATAAACTTCCTTTTTAAATTTCCAAAGTATAACTGATTATGTCATTATTTAGATAGCACCTTAGTATCTAAGGTCAAATTGACTATGAAATTTGAACTCAATGCTGCAATATTAAAAATTGAATCAAGGCTATAAAAAAATCTTTCAGTAAAAAACATCATTAAAGGTTTCCTAAAAATTATCATTTTCATTTTGTACTCTTTATTAAAATTATTTTTAAAAAATTGTGTATTCATATATTTAGGAAAAAATAATGTGTACTTAGAGTTTCATATTGGGGATAGAAATAGGATGAGGAGAACATGAGTGGATCCCTCCCTCTTCCCAGGATTTAATTTAATTCAATTATTTAGTCTGTGTAAATTTTAGTAAGAGTCATCCAGGCCTTTGTTGAGTATATTCCTCTTTTCTATGGGAGAACATCCTTGCCAACAGTGCAAGGATAGAAAAAGGTTTCCGAAGCTGATTTTCCAAGAAGGAAGAATGCAGCTGAACCTAGAAACTGCTGATGTTTTGTTTCTCTACAATTGCGTACCAGAAATTTGCAAAATTAATTACATTTTGAATTTATGTTCTTTTCTTTTTTTTTTTTTTTTTTCTTTTCTTTTTTTTTTAGGCATGGTCACGATATTAGCATTAGCATTAGCAAAGGCACATGATCCAAGAAAGCAAGCTTATATAGCATCAGCCAAAATATACCAAAAAAAACCCCCTTATTTCACCCATCCACTTGCTCCAAATGTTTGTCAAGTTCTGCCTTGAATCTATTTAAGCTATCAACTTCTACAATGACAGATGTCCAGCAATCAACCACCCGCTGGCTAAAGGCAAACTTCCACACATCTATCCTACAACTGTCTTTCCTCAATTTGAATTTATGCCCTCTCAGGCGATTATTCTGAGCGAGAGGAAAAATCCCATCTGTATTGAGCATGCTCAAACCATTCAAGGCTTTATACACCTCAATCAGATCACGTTGCAGGTGCCTAGTCTCCAGACACTGTAATTTGCAAAACTTAATGGTTTCTTCGTAAGAGCAACCCTTTGTTCCATTCGCTAATCTTGTTGCCCGTCTCTGTACTTGTTCAAACAGCTCTACATTCTTGTTAAAATGAGGCCCCCAGACCTGTAAACAGTACTCAAGGTGTGGCTTGACCATTGCCTTATACAAGGGGATAATCACCTCCTTATCCCTGCTAGAAAAATTCTTGTATATCATTGACAAGACACCATGAGCTACTCTTCTAGACCATCTACAAGTGTACAGACAAGGGCAACAAGATTGGTGAGGGTAATGAAGGGATCCTCTTACCAAGAGAGGCTTAAGTTCTGCAAATTGCAGTGGCTGGAGACTAGGCACATGCGGGGTGATCTGATTGAGGTATATAAGGCCTTGAATGGGTTGAGCACGCTGAATTCTGATGGGATCCTTCCACTTGTTCAGATTACGAACCTAAGGTGGCATAAATTCAAATTAAGAAAAGACAGATGTAGAATAGATGTGCGGAAATTTGCCTTTAGCCAGCGGGTGGTTAATTGCTGGAACAAACTTCCATCTGTCGTTGTGGAAGTTGACAGGTTAAATAAATTTAAGGAGGAACTGGACAGGCATTTGGAGGGAATGGTGTGATTCTTTTTTTTTTTTTGGCTGATGCTGCATAAGCTCATACACTTGCTTTCTTGCATCACATGCCACTACTACTATTACTATTACTATTAATATCTGCTCTGCTCAGAAAACTTCATGTCTGCCTGCACAATTACCCCCAGGTCCTTTTCATTCTCTACCACTGTCAGTGTGGTACCACATAGTTGATACGTTACTCTGGGATTACTGCTTCCCATATGTAGTACTTTACATTTGTAAATGTTAAACTTCATTTGCCACCTCTCAGTCCATCTGCTCAACTTTTCTAGGTCCTGTTGCAGCAGTGTACTCTCATTAGTGTCATTAACAACCCTGCCAACCTGCATATCATCTGCAAACTTGGACATTAAGCCTGATATATCATCATCAATATCATTTATAAATACAGAAAACAACAATGGACCCAACACTGAACCCTGAGGGACTCCACTGATAACATTAGTCCACGAAGAACAGTGTCCATTGATTACCACTCTCTGTTTTGTTCCACTCAACCATTCCTTTATCCATAGCAGCAATTTGCCTCCAATACCACACTGCTCCAATTTGTGCAGCAGTCTTCCATGTGCAACAGTATCAAAGGCTCTTCTAAGATCCAAATATATGATATCAAAGTTATTCTTTGCATCCAGTTCCTTTGTGACTACGTCATAGTATCCAATCAAATTAGTCAGACAAGACTTCCCCTACAAACCCATGCTGTGTTTGAGCTATAACTGAAGTCTTGTCTGGATGATCCTGCAATGCTTCTTTAACTAGTGCCTCCATTAATTTCCCTGGAACAGAAGTTAAACTAACAGGTCTGTAATTATCTGTGTCTCCCTTTGATCCTCCTTTGTGAATTGGGGTCACATTTGCACATCTCCAATCCATGTGTATTTCCCCTGAGTCCAGGGAAGCTTTCATAATTATGGCTAAGGGTTTGCTTACTTCTTTTGCGCCTCCTTTAATATAACTGGATTGATTCCATCCACCTGAGGAGCTGTTCTTGTGTTTATCTTCAACAATTTCTCCTCCACTATTCTCTCAGTTATTACAAGATTATCTAGCTTACTGCCAGATTTGAATACACCTCTGGCATTCTTCTCCCTGAATAACTCCTAATGTGTGAATGTCGATGCAAAATATTCATTTAGTTTGTTAGCTACCTGAGCAGGATCATCAACAAAGAAATAGGCATATATGCATAAATGCCTATTTCTTTTGCCATATCTATCTGTCTGTATGTAACAACTTGACTCTCAGTGGATGCATTTTCATGAAGTTTAATACAGGTAACTCACCTATAACACGGTACTTCTACAACACAGTTTCACTCTAACACGTTTGAGAAATTTCTGCAATCCTTGCACAATATGGTACTGATATAACATGGTTTCACTCTCACACAGTTAGAGAATTACGGCAAACCTCACATAACACAGTATTTTTGAGCTTTTGTGCAGATAAAACCCTGATATTACGCTGTATGTAATTTTTCAGCATTTCTATTCTTTTTTGTGAATCCTCGCTGTTGACTCGCTAGTCATTATGCAAAAAAAAAAAAATTATTGGGGAATCCCTGTATTTTATTTTTTTGGGAAATCCTGGTGTTAGGTTCTGTGCTATTGAACTTGTGCTTGTTTGAGACCAAAAAAAATTGCGAAGTAAAACTTCAGGAGAAGTACCCTTTACAAATTGGCGTTGAGAAGAAGAGGGGAAAAGTAGTGACGTACAGTTTGTAACTCCACCCACTTACTGTGTTCCCCCTCTTTTTTTTCTCGACAACTGCCCGTGGGGGATGTCATGTGACATAACAGTATGTCGGAGCAGAAAAAGGATAAAAAAAGGAACTGCAATATTTTTGGAGCAGCAAGGAAGAGAAATGCACATTATTTGGGAAAGACAAAATGTCACTTAATATAACATCTAGATTTAAAATGAAGAAAAATTAACACAAAACAGCAATTTTTTTTTGAAAACAAGAAACAAAAAGTAATACCACATGTAGCCAATGATTGGTTTTTGCTTGAATCCCTTCTGAAATCATGTAAAAATCTAATCTTTTTTTTCAGTAAACACAATTGAAAGTCGACTAAAAACATGTTGTTTTGTGTATTCGTTGGTGATGTTTATGGGGGTGTATCGGACTCAAATGTCCAGGTTTGCAGGTGGGTATTGTTGTTAATGACAGTAAAGATAGTGTGCTGCGTAAGTGGGATCTGGATGAGTTGGGCAGGCAAGCCGAGAACTGGCAACTGAAGTTTTAACATTGACATGTGCAAAGTGCACTCAGAGTCCTGAGCTGGATATCATCATTCTTATCTTTCTTGGTGATTCCCTTTTTTCTACTTCATACTCTTGTTCTCTCTCTCTCTCTCAAGGTAATTCAGAAATTTTATTTTGCCTGGTGCAGCATAAGCCTCAGGCTTCCTTGCACCATATGGCTAATAATAATAATAATACTGCATATGGGTAGCAGTAACCCAAGAGAAATGTACCAACTGTGTGGTACTACACCCAGGAAAGTGAGAATGAAAAAGATCTGGGGGTAATTGTGCAGTCTGCTATGAATTTTGCTGAGCAGTGCAGACAAAGGGTTGCTCTTACGAAGAAAGGTTTAAGTTTTGCAAGTTACAGTGGCTGGAGACTAGCCACCGGTGAGGTGATCTGATAGAGGTGTATAAAGCCTTGAATGATTTGAGTATGCTCAACGCCGATGGGATTCTTCCTCTTGCTCAGAATAATCACCTGAGAGGGCATAAATTCAAGTTGAGGAAAGGCAGATGTAGGATAGATGTGCCGAAATTTGCCTCTAGCCAGCGGGTAGTTGATTGGTGGAACAGACTTCCATCAATTGTTGTGGAAGTTGATAGCCTAAATAAATTTAAGGCTCAGCTGGACAGGTATTTCGAACAAACAGAGGGGTGAAATGGGAGTGTGTTTTTTTTTTTTTTTTTGGCTGATGCTGCATAAGCTTGCTTTCTTTCATCATATGCCTCTACTAATGTTAAGTTCGCTGAGTAGTGCAGACAGGCTGCCAGAGCAAGTCATGAAGTCTTGTCAATGATATATAGGAATTTTGCTACCAGGGACAAGGAGGTCATTATCCCATTGTACAAGCCAGTGGTTAGGCCACACCTTGAGTACTGTGTACAAGTCTGGAGGCCTAATTTTAGAAAAGATGTAGAGTTGTTATAACGAGTACAAAGAAGGGCAACAACATTGGTGAGGGGAATAAAGGGGGGGATGCTCTTACCAAGAAAAGCTTAAGTTCAGCAAATTTTCGCACTTGGAGACTAGGCACCTGCAAGGTGATTTGATTGAGATGTATAAGGCTTTGAATGGGTTGAGCAAGCTCAATACTGATGGGATTCTATCTCAGATTACAAACCTGAGGGGGCATAGATTCAAATTGAGGAAAGACATGTAAAATAGATGTGTAGAAATTTGACTTTAGCTAGCGGGAAGTTGATTGATGGAACAGGCTTCCATCTCTTGTTGTGGAAGTTGATAGCTTAAATAAATTTAAGGCTGAGCTAGAAAGGCATTTGGCGTCAATGGATGGGTGAAATGGAATTTTTTTTTTTTTTTTTTTTGGCTGATGCTGCATAAGCTTGCTTTCTTGCATTGTATACCTCAACTAATGCTAATGTCCACTCTTATAATTGTTTTTTCCCTTCTAATTGCAACTGTTTTTCTTAGTTCACATTCTTCACACAACCTTCTTTTCGTCATATATTATATCCACCCTTAACAAGCATTTAACAATACAATGCTAAAAAAAGGAAACAAAAACTAACACCACGTGCAATTGATAATTCTACCGATTGCACGTGGTGTTAGTACGCAATCGTAATGCGTTAACAATGAAATTGCTCTTTGAAAATACACAAAATGTCAAATGAAATGGTTTTTTTTTTTTTTTTTTTTGAAATCCTGAGGGCCACTGTCCCCAAACCCCCGCTTGTTAGCACAGTCAATGAAACAAAACATGTGCAATTAACAATAAAATTGCTCCTTGTATATGCAAAATAAGCTAATAGAATTTTTTTTTTTAAGAATCTAACAACTGACAATACTACGTTAGTGAGATGGGAAAAGAATACGGAAATACAAAGTTAACTCACCTCATGTCCTGGCATGCACTCATCCTTTGCCAAACCATACACCATTTTCGCACTTCACACAACAATTTCAGATGAAAGAAACACAAAAAGAAAAAATAGTGGCAGCAAAACAACGAAAACTTCCTGCAGGATGGAACAGGATAGAGAAACACAGGATGACAGGAGTAAACACGTGGCAAGGAAACAGGAGCAAGCAAATGTGGCTACAAAATCGTACAACGAATTTCTCATTTACTACTGCAAAGCCATTGTATGATGTGATGTCTGCCAGAAATGAACAGGGGGACGCAGTGAGTGGGCAGAGTCATAACCTGTCAATCACTGCTTTCCCCCACTTCTCGTCACCATTTTGAAGGGTGTACCACTAATTCCGGGTTTGTATTACTAAGCTTTGTTCTTAAGAACTGTATTAAAATAATTTCTTTGTTGTGAAATAAATTCCAGCCCTAAAGAACTTGGCAGTTACCCAATTATGCCTAAGGAACTTGGGCATAATTGGGTAACTGCCGATTTATTTAAAGAATGGTTTCTAAATTTCTTTGTGCTAGCTGTGGAAACTATGTAAAGCAGAAAATCTAGATTTCAAAGTTTTATTACTATTGGATAACATGCTAGGCCATCCAAAAGATTTAAGTCATCCAAAATGTTGAAGCAATGTTCCTATCACCTAATACAACTTCTTTAATTCAGCCATTAGATCAAGGTATTATTACCTATAAAACTCATTACATCCGAAATTTTTACAATGGATTTTGGAAAAAATTGATTCCGAATCTATTGAAGTGATGAAGGCATGGAAACATTTTTCAATTGTGGAATGCATCGGAATCATAACTTTATCGCTCAAAGGAGTAAAACCATCAACACATGCATGTTGGAAAAATGTATGGTGAGAGTCAGTTCATTCAGGAAATATGGTCAAACGAGCAGAAAATGGAATCGCTGTGATGGTAGAACTTGCTAAGTTGGTAAGAATGGAAGGTTTTGATGATATGACTACTGAAGACGTTCAAGAATTACTGGTAGAAAAAGAGGCTGGTGAAGTGGATTTAGTGGAAATCACACACATCGGAGATCAAATTTTATACTAAAAAGCATACAGAAGGCATAAACTTAGCTGAGCAATTAGAATCTTATTTTTTGAATGCAGATCCTACAGCTGAAAGGAACACAAAGCACAAAAGGGAGCTTCAAAAATGCTTAGCTCCATAACATGCAATTTACATCAAGTAAAAGCAAACAATCCCAGACTACTGATTTTTTAAGGAGATCAGAAGATAGACAAAACCTAGATGCTGCAGAAGAAAGCTCAAAAGGAGATATTATGCAACAGAGATGATAACGGTCTCATTTGATTGTGTGCTTAACAGCAGTGAAGAGGAAGAAAATTAATGAATGTACATAATCTGACATATATGTATCACAGTTTGTAAGATGTTTGTTCGGTTATTACTATTTTTAATAAAAGTTAAGTTTCCAATAGTTAAAAAAAAATTATGTATTTTTGTTAGATTTTGATACATAACCTCCTCTCTTTGTACTGGTTCTTAGTCCCGTATAACACGGTTTCGTACTACACAATATTTTATAGGAGCGTAACTACCATGTTATAAGAAGGTTACCTGGTTAAGATAAAGAAAACCAACAGGAGAACCAATAACATTAGCATTAGTTGAAGCCTACGATGCAGGAAAGCAAGCTTATACATCATCAGCCAAAAAAAAAAAAAAAAAAAAAAAAAAAACCTTCCCATTTTGCCTATCCTGTCACTCCAAATGTTTGTCTAATTCAGCCTTAAATTTATTAAAGCTATCACCTTCCACAACAACAGATGAAAGTCTGTTCCAGCAATCAACTACCTACTGGCTAAAGGCAAACTTCTGCACATCAATTCTACAATTGCCTTTCCTCAATTTGAATGTATTCTCCCTTAGGTTCTTAGTCTGAGCAAGTGGAAGTATCCCTTGAGCATTGTGCCTACTCAAACCATTCAAGGCCTTATACACCTTAATCAGATCACCTCACAGGTGCCTATTCTCTAGATGCTGCAACTTGCAGAACTTAAGCATTTCTTCGTAAGGGCACCCCTTTGTTCCTCTCACCAATCTTGTTGCCCTTCTCTGTACTCGTTCTAGAAACTCTACAGCCTTCCTAAACCGAGGCCTCCAGACGTGTATGCAGTACTCAAGGTGTGGACAGACCATTTCCTTATACAAAGAGTTAATTAACTCCTTGTCTCTGCAAGCAAAGTTCCTATATATCATTGACAAAACTACATGAGCTGCTCTGGCAGCCCATCTGCACTACTCAGAGAACTACATATCTGACTGCACAATTACCCACAGTTCTTTTTCATTCTCCACTTCCCTGAGTGTAGTACCACACAGTTGGTACACTTCTAGTTAGGCAGATGAGCTTAGAGGTGGAAACTTGAGTTTCCACTTCTCAGCCCATCTGCCTAACTTTTCTAGATCCTGTTGTTGTAGCATACTGTCTTTAGTGTCATTCAGAACCCTGCCAAACTTTGTATTATCTGCAAACTTGGACATTAAGCCTGATATAACTTCATCGATATCATTGATAAATACATAAAACAACAATGGGGCCCAGTACTGAACCCTGGGGAACTCCACTAATAACATTAGTCCACATAGAGCAGTGTCCATTTATTACCACTTTCTGCCATCTCCGGCTCCATCATTCCATTATCCATTGCAGCAACTTGCCCTTAATGCCATACCACTCGAATTTGTACAGCAGTCTTCAATGTGCAACAATATCAAAAACTTTCAAGTATGTGATATCAGAATTATTTTTGGCATTCAGTTCCTTTGTGACCACATCATAGTATCCAGTCAAATTGGTCAGACAAGATTTCTCCTTAACAAACCCTTCCTGTGTCTTAAATATTACTGCAGTCTATAATTATTTGTGTCACCTTTTGAATGCCCATTGTGAATTGGGGATACATTTGTACATCTGCACTCAATGGGAACCTACCCTGAATCTAAGGATGCTGTCATAATTGTGGCTAAAGGTTTGCTAACTTCCTTCGCTGCCTCCATCAATATAACTGGATAGATTCTATCTACCCCATGTGCTTTTTTATGTTTAACTTCAGAAATTTCTCCTGCACTTTGCCCTCCATTAATACAAATTAGTTAGCTCCCTGTTAGAGTTTGATAAAGTTCTGGAATTCCCCTTTTTGAATAACTCCTCATGTATAAATGTAGATGCAAAATACTCATTTAGTTTAATTCAGTTTATTAGCTACTTGAGCAGGGTCATGAATAGTTAGGTGCCTCCGTAGCCAAGTGGGCAGGAGCAGCAGTGCGTAGCACACGCTTCTTGATTAGACCGGGGTTCGAGCCTGTCACCACCAAATACGGAGGATGCGGAAAGGTCAGGGAATGACCACCGCATATCCCGGAGCAATATGGCCTTAGTTGCTAATGCTCCTAAAAACCAAATAACAACATCATCAATAGTTGAAAATTCTATGTTAAGTGGACGAATCTGATTCATCCCCTTCCTTCTAGAGTTTACATAAGTAAAGAACTTTTTGCTGTTTTTGTTTGCATCCTTTGCCAAAGATTTCTCATAATCTGCCTTTACCTGCCTAACCTCCTTTGTGACTTGATTACAAACTAGCTTATATCTGCCATAGGCTTCTGTGTCGCCTGATAATTTATATGCATCCCATGCATGTTTATTCGCTGCCAGAAGCGTCATTAATTCATCTGGCATTCATTTAGGCCTGAACCTTGAAGAATATTTCTTAGTTGGATGAAAAGCCAAGTTTAATTCCCCCTTTAGAAATCACCATTGGTAACATCATCTGTTTATCCCACCATATAGAATTTAAAAACTGTCTGAGACCACTGTAGTCACCTTTACAAAAGCAAAAACCCTTCCCTTTACCTTTGATGGTAGTTACATATTTAAGTAAATCCCACATCTCAATACACTGTGTTCACTGTTACCTAGTGGTTCCTTTATCTGCAAATTCTTAATAGTATGAATCAGAGCTATAATGCTCAATACATTCTACATTGATATCAATATTTGTAAAAGAATAAGAGATGTTTACCTGAATATAATACATAGAACACTTCCATACAAATATTGCAAATACTTAATGCATGAATAATCACTGCTGATAATCAGATCAAGAGTATTACTCCCTCTGGTTGCACCTCAAACATGTTGCTGTAGAAAACAATCCTTCAATAAATCCACAAAAGTTTTGCTAGTGTTTGCGTGTTCAACCCAAAAGTTCCAGTCAATATCTGGAAAGTTAAAATTCCCCATTACAAGACATTCTGATTTACTTGAACACTCTATTTCTCTGCACAACTGTTCATTGTTCTCATCAGAGTCATTAGACCTATAACACACTCCTAATCTCATTTTCCCTTTCCCAGTGTTTATGTCACACCAAACAGATTGAACATTGCAGTGTCCACCCATGTCAACTGGATGCACTTTCTTAGATTTTTTTGTTTCTTAACTAGCAGCATAACCTTTCGTCCTTTCCTACGATGTTTATCATTTTTGTACACATTGTACTCCCCAAACTCCAATTCTATACTGCTTATATCACACCATGTCTCTGATATCCCAACAATATTTGAGGCGCCTCCGTAGCCAGGTGGGAAGGAGCAGCAGTGAGTAGCACACGCTTCTTGATTAGACCGGGGTTCGAGCCCGTCACCACCAAATACGGAGGATGCGGAAAGGTCAGGAATGACCACCGCATGTTCACGGAGCAATATGGCCTTAGTTGCTAATGCTCCTAAAAAACAAACAACAACAACAACAACAACACCAACAATATCTATCTTTAATACCTTCATTGGCACTTGAAATTCATCAAATTTATTTACTCTACTTCTAGCATTGTTGTATGTGCAAGTATACGTGCACCTGTTCTTACTCTTAGTTACCCTAACATAGCCCATGTATTTACTTGTTCCATGACGACTCCCAGCAGCTCTCGAAATTCCCAGCAGTCTGCTCCCTATGGTGCTGCTCATTACAATAGAAGCAGTGCAAGAATCACTTTCGCCTCTGCTTGTGGCTACTGTTATTCTTTTAGTCTGTGGATCTCCCCAAGCTAGCAGTTTTTCCAACCCACCTAACACTGCCTCGATAGCATCAGCAAATATTCTTGCACCCTTTCTATTTAAGTGTATCCCATCCCTGTAGAAGCAGTGTCTCCTGTTAGCAAGCACAGACTACACTGAAAAAAATTCTACCCCGTGATCTTTGCACAATCTCTTGAGTGCCAAACTGATTGACAGGGCTCTCATCATATACTCCTTCCTATCGTGTGTGGACAGAATTGCAGACACTCAAATTTAACCATAACTTGTGACTTTTTTTCAGCATTGATCTGTACTTGTTAAGTAAATCTGCAGTTCTCTTACTGTTAAGGTCATTAGTGCCAAAGTGTACTACAATATCACCTTTTCTGCCCTTAAAAGATGATATCTGCCCTACAACGTCATCAACTTTCGCCCCTGGCAGACACATCCTGGTCCTGGTCCAACTGTCCTTTTTTGCATAATATATTCTCCGTCTTTCTCACTTCCTGTTGGACCAGTGCATTGTGCCTTGGTGATTGCCTCTGTGTTTGCTGATGCACAGGAGAAAGCTCTGGTGTTGAGTTGGGTAGCTGAGAGCTTGATGGGCCTCTCATATTAATTTCTTCAAGGTCATATTCCCTACACCTCAAACTCTCATAGATGCTCATCAGAATACTGAGTTGGCACTTTGTACCTAGCACATAGAAAGACATCCTCCTTGGCTTGATCATGTCCTGTTCTAGACAGGTCTGCAAACATTTCATATTTCGCACTTTTTTTGTGGACTGATGCATCGGTGAATTGCCCCCTTTGGTTCTCCCACAAGCCACAGTACTACTGCTACTTTATGCTCGCTGCTTTAGTCTGGGTCATGATTCCATTTAAGTATAATTTAATTAACAATGAAATTTAATAAGATTAATAAATTTTACTGAATAATTGATAATATTATACTAATCTAACAGATTTCTAATACAGTGCTATGTATTTCTCTATTTAGTTTTACATTTAACCTTACACTATGAGGTTCGGGATTTATGTTATATTATTCTGTATCGTATAACAATGGCAGCATGTTATGAACAATAAGATCTACAGACACTTAAGTATTAACTTTCAAAATCGCTATCTAAATTCAAATAAACTAAGGAGTTTGACTAGGACTATAAGGCTACTTATAGAAAATAATTTAGTACAGGTCGACCGTCACTAATCCGGCAGCGTTGGGACCTGTAGTTGCCAGATTAATGAGTTTGCCAGATCACCGGTGGTTATTTTAGCACATATGGTTTACCCAACAGCTAACCACCTCCTACTACTACCTTTAACACGTTGACTGCCAAGCCAGTTTAAGAAAAAAAATTCCCCAGGGGCCAAAAAATATTTAGCAAATAATTTGATTAGTAATTCTAAAATAAATATTGTAATGTCAGTGTTGTCGTTTTTTTGCTTAAAATATACAAAGGGTACTAGGAAAGTTTTGCAATACAGCTTTGTTTATTTAATTTTTTCAAAGTAATTTCCTCTACATTCAATACACCTCTCCATCCTCCGAAACCAATCTTTAAACCAGTTCTGCCAAGTTTCACTAGGGAGTAAAGCACACTCGTTGTCCCAAGCCCGTAGAAGGTCCTCATCACTGGAAAACCGCCTCCCTTTTAGCGTCATTTTCACATGCAGGAACAGTGCAAAGTCGCAGGGAGCAAGGTCTGAACTGTAGGGAGGGTGCTCGAGAAGTTTCAGTCCTGTCGTGGTCAAATATTCGGTGCAGGCTTTGGCGCGGTTAGCTGGAGCATTATCGTGATGGAGGTACCAGGTGTCCATTCTTGACTTTGGCCGCAGGTTCTTCATAGATCCAATGACTTTAGGCAGGCATTGTGACTGTCTTCTGCGTGTCCAAAACGACACGTTCCACAATTCCACTCGATTTGAAAAATACAGCTATCATTTTCTTCTTTACAGATCGGGATTTTCTGACAATTACGGGTGTGTCGTCATCATCAAAGGCCCAAACTTTGTTTTGAGCCTTGGTCGGCAGATCGTAATAGTACAGCCAAGTCTCGTCACCTGTCACGATGTTGTTCACATACCGAGATTGTCCCTTATCAAACTTTTTTAACATCTCCCGGCACCAAGTCACATGTCGTGTCATCTGCTCTTCAGTCAGTTGATGCGGCACCCAGAGAGAACAAAGTTTCTTCACGTGCAAATGATCTTGCAGAATCGAACGAATTGCTGGTGCATTTAGGCCCAAAGTATCCTCTATCTGTTGGTAGGTCACTCGCCTGTTTTCGTCAAGCATTTTCCTCACAGCAGTAACGTTTTCCTCCGTAACTGACGTTTGTGGCCTTCCCGGCCTCTCAGAATCCTCCAGAGTGAAATTTCCCCTTTGGAATTCTCTATACCACCTGAATATCGTTGTACGATGTGGACAATCATCATCTAGTGCAAGAGTCATTTCTTCTAAGCACTGGTCTATGGTTAAACCACGCACGAAATTATACCGCAAAACTGTCCTTATCTCATTTCGTGACCACGATGCCATCGCAAGCACTTTACACTCTCACTACTAATGAATAACTGAGCCCATCGACTTGGCGCGGTGGCTACTATGCATGTATGAACATGTCTCAACATGCAGCAACAAGCAGCTTCCTGTGATTCACTGTTGCGTCATATTGCAAAACTTTCCTAGTACCCTTTGTATATAAAAAAAAAGAGAGACTTTTTATGTTGCATATATGTAGCCGACATGGCCTAGTAGGTTACTTTATTTTTTGAGAAGCCGTGTTGACCACATATGTGTGACACTATACATATGAAGGTCGTTTGTGATTAGTTTATTGCACGCACGGCCGGCGCTGCAATAAAACTAATTGCGATAAAATAAACTCTCAGATGTCGCAATAAGTTTGTCAGCATTGTTAGAGATTTTATGAGAACAAGTTTGTTAGTGCGCTGTATTATCCATCATATTGTGTTGTGTTTTTCTGAAGTTTGTACAAGTGTGTTGTTAAAAAAAAAAAAAAAATTCTAAAAAGGAAAGGCTAAAAGAAAATTACTAAAATAAGAGGAACTGAGAGAAATCGCTGGAATTTACAATTAAGCACAGTTAAACTTCTCACAGGACACACCGCCGTCGAGTTTTTTCAGAAGTTCAACTTTATCTGTTATAGACAATGTACGGTGTTTGCGCTTTGCACGAGAGGCACTTTCTTTATGCATTTGAACCATGGCTGGGGCTAAATGTGAGCATGTTATAATAATAATAAATGCAGTAAAACAAGTGTGATGGCTTTCCAGCGTTTAAGAGTTCATGCTGACAGCTGATGCTGCAACCAACACCAGCAAAACGGTAGCGGCAGGTCAGTGTGCCAACCCTTGAAATTTGAAATTATGTCCGAATTAGTTGTTGAACCGGATTCTGGTGGCCAGATTAGTGATGGTTGACCTGTAACCTGTATAACAATTAAGTCAATAAAATGACTAAATATATATAAAAACTTAGCGTTTGCTAGAGCTGGAAAAATTTTGGCCAACGCGGTAATGAACTGGGATAAATTATTAAAATATGCACTGGGATGACCATGGTAAACTTAGCCGACAAACTGGTTTGTCACTACTGCAATTTAGTGCTGCTCACTCTGAAAACAGATGGTGTGTGTTGTTGGGCTGGCGCAGAAGTGGAGAACGATATATTGATTGACACATACGCATGACAGATAATGTAATGATTGGTGGTAGATGATAAAATTATACGGTCAAATTATTGGTTTGCATGTGTTGATGCATAGGCATGACAGGTGATATAATGATTGGTGTGTGAGCATGACAAATGATAACATGATACTGCATAGTCATTGGGTAGTATTATAATTTGTATTTATGAGAAAAGAATGGTGTATAATTAGTTTTAAAATGAATAGTGAATAGGTAATATTAGCGATGAATCTTTTAAAGATGAAAGAAATTTTTAGGGTGTGTGATCATGACAAATGCTTGATTTTTATGATGAAACCTAAATAAGTCTGAAATTATACTGTTTTAAGGGCAATGATTATTTTAAACTAATTCAATCACAAATAGAGTCATGTGAAAAAAATGTTGTAGTAGTTGTAGTAGAAATGTGATGCAATAAATAAAACAAGCATATGAGATTATGTAGCATCAGCCAAAAAAAAAAAAAAAAATATTTCACACATCCATTCCCTCTAAAAGTTTGTCCAGTTCCTCTTTGAATTTATTTAAGCTATCAACTTCCACAATGACAGATGGAAGTTTGTTCCAGCAACCAGCTACCCACTGGCTAAAGTCAAATTTCCACACATCTATTCTACAACCAACTGTCTTTCCTCAATTTGAATTTATGTCCCCTCAGGTTCATAATCTAAACTGGAAGAATCCCATCCGAATTGAGCATGCTCAAGGCCATATACCTTCAATCATATCACCGCACAGGTCCCTAGTCTTCAAAACTTAAGTCTTTCTTGGTTAGAAGACCTCCTCATTTCTTGTTGCCTTTCAATATACTCAACTCAAGCAACTCTACATCCTTCCTAAAATGAGGCCTCCAGACCTGCATTGTAGTACTCAGTGTGGCCTGACCATTGCCTTATACAAAGGGATAATCACTTCCTCTTCCCTACTAGCAAAATTCCTGTATATCGTTGACAATACCCCATGACCTGCTCTGGCAGCCTATCTGCATTGCTCAGAAAACTTCATATCTGACTGCACTATTACTCCCAGGTATTTTTCATTTTCTACCACCCAGTTGGTATGTTTCTCTAGGCTTACTTCTACCCATATGCAGTACATTCCATTTGCTAAAGTTAAACTTCAGTTGCCACTTTTTTGCCCATCTACCCAACTTTACTAGATCCTGTTGCAGTAGCACACTGCCACACTGATTACAGACTAGCTTATATCTTCTTCAAATTCTTAATGCATGAATAATCACTGCTGATAATGAGATCAAGAGTATTACTCTCTCTGGTTGCCCCTGAAATGTGTTGCTGTAAAAAACAGTCATCCAATCAATCCGCAAAAGTCTTGCTAGTGTGCGAGTGGCCAAATCACAACTCATAACAGATGAATGGTGTGGATATAGTTGCAAGAAAGCCAACTTATACAGAATCAGCCAAAAAAAACTCTCTCACACATTTCCCATTTCACCTTTCCATCCAAAAATTTGTCTAGTTCTTTGAATTTATTTAAGCTATCAACTTTAACAATGACAGATGTAAGTTTGTTCCAGCAATCAACCACTCGCTGGCTAAAGGCAAATTTCCATACATCTATTCTGCAACTGTCTTTCCTCAATTTGAATTTATGCCACATAATATTATAGTAATATTATGCAAGAATAAAATGTGAACTTTAATGAAATCTGCTTCTCAAGATTTCGATCAACATCAACTTTCTAATTAGTGTAAGTAAGTTTCGATCAAACCGTTAAAAAATTTAAATGGTTTTACTCTAGTGCTGCCATAGATGTTTTCACATAAAAAAAAAAAACATCTTACTTGCGTACAGGGTACACACAGCTGCTTTTTTTTTTTTTTTTTTTTTTTTCATTCTCCACTACACTGAATGTAGTACCACAGAGCTGGTACTTTATTTACTGTGGGGTTAGTGCTACCTACATGCAGTACTTTGCATTTGTCAATATTAAACTTCAGTTGCCACTTCTCAGCTCATCTGCCTAACTTTTCTAGATCCTGTTGCAGTTGCATACTATCATTCCTGTCATTAACAGCTCTGCCAACCTTTGTATCATCTGCAAGCTTAGACATTAAGCCTGATATACCTTCATCAGTATCATTGATAAATACAGAAAACAGCAATGGGCCTAACACCGTGGACTAATAACATTAATCCACCTCCACAGGCTACTGCATGTCCCAATAGATACAATGTAAGAATCAATTCCACTTCTGCTTCTGGCTGTCATTAAGCCATAAGCAGATGTGGAAATGCATGCTGGTCGTAGTATATTGATATATATATTCATGCACTCAACACAACAATGAGTTTGTGGCTGATATTACTGATGATGCTTGGGTAATCTTGATAATCCAGATGATTATCAAGAATGATCAGCACCTTGAATACAAGGTTAGCTTTTCAGCAGTACTGCTCAATCTGCACAGAAAAATTAGTAAGCTAGTTCTGAAATACTTGATGGTTACCCATGTCTCTTCCTTCATTGACTGATGAATAGACAACAAATTCTTGTTCAGTCTTTTTAATGTGCAGGGTTGAAAGAATGGGATATAATAGTGGCTTGAGCTTACTGCTCAGTGCTGCAATGCCACTCATAGGTAGACTAAGGCTATCTTTCATTATCTTGAATCCTTATGCAACTTTCTACTGATGTGCATCCTTGACAGCATCAGAATTAAAAATCTGATTAAAGCCCCTTCTCCACTATGTGATGTTAGCTGCAGCAACATGATCCATACTTCCTGCTTCTCCGCTTTCTTTCAGATTACACAGGTGCTGTCATTTATTTAATAGGTTTATTGAGCAAACCTTTATTAACAATAAAGGGTTCTGGGTTGGAAGAATTATTTTCTTTACGCAAGCAATGATAGTATTTCAGAACCATAATTCTAATCACAGTGTTTCTAAGTCTGCTTTTCTTGTTGTTTTCATTTCATATGTACAAGGGAATACAGGGCTTGCTAAAGTCCATTTGGATTATTTTAGAGTTACTAAAAATACGAACATATATTTGCAAGCTTATGCAGTAATTCTAGAAGTGTAGTAAATAAACTTGTTAAATTTAAAATGTTGGTTAGATCACTAACTACATTAGAGGCAGAACTACATTAGAGGCAAAGTGACTGATGATTAAAGTGAACTATTACATATAAGTGTGTTTAGGGTCAAGCAGAACCAGGGCTTTCCCCCATCTCTGGTGTGTTATAGTATGCTGTAAATTCCAGAGATTTAAAAGTGTGTGGGTCTTGGATCGTTTAGTGTCGTGTACCATTATACTTCAGTAATTCTGTATATTACTGCATATTAAGCCGACCGGGTTAGCCGAGTGGGTAAAGTACCTGCCTGGCAACCCAAAGGTCGCGGGTTCGATTCCCGCCTCGGGCTTGGATCAAAGTACTGCAAAAACCTTGGGAGGTGCAATATGGCCACAGAAGCCGATGCGCCAACAACTACCAAATAAAAAAAAAAAAAAAAAAATACTGCATATTACTGCAGTAATTCTAGAAGTGTAGTAAATAAACTTGATAAATTTAAAGTGTTGGTTAGATCAGTACAGAAAAAAAAAAAAATGAGAGCAGAACTACATTAGAGGCAAAGTGACTGATGATTATATTGAACTGTTACATATAAGTGTGAGTATAAGTGTGTTTAGGGTCAAGCGGAACCAGGGGGTTCCCCCATCTCTGTGTAATTTACGTTGTGATGTGTTTGTTACAGTATGCTGTAAATGCCAGAGATTTGAAAATGCGTGGGTCTTTGATCGTTTAGTGTCGTGTACCATTATACTTCTGGTCATTTAGCCTTACTTATGGCCCGTGAAGGCAGACCAGGAACCCAGTAGCTTATATATACTCTGGCAGGTCCTGCCACCTAATTTCCTGAGATTTTGGTGGCTAGGACCTAAAAAAAAAAAAAAAAAACAGGGGACGCTTAAGTTTAGAAAAAGCCAGGAGAGGTTAATGTGGTTCAGGTTTCAATTTAGAAATCGTTAATTTTGATTAGTTGCTTGGAATGTATGCTGGCGCATTAAGTGGGGAGAGACTGGAGGGGAAGAAGACAGACGTATGGGGATCGATAGGGAAGGCAACCCAAGGTGATCCAGGCAAGGGAGCTGATACAGATCGGCATTTGGCTACAGAGCAGTGGGGCTGCAGCAGTCATAGTGTAGTCATGTAAGATCATGTGCGGTAGTAGAGTCTCTCATGGGAGAGTGTCCCGTCCAGGTTGAATGTCTTTGTCTTTGGTTCCCTATCTTCGGTTAGCACATTTGTCAGTTTCACTTAGGTCTCATATTTGTTGCTACATAGGCAGGGTTTCTTGGTTCCAGTATTGGTTCGTGTCATTGTAGGCAGTGCACCGTCACTATTCCTAGGCAAGACAGCTGGTATCTTCCATATAATTTTCATTCCGGGGTGTGTCTGAAAGGATGTTTTGATTTGTTATCTGGCTGCTTGTCTTTCACTCCTGGTGTATTGCATTTAGCATTCTCCTGCTTGAGAAGAGTTCTTGAGCAAAGTTGGTCAGGGCTCTGTATTCCTCTTCTGAATCCAGTAGGTGAAACTCTTGCTCTTTGGGGAGGTATCTTATACTCGTGATTAGGATGCACCTGTTTGCGGACAGTCGTACATGAAGTTTCGATCTCTCCACATGTACAGCATGGGTCCTCTACAAGGGCGAAGTTCATTAACTTTGCATTGAAGGGGCCATGTCCAGTTAGCAGTATATTGTTTACAATCCCAGGTAGGTGATTTTGGATAAATTTTTTCAAGTTGTGGCAAAAACTTGTGGGTGATTGCTCCTTTGGTTGTTTCTGCCCACCTGTCCTGCCACATCTGCAGCAGACGAGACTGAAACTGGATCTTTTCTGCCTTATGGTTGTTTGTTGGGTGTATTGTAAATTCCAGGAAAGTGGTGGTTATTCCCTTAGATAAGTAGTAGAGGAGTCCTGTTCTTGCGATTTCAAGATCAAGTGGATGTACTGCTGCTATCACCTGCAGTACTCGGTTATTCACTGTTCGGCAGGCATGGGTGGTAGTGAGCAGGATGGTGCGTTGAATTACATCCAGGGTTCTCTTGTTTACAACCAAGGCAGTTTTGTTGTACCAGATTGCTGAAGCATATGTAATTATTGGGAGGAAGGTTATTTGTAGTATAAGGCTAGGGTATGCTTTTTGAGACCCCAGTCTCGCCTTGTAACCCTAGCTACCATGGCAAAGTAGTTTCTGATCTTTTGTCTTAGGAATTTGAGATGTGGTTGGAAGGATAAGTTATTGTTTAATATTTTAGTTGATAGGTATTTTAGTTGACTGGCGAACTTGATAATTGTCCCATCAATCTTAATCTGGGGTGGTTGTCTCAGCTGCAGGGTTCCTTTTTAAGCAGCGCCGATGATATTTTTGTTGGTAGCATTGTTAAGAAATTCTTCTTGGCCCACAGTTGGAGTATCTGCAGGGCCTGATTAGCTAGGATTTCCAATTGGGCTCTGGAGTTTGCTTGCACTGTCAAAATCAGGTCATCTGCAAAGGCCTGCACCCCCACTGCTCCTAGGTCCATCCTCAAGAACTCATCAGATACAAAGTTCCAGAGGAGTGGGCCCAATGCAGACCCCTGTGGACATCCTCTGTGTACTGTTCTTGCGATCTTTTTGTATGGAGGTGTTTATCTCAGTTTTTCTTTGTGAGAGATCAGTTTCTATGACTTTATAGAGGTTGATAGGTACTTTAGCTTCCCTGAGTCTGCCCAGGATCCTCGGCCACGAGAGTGAGTTGAGCACTCCAGCAAAGTCAATTGATATTATGAGGAAATACTTGTTGTCACATTCTTTGACCTCGTTAAGTAGATTTTTGAGGGCTTCTGTTGTGGAGGATCCCGGTTGAAATCCAAACTGATTCCCAGCTGGGAGACCAGCTGCATCATAGTGTTGAAGGATTTGTTTGTGCAGTAGCTTTTCAAACAATTTGCTAACTACTGAAAGAAGTGCAATAGGCCTGTAGGATTTCGGGCACTCTGATTTCTTAGTCGGACTCTTGATGATAAGTTTTATATTGGCCGTTTTCCATTTTGTTGGGAATTTCCCTACCTCTAAGCATCTGTTGAACAGGGCTCAATAGAAGTTGCAGTGAATATTCTATTACTTTTTTAAGTATTTCGGATTCTATCAGGTCTAGGCCGTGACATTTTCTTATCCAGGCAACAGCAGTACTGAGCTCCTCCATGGTGAAGGGGAGCACCGTGATTTGTGTGTTGTAGTTCTGGTTTTTTTGACAGAGATGATTTTGTTCCTGTAGAGTTGGGACCACCGGTTCCCTGAATATGGCATTCAAGATGTCCACTTATTGTTCCCAAGTTGTTGTCATTTGACCTTGTGGGGTTCATGTGGTAGTCACTACCTCCCCCCTGGGGAGTTTATTGGTAATAACCCTGTAAACTGTTTCCCACGGGTCATCATTTCCAGTTGTTGTCACTAAGTGTTCCCAAGTTTGTTCCTTACTTTTCCTGATGGCATCCGTGTATCAGTTTCTGACTTCCCTATAATGTTGCCTGAGGGCTTCAGCTTCTGGCCACATCCTGACGCTCGTTGAAACTCCTTTCTTCTTTTGGTTACCACTTAGCGGAAGGCATTTATTTCTGGAGTCACCAGGGGATGGCTCCAGGTGCTGGGTTCCTCTTCTTTTTGATAGCTTCGTTGCTTGTATCTGTGAATATTTCAGTTGTCTTATCTTGCAGTACATCCAGGTCGGCTTGCAGGTTTAAACTTCCTGGATTGCATTCCACTGCTTCATTCAGTAGGTTTCTGAAGAGTTCCCAGTTGGCACTGGTGATGGCGTATCTGTTTATCATCTGCTTGGCTGGTGGTGTTCTTGTTGGACTCTTGTTATCTTGTAGGTTATGACCCGGTGGTCTGAAGTGGTCCATGAATCTTTGACCCTCCAATCAGTCACAAACCCAGCAAGATTTCTCGATGCCAGGGAGATGTCGATCATGGCCTCCCACAGGGTATTACAATAGGTTGGCAGATGATGTGGCTGTTACATATAATGGACATTAAATAAGATGGGAAAGAAAATCAGAATATTGAAACTAATGAGCTGATAGTTCACACAGTAGCAGAACATTTCTGCTTTTGCTACATGACCTCTCTATGTACCAACATGTTAGAGGTACTGCAAGAAAAAAAGTAATATTTTCATTTCAGGAACAATTCATCATGTATTAAGAACCTTCAAATGAAGGAACCATCATTAGGAGTCAGTGATTGCAGTGTAGTCGTGGTGGTTTTTTTTTTTTTTTTTTTTTCAAATTAATTAGCATTAGTAGGGGCATGTGATGCAAGAAAGCAAGTTTATACAGCCTCAGCCAAAAAAAAAAAAAAAACCTTCCCATTTCACTGATCCATTCATTCCAAATGTTTGTCTAGTTCTGCCTTGAATTTATTTAAGCTATCAACTTCCACAAAACAGATGGAAGTTTGCTCCGGCAATCAACTACCCGCTGGCTCAATGCAAATTTCCGCACATCTATTCTACAACTGTCTTTCCTCAGTTTGAATCTATGCCCCCTCAGTTTGTAATCTGAACAAGAGTAATGAAATGGAACAAGCCCATCAGCATTGAGCCTGCTCAATCCAATCCAGGTGTTATACACCTCAATCAGATCACCTTGCAGGTGCTTAGTTTCCAGACGCTGCAATTTGCAGAACTTAAGCCTTTCTTTGTAAGAGCACCTGTTTTTCCCCTCATCAGTCTTGTTGCCTTTCTCTATACTCGTTCTAGAAACTTGACATCCTTCCTAAAATGATGTTTCCAGGCCTGTATGCAGTACTCAAGGTGATGCCTGACCATTGCCTTATACAAGGGGATAATCACTTCCTTATCCCTGCTCGCATAATTCCTGTACATCATTGACAAGACCCCATGACCTACTGTGGCATACTGTCTGCACTGCTCAGAAAACTTCATAGCTGACTGCACAGTTACCCCCAAGGTCTCTTTCATTCTCCACTACCCTGAGTGTAACAACACCCAGTTGGTACATTTCTCTGAGGTTGCTTCTACCCATATGCAGTACTTTGCATTTGTCAGTGTTAAAACTTCAGTTGTCTCTTCTCAGCCCATCTGCCCAACTTTTCCATATCCTTCTGCAGCAGCAGCATACTGTCATTATTGTTATTAATTACCCTGCCAACCTTTGTATCATCTGCAAACTTTGACATTAAGCTTAATATACCTTCATCAACATCATTTATAAATATACCAAAAACAATGGGCCCAACACCGAACCCCAAGGAACAAAACTAATAACATCAGTCCATGTAGAGCAGTATCCATTGATTATCACCCTGTCTTTTCCCACTCAGCCATCCTTTTATCCATTGTAGCAACTTTCCCTTACTGCTATACTGCTCCGATTTATACAGTAGTCTTCCATAGGCAACAGTATCAAAAGTTTTCCCGAAATCCAAATATATGATATCAAAATTATTTTTTGCTTCCAGTTCCTTTATGATCATGTCATAGTATCCAATCAAATTGGTCTGACAAGACTTCCTCTTGACAAACCCATACTGTGTCTGAATTATTACTTGTGTCTTGTCTAGAAGATCCTGCAATGCTTCTTTAACCAGTGACTCCATTATTTTCCCTGGAACAGAAGTCAAACTAACAGGTCTGGAATTGAAGATACATTTGCACACCTCTAGTCCATAAGGACTTCCCCTGAGTCCAAGGATGCTCTCATAATTATGGCTAAGGGTTTGCTTACTTCCTTTGCATCACCTTTAATATAACTGGATAGATTCCATCTACATAGGTGCCTTTTTAATGTTTAACTTCAACGATTTCTCATGCACTTTGCTCTCAGTTGTTACAAAATCATTTAACTCCCTGTTAGAGTTTGATAAACATCTGGCCTTCTCCTTCTTGAATAACTCCTCAGTAGATGCAAAATACTCATTTAGTTTGGCAGCTATCTGAGAATGATCATCTACAGTCAGAAACCATTTGTATCAAGTGGCCAATCGGATTTATCCCCTTCACTTTAGAGTTTATATAAGTAAAGAAGTCTTTGTTGTTTTTCTTTGCATCCTTGCCAAAGATTTCTCATAATCTGCCTTTCCTTGCCTTACTTCCTTTGTAACTTGACTACAGACTAGCTTGTATCTACCATAGGCTTCTGTTTCATCTGACAATTTATGTGCATCCTATGCACCATAAATATTTCTTTTCTGCCATGAGTCTCATTAGATCATCTGACATCCCTTTAGGCCTAAACCTAGAACAGTATTTCTTAGTTGGAAGAAAAAGCTTAGTAGCATTATAAATTACTTCTTTGAATGCTTCCCATTTAGAATTTGCTGTTGTTAACATCATCAGTTGGTTCCACAGTATAGAACTTAAAAAAACTTTCAAACCACTGTAGTCATCTTTACGAAAGCAAAAACCCTTCCCTTTACCCCTGATGGTAGTTACATCTTTAAGTTACAAAAGGTGATATAGTTGTACACGTTGGCACTAATAATATTAAGAGTAGGAGACCGGCAGAATTACTTAACAAGTACAGGTCACTGTTGAACAAAAGCCGAGAATTAGGGTTGAATTTGAAAGTGTCTGCAATTCTGCCCAGACACGATAGGAGGGAGTATATGATGAGAGCCTTGTCGATCAATTCGGCCCTGGAAAGATTGTGCAAGGCTCAAGGGGTAGAATTTTTTTCAGCCTGGACTGTACTTGTTAACAGGAGAGATTGCTTCTACAGGGATGGGATACACTTAAATAGAAAGGGTGCAAGAATATTTGCTGATGCTATCGAGGCAGTGTTAGGTGGGTCGAAAAACTGCTAGCTTGGGGGGAGACAAAGACCAATAGATTGACAGTAGCCACTGGCAGAGGTGAAAGAGATTCTTGCACTGCTTCTATTAGAATGAGCAGAAGCCTGAAAAACAAGATGCATGATATTTCAGAGACTGCTGGGAGCCATTGCGGTACAAGTAAACACATGGATTGTGTTAGGGTAGCTAAGAATAGAAACAGGTGCAGGTATACTTGTGTGTACACCAATGCTAGGAGTTTAGTAAATAAATTTGATGAATTTGAGGTATTGCTCAAAACATCGAAGGCAGATATTGTTGAGATATCAGAGACGTGGTGTCACACAGATATAAGGGATGCAGAACTGCAATTTGAGGAGTACAACGTCTACAGAAAGGATAGACAGGATAGGAAGGGGGGAGGGGTTATGCTATTAGTTAAGAAACACATAAAATCCAAGGAAGTCAAGCAAGTCGGCATCACTGGACAGTGCAGTGTCGAGTCAGTTTGGTGTGACATAAGCATTGGGAGATCAAAATTGAGAGTAGGAATGTGCTATAGGCCTAATGAGTCTGATGAGTATAATAAGAAACTGTACAGGGAAATAGAGTGGACCAGTAAATCAGAGAGTCTTATAATGGGGGATTTTAATTTCCCAGATATTGACTGGAATTTGTGGGTTGGTCACTCACACACTAGAAACACTTTTGTGGATTTATTGGATGATTGTTTTCTACATCAGCATGTCCTGGAGGCAACTAGAGGGAGTAATACTCTTGATTTGATTATCAGTAGTGATCCTTCATACATTAAGAATCTGCAGATAAAGGAACCACTAGGTAGCAGTGATCACAGTGTGCTGAAGTGGGATTTACACAAAGAGATAACTACGATCGGGGGTAAAGGGAAGGGTATTTGCTTTCGTAAAGACGACTACGATGGTCTGAGACAGTATTTTAATTCTATACAGTGGGACCAACTGATAACGTTACCAACAGCAAATTCAAAATCGGTAGCATTCAAAGAACTTATCTTGGAACCTATTAGGCTTTACATACCAACTAAGAAATATTGTTCAAGGTTTAGGCCTAAATGGATGTCAGATGAACTAATGACACATATGGCAGAGAAGAAAAAGGCATGGGATACATATAAATTTACATGTGACGCAGAAGCCTATGATAGATATAAGTTGATCCGTAACCAAGTTACAAAGGAGGTTAGGCAGGCAAAGGCAGATTATGAGAAATCTTTGGCAAAGGACGCAAAAAAAACATCAAAGTGTTCTTTACTTATGTAAACTCTAGAAGGAAGGGGATGAATCAGATTGGTCCACTTGATATCGACGGTTCAACTGTTGATGATCCTGCTCAGGTAGCTAACAAACTAAATGAATATTTTGCATCGACATTCACACATAAGGAGTTATTCAGCGAGGGGAATGCCAGAGGTGTATTCAACTCTAGCAGTAAGCTAGATAATCTTGTAATAACTGAGAGTAAAGTGGAGGAGAAATTGTTGAAGATAAACACAAGAAAGGCACCTGGGGTAAATGGGATCTATCCAATTATATTAAATGAGGCAGCAAAGGAAGTAAGCAAACCCTTAGCCATAATTATGAGAGCTTCCTTGGACTCAGGTGTGGTACGCATAGACTGGAGATTTGCAAATGTGACTCGAATTCACAAAGGAGGATCAAAGGCTGACACAAGTAATTATAGACCTGTGAGTTTAACTTCTGTTCTAGGAAAATTAATGGAGGCACTGGTTAAAGAAGCATTGCAGGATCATCTAGACAAGACTTCAGTTATAGCTTGGACACAGCATGGTTTTGTTAAGGGAAAGTCTTGCCTGACCAATTTGATTGGATACTATGATGCAGTCACAAAATAACTGGATGCAGGGAATAACTTTGATATTATATACTTGGATCTTAGAAAGGCTTTTGATACTGTTGCACATGGAAGATTGCTGCATAAATTGGAGCAGTGTGGCATTGGAGGCAAATTGCTGCTATGGATAAAGGGGTGGTTGAGGGGGAGAAGACAGAGAGTGGTAATCAATGGACACTGCTCATCATGGACTAATGTTATTAGTGGAGTCCCTCAGGGTTCAGTGTTGGGTCCATTATTGTTTTCTGTATTTATAAATAATATTGATGACGGTATATCAAGCTTAATGTCCAAGTTTGCAGACGATACAAAGGTTGGCAGGGTTGTTAAGGACACTACTGATGCTATGCTGCTGCAACAGGATCTGGAACGGTTGAGCAGATGGGCTGAGAGGTGGCAAATGAAGTTTAACCTTGAGAAATGTAAAGTACTACATACGGGAAACAGCAAATCCAGAGCAAAGCATCAACTCTGTGGTACTACGCTGACAGTGGTAGTTTCCTGAATTTCCTGGGAACTTGCTTTCTGGGCTGTTGCTCATTCCAATAGAAGCAGTGCAAGAATCATTTCTACCTCTTCCTGTGGCTACTGTTAATCAATTAGTCTGTAAATCCCCCAAGCTAGCAGTTTTCTGACCCACCTAACATAGACAGCTGTCATAGATGCCCATCAGAATGCTGAGTTGGCACCTAATTTCTTTACATTCTCTGCACCTAGCACACACAAAGACATTCTCCATGGCTAGATCAATATCCTGTTTGAGAGAGAGATCAGCAAACAGACATGTTGCAATTTGCACATTTTTTTGAACTTTGATCAGTTGGAGATTCGCCCCTTTTGATTCTCTCTTGAACCACAGTATTTTCACTACTCCACATGCTGGAGTAGTGAAAATCTGGGGCATGATTTCCGTTTAAATACATGTTTAATTAATTTAATTGATTTACATGTTAATTAGTTTAATTAACAATAAAAATTAAAAGGATTTATAAATTTAATTGATTAATTGCCAATACTATACTAAGTATTGGCCATTAAGTATTAATACTACAAATGAGGATAAGGGAGAGGAATTTTGTGTGCACAAAGGATGCTGACATTTTTTAAAATTTTTTTGACTGTTTTTTAGTGCAGTCAACAGATTTTGTTAAATTTGCAATGTGATATATTCAAGAAGATAATTATAGCATTCACTAAACTTACAGGTGGCAATGATGCAGGGTAACAAGCTTGTACATCATCTCTGGGGGGGGGGGAGACACTTCCACACATTACTTATATACCCTGTCCATAATGTTTTTAGTTCTTTTCTAAATTTGTCTAAATCATCCTCTTCCTCAATACCAAATATAATTTTATTCCAACAATCAACTGCCCACTGGCTAAATGCAAATTTCCACACATCTATCCTGCAACCATCCAATTTCAATATATGCCCCTTCATGTATACAGTGGGAGGAAGAGGAAGAATGCAGAACTGAAACCATTCATCATCTTGAGACTAGACACCTGCAACGTTATCTAATCAATGTGATTAAGGCTTTGAATGGATTGAGCAAACTCAATGCTGAGAGCATTATAATAATAATACATTTATTTTTATACTCTGGGACGACCACATGGTCAATGGAGTTTACAAGATTGAAAGAATACAAGAAACAGCACTATATTTAGTATTCACAGTGCTGTTTCTTGTATGTTTTGATCTTGTGAACTCCTCTGGCTATCCCAGAGTATAAACAGAAATTTATTATTATGATAATGCCATCAGCATTGAGCTTTCTCAATCCATTCAAAGCATTAAGCATCCAGTCAGTTCTGCTGTTTACAAAACTGAAGCTGTTCTTGGTAAAAGCACCCTTTTGTTCCCCTCACCAATCCATTGCACTTGTTCCCACAGATCACATCCATCCTAAAATGCACGGCTACTCCCAGGTCTTTTTCATCTTCTACTACATTTAGTGTAGTACCACACAGTTGGAATGTTAATCTGGGATTACTGCTACTCATATGCAGTACATTGCATTTGTCAATGTTAAACTTCAGTTGCCATTTCTCAGCCCATCTCCATAATTTTCCAGATCTTGTTGCAGTATGTTTTGTTGATTTTGCCTGACATACCTTCATCAATATTGTTAATAAATGTAGAAAACAACAATAAGCCTATCAGTGAACCTTGTGGGACTTTACTGATAAGTTCAGTGCCCATTGATAACTACCCTGCCTTCTCCCACTCAACCATCCCTTTATCCATAGCAGTAACTTGTCTTTTATGTGCAACACTATCAAAAGCTTTCCTGAAATCCAAATGTATGATATAAAAGTAATTTTTCATCCCATTTTTTTGTTACTGCATCATAATATCGAATTCCTGTGCACACTTGGTGTTTTCCATTTAATTATATCTTGTGAAGTACTCCATCTCTGCGATCCCCCCTTCAACCTCCCTACTCACTGAAGTAAGCTCCCTCTTCACCCCCCTATGATTAAAGGCCCCACCCCAAAAGCTCCCAAATTTGTATTGACTGAGAAAATTATTCAAATTGTGAAACCAAAACTGTTATGATTTCCAAAAGAAGTCTATCAGAAATGCCTCCAGAAGGTCCATGTGTTGAAATCAGTGTATGTTGTCAAGCAGGCAACTTCAATGGAAAAACATCCAAATAACCAGTAAGTGCCATTTCACAAATATTAGTTCAGGCCTTGAATTTTTTTGATGTCAACTCATATAAATCACAAATAAAGTTTTTTTTAGAAAAAATTAATTACTTTTGCTCTTTTTTGACTGTTGTATTTTTTTTTTTTTTTTTTTACCATTTATGACCACAAATACTATTTATTGTAAATTAAATATCAGTCAAAAAACAGTATATTCAGAAAACTGACTAGACTACTCCTTTTTGAATTAGTTCCTACAGCACCTCCTCAAAATGTTTCCCATCGTCTTCAGAGTCCTACTACAATCGTTATTACCTTGGGACCCCCTATTCC
Organism: Mastigoproctus giganteus; assembly: GCF_048544385.1. Classification (NCBI taxonomy): domain Eukaryota; kingdom Metazoa; phylum Arthropoda; class Arachnida; order Uropygi; family Thelyphonidae; genus Mastigoproctus; species Mastigoproctus giganteus. The sequence goes on along the minus strand of NC_143578.1, from coordinate 175,115,187 downwards.
TCAATATCGGAATGGTCAAATAACTCATTATGGGATCCAGTTTCATAAATCTTCAGAATCTACCCCATCAGAGCGTAATATAACAGAAACACGCATGGTTTTCAGGTACTTTCCTCTTTTAATCTGTTGACTTAATAATAAATTAAATGCCTATTGGTTGACCTTTAACTTTTCATTTTATAAGTACAGAATTTTTTCTTTTAATACTCATCAGTGGCATGACCATTGAAGCAGTGTGCAGCATCCATACTAGAAGTTGCACACTCACAACTACTACCTCGTATAACCGACTTCATTGTGAACATTATGTATATTTACATTGCTGATTATAAATGGTCCTGAATTGTAACAAGCAGTTGCTTTGGTATGTGTTTACATCATTTAACTTGAAGGTTTTCATGTTGTGAGGGACAGTTCATTTACTGTATTCATAGGCTTTTTTTTTGCCTAGGATTTTTCAAACAAAATTTTATGAGTTTTATTTATCCTACATGAACATTCCTCCATAATTTCTTGTGATGGGGGGGAAGTTGTGTGGATTAATATCCATAATGTTAATGGATATTAATTGATTGAATGAATAATATTTTATGCATATACATTTTCTGTTAATCTTATTCATCATTACCAAACTACTCTTTAATACATATCAGATAAATCAAATTTGGATTGTAGATTTTATGTGCATCTGAACTAGTCAAGTTATTTTTTTCACTTTTTATTATATTTACAGTAAACCAAGGTAAGGAAACAAAGTCCACATGATATGTACCCTTAAAACTAAATTTATTAAATTTACTTTCCCCATCTCATCCAAACTTCACTCCAGCAGGATCGTGCAAAAAGTGCATTGTTTGAATTAATTGCTATTGTAGCAGCTTTTGCCACCCTCTGTTGAATGATTCTGATTGGTAATCATTACACTAGTTTAATATGAAATTTTAGCCAATAGATATGATAATTATTCAACACCTTTTTAGCCAAAAGCAATGGTGACTTTTCTGATCAATTTGTTCTGATTGATAATCATTACACTAGTTTAATATGAAATTTTAGCCAATAGATATGATAATTATTTAACACCTTTTTAGCCAAAAGCAATGGTGACTTTTCTGATCAATTTGAATTGGAGTGAAATTTCAAATAAATAAGGTCTTTTTAGTTTAAAAAAGTCAACTGAAAATTAAAAATTAATAATTAATTGTAAATTAATAAAATTTTTAAGAAACTAATAAAAATGAAATTAATATATAATGTTATTATCCAAGCAATATTAGCATGACCTTTCTACAGCATAACCATCCAGGATGCCTACATACATATTTACAACTTCCATCCTGGGGATCAGAGCACAAATAGTAATATATCCAGATCTTGAAAAAGTAATCTTGGAATAGCTAATGATGATGCATGCAAAAAACATTCCCAAAGATGTAAATCTTTTAAAAATTAAGGCTGAATTGTGCATCAGATGAACATTTAAGAATTAATGGATAATGACACAGGCAGTATCCTATGTTTGATATACACTGTTAAACATTTTAAGGTTCATGCAAGTGTTTTTATGTTTCAGTGCAGTCTCTCAGTGTAAGGAAACGTTGGAGATAATAGTGGCAAAAACCAGGTGGGCTGTGTTGACAAAAAAAAAAACACTTATTATTTTTAGTTTCATTCCTTCATATTATGTGCAGTTTAGCTGTATTTAATGTCTTTTGAGCAGTTTTTCATAATAATTTCAAAAATATTGGTTGTCATTGCATTGAGATATCAAGCCCTGTTTGTGAAGGCAAAGAAAACAAATAGTTGTATTCACCTTTTATTCCATAATTAGTTCATTATTTATTTCTAATTAAAATTAATGCCCAATGCACAAGCAGCAGGCTTAGTTGCTGCATCCATATGGTACTTTATAAACCCCATAGTTATATGTTGTTAGTGACTAATTTTGTTTTTAGATTTCCCAGTATGTTTGAGTACTCCTAATGCATATTTGCCTATAAGTTTGTGTTCTTATAACACCGGCACCTACCTTGTTTTTATATTAGAGTTCCACTTTGTAAGGCTGATAGCACTAAAATTAAAACTCTTCTTTTATTGTACAACTTTGTGTATGCTATATTATATGCTACAGTTCAAGCTCTTTATAGTGACCCTCCTTTTAACATCCCAACACATTATAATGACCCATGTGGTAGGTTCTGGACAATTTTTCATAAACCTAAAATTTCACATTTATCATATAGAATGTAAAACAGGGTTTTGCATTCTATATGACAACTGTGAAAGAAGACAGATTCTCTATAATGATCAAAAAATTTCTACCACTCTCGATTTTTACTTGTTTTTTATTATAATATTTACATTTAAAATTGAAAGAACTTGTAGACTGACCATGCAAAATTACTCATTTGAAATTTTCCATGCTCATTGGCATAATGAAATGAACTTTGACTAAAAGTTAATTTCGTTATACTGTATAACGAAATACTACAGTATGTAGTATTTCGATATAACTCCTATGAAGTGGGTAGCTTTGCCATTCACAGACAAAATTAAGATATTACAAGCTTCACATAACAGCATGTATTCTAAGACCAACATCACTAAACAGTTTGTCATTCCTACAAGTGCACTGTCCACCACTCTGAAAGATCAAAACAAATTGAAATCTTAGACAAATCTGCTGCACCAGATAAGGTCAAAACAGCTAAAGTATTTGGATCTTTAAAAGGTACACGTGGAATATCCAACGATTATTTATATTAAAGATGTTCCCATAGATGGAAATCTTTTGAAAACCAAGCTGAATAATTTACCCGTCAAATGAATATTGAAGATTTCAAGTATTCCGCTGGAGAGTAATATTAATTGCTGTATAGTGCAAGAAGTCACTAGCTTTTGCTGCATTGGCAAAAAAAAAAAAAAAAAAAACACCACCACCAAGTTGATAAGAAAATACAGATTATATGCTTCCCTCCTCACAAAGGTCATCCATTTGACCTTTGAATTTATTTAAACTGTCAGCCTGAACTACCTGCGATGGCAGCTTGTTCTAACAATCAGTGAGTTACAGGCTAAAAGGAAACTTCCTACAATCTACTAAACCTCAACCCCTGTAATTTGAATTTATGGCTTCTAGTTCTGAAATTCATTATAACAGTGAAAATTTCACCTTCATCCATTTTAGTAATCCCTCTCAGAGCCATTTAAACTTCAATCAGGTCACCTCTGAAGTGCATGGTTGTCAAGCTCTGTAGTCCACATAATTGGTTTCTTTCCTACTATGGTCACCCTTTTGCCGATCTCACTATGAAAGTTGCCCGTCTTTGGACCCTTTCAAAGGGTCCCCCAAATGTAGTCTTAGAATTGCCTTATACAGTGAGGTTATGACCTCCATATCTCTGCAGGATAATGTTCAATAAATCATCACTACAACACCATGGGCTTTCCTGGTTGCCTACACTGTTAAGAAAACTTACTATCTGCCTGTATTGTAACTCGCAGATACCTTTCTGTAATTTAACCTGTCTATAATTTAACCCCACTAAGTGTATAATTTATTTGTGTGTTGCTATTCCCCATTTATTTGGGCAGGACACATAGCTCAAAGACATGATGACAGGTGGACTAAGAAAATAACAGAATGTCACCCAAGAGGAGCTAGAAGAAAACTTGGAAGACAACAACGGAGATGTCAGATGAAATTCATGAGTTTATGGGTAGTAAATGGATAGCCATTGCACAAAACAGAAGGAACTGGAAAGTTGTTGGAGAGGCCTTCATCCTTCAGTGGATTGAAAATGGCTGATGATGATGATGATGATTACCCAAATGGTAGGACCCTCCATTTAGCAGCATTAAAATATGGCTTCCACTTCTCTGATCATCTTTGAAGTCTGTTCGTATCATCCTAAAGGAGCGCTGGTTGGCACCGATCATTAACGACTCTGCTAATTGTTACGTCATCTGCAAATTTTAACATCATGCTTTCTACCGCTTTGTCGATGTCATTTAACAAAATGAGAAACAGCAGTGGTCCAAGAACCAATCATTGAGGGACTCCACTGCTGACATAACACCAATCTGAAGAATATCAATTAATCACAACACATTGTCTTGTGCCCTGCAGCCAGTCAGCAATCCATCTTAGAATGTTACCAGTAATCCTAACTTGTTCAAGCATATGCAGTAACCTCTAATGAGGGACTGAGTCAAATGCTCTTCTAAAATCCAAATAAACTGTGTCAAAATTGTTTCCTAAATCCAGCTCATGAAGACCTCCAAAATAGCCTACTATGTCACTATAACACAGAAGAGAACAGGCAGTGGATTTTCGGCTGCTGAAAAGGAATAAGTAGTTTTGATTTTTTTACCGTATCCTTCGTTAATTAACATATTACATTGTGTTCTACAAAGATATTAAATAGGCTTAGTAGCATTTGTTAGCTTATTTTTTTACACTTAACTATTGATTTTGTAAGTTACAACTCACCGCTCGTACCGGTGTTGGCACCAATATTGTTGAACTTGTCACCAGTGTTGTAGTCGATTAGATATAGTATAACGTATATCTTGAACTGTTTGCGTAAGGTATAACATAAAACTAGATAGCATAATAGCAGTGTATGAGGAATCTGTTAGCTTAGTATAGTGTTATCAATTAATTCAATTTCATTTTTAATTAAAGGTCATAAAGGTCTCAGAGATTTTTTAGGTTCTGTACAGTGGGAACAACTGATGATGTTACCAACAGCAAATTCAAAATGGGAAGCATTCAAGGAAGTAATTTTGGAAGCGACTAGACGTTTTGTTCCCAGTAAGAAATGCTGCTCAAGGTTTAGGCCCAAATGGATGTCAGATGATCTAATGAGACTCATGGCAGAGAAGAAAAATGCATGGGATGCTCATAAATTGTCAGGTGACACAGAAGCCTATGGTAGATATAATCTAGTCTGTAATGAAGTCACAGAGGAGGTTGGGCCAGCGGAGGCAGATTATGAAAAATCTTTGGCAAAGGATATAAAGAAAAACAGGAAAGACTTCTTTACTTATATAAACTCTAAGAGGATGAATCAAATTGGATCACTTGATATCACTGGTTGGACTGTAGATGATCAGTCTCAGATAGCTGCTGAACTAAATCAGTAATGGCATCTACATTCACACATAAGGAATTATTCAAGTATGAGAGGACCAAATGTTTATCAAACTCTAACAGGGAGTTAAATAATTTTGTAATAACTTAGAGCAAAGCAGAGGAGAAATTGTTGAAGGTAAAAAACATAAGTTAACATAAGAAAGACACCTGTGGTAGATGGGATCTCTCCAGTTATATTAAAGGAGGTGGCAAAGGTAGTAGGCAAACCCTTAGTCATAATTATGAGAACATCTTTGGACTCGGGGGGGAAGTCCCCACGGACTGGAGATATGCAAATGTATCTCCAGTTCACAAAGGGTGACAAGTGTAATTACAGATCTGTTAGTTTGACTTCTGTTCCAGGGAAAATAATAGTCAGTGGTTAAAGAAGCACTGCAGGATCATCTAGACAAGACATCAGTGATAATTCGGACACAGCATGGGTTTTTCAAGGGGAAGTCTTGTCTGAAGAATTTGATTGGATACTGTGATATGGTGACAATGGGACCTGATGCACAAAATAATTTTGTTGTCATATACTGGGATTTCAGGAAAGCTTTTGATACTGTTGCATATGGAAGACTACTATGCAAATTGGAACACTATGGAATTAAGGGCACATTGCTACAATGGATAAAAGGATGGTTGAGTGGTAGAAGGCAGAGAGTGGTAATCAATGAACTGGGATATCTGCCTTCGTTTGCTCTTCATGGATTAATGTTATTACTGGTGTCCCTCAGGGTTTGGTGTTGGGCCTATTGTTGTTTTCTATCGATGATATTGACCAAGGTATATCTATATCAAGCTTAATATCAAAGTTTGCAGATCATACTAAGTTTGTGATAGTTGATAATAACCCGAGGGAGGGGCTCACATCTGGTGAGTATTGGCTTGGCACACTCAGGATCCTGAGCTGGATATCATCATTCTTCTCTTTTTTGGTGATTTCCTCCTACTTTTCTCTTTCTCTCTCTCTCTCTCTCTCTCTCTCTCTCTCTCTCTCTCTCTCTCTCTCTCTCTCAGGCTACTCAATTTTTTTTTGTCTGGTGGAGCATAAGTCTGGAGATATGCAAATGTATCTCCAGTTCACAAAGGGTGACAAGTGTAATTACAGATCTGTTAGTTTGACTTCTGTTCCAGGGAAAATAATAGTCAGTGGTTAAAGAAGCACTGCAGGATCATCTAGACAAGACATCAGTGATAATTCGGACACAGCATGGGTTTTTCAAGGGGAAGTCTTGTCTGAAGAATTTGATTGGATACTGTGATATGGTGACAATGGGACCTGATGCACAAAATAATTTTGTTGTCATATACTGGGATTTCAGGAAAGCTTTTGATACTGTTGCATATGGAAGACTACTATGCAAATTGGAACACTATGGAATTAAGGGCACATTGCTACAATGGATAAAAGGATGGTTGAGTGGTAGAAGGCAGAGAGTGGTAATCAATGAACTGGGATATCTGCCTTCGTTTGCTCTTCATGGATTAATGTTATTACTGGTGTCCCTCAGGGTTTGGTGTTGGGCCTATTGTTGTTTTCTATCGATGATATTGACCAAGGTATATCTATATCAAGCTTAATATCAAAGTTTGCAGATCATACTAAGTTTGTGATAGTTGATAATAACCCGAGGGAGGGGCTCACATCTGGTGAGTATTGGCTTGGCACACTCAGGATCCTGAGCTGGATATCATCATTCTTCTCTTTTTTGGTGATTTCCTCCTACTTTTCTTTCTCTCTCTCTCTCTCTCTCTCTCTCTCTCTCTCTCTCTCTCTCTCTCTCTCTCTCTCTCTCTCTCAGGCTACTCAATTTTTTTTTGTCTGGTGGAGCATAAGTCTCAGGCTTCCTTGTACACCATATGGCTAATAATAATAACAGTAATGACAGTATGCTGCTGCAAAAAGATCTGGAAAAGTTGGGCAGATGGGCTGGGAAGTGATAAATGAAGTTTAACATTGACAAATGCAAAGTACTGAATATGGGTAGCAGTAACCTCAGAGAAATGTACCAGCTATGTGGTGGAGTCAGATATGAAGTTTTCTGAGCTGTACAGACAGGCTGCCAAAGTAGGTCATGGGGTCTTGTCAATGATATACAGGAATTTTGCGATCAGGGATAAGGAAGTGATTAACCTTTTGTATAAGGAATTGGTCAGGCCACACCTTGAGTATGTGTACAGGTCTGGAAGCCTCATTTTAGTAAGGGTGTAGAGTTTCTAGAATGACTACAGAGAAGGGCAAGAAGAAGGGAAAAGCTCTTTTGTAGAAAGGCTGAATTTCTGCAAATTGCAGCTTCTGGAGATTAGTCACCTGCGAGGTGATCTGATTAAGGGGTATAAGGCCTTGAATGGATTGAGCAGGCTCAATGCTGATGGAATTCTTCCTTTTGCTCAAATTACAAACATGACGATGCATAGATTCGCACTGAGTAAAGACAGTTGTTGAAAAGATCTGCAGAAGTTTGCCTTTAACCAGCAGGTAGTTGATTACTGAAACAAACTTCCATCTGTTGTTGTGGAAGTTGAAAGCTTAAATAAATTCAAGGTAGAACTAGACAAAGATTTGTAACGAATGGATCAGTGAAATGGGAAGTGTTTTTTTTTTTTTTTTTTTTTTTTTGTGGCTGAGGCTGTACACGCTTGCTTTCTTGCACAGGGGCCTCTTCTAATGCTAATGCTACCATCAAGGGTAGAGGGAACGTCTTTTGCTTTCATAAAGGTGACTACAGTGGTCTAAGACAGGTTTTAATTCTACACAGTGGGATCAACTGATTATGTTACCAACAGAAAATTCTAAATGATAAGCATCCAAGGACTTAATTTTGAATCCTACTAGGCTTTCCAAACAAACTAAGAAATACTGTTCATGGTTCATGCTTAAATGGACATAGGATTAGTAATAGACACATGTGATGCGAGAAAGCAAGTGTATGAGCTTATGTAGCATCAGCCTAAAAAAAAAATTCACACAAGTATTCCCTCTAAATGTTTGTCCAGTTTCTCCTTGAATTTATTTAACCTATCAACTTCCACAACGACGGACGGAAGTTTGTTCCAGCAATTAATTAACTTCCCACTGGCTAAAAGCAAATCTTGGTAAGAGGATCTCTTCATTCCCCCCACCAATCTTGTTGCCCTTCTCTGTACACACTCAAGCAAATCTACATTCTTCCTAAAATGAGGTCTCCAGACCTGTATGCAGTACTCAAGGTGTGGCCAGACAAAGCTTGCCTTATACAAAGGGATAATCACCTCCTTTTTCCTTGCTAGCAAAATTCCTGTATATCATTGACAAAAGCCGATGACCTGCTCTTGCAGCCTCTCTGCATTGCACAGAAAACATCATATCTGACTGCACAATTACTCCCAGGTCTTTTTCATTTTCTACCACCCTAAGTGTAGTACCACACAGTTGGTACATTACTCTGAGGGGAACTTTTACCCATATGCAGTACTTTGCATTTGTCAATGTTAAACTTCAGTTGCCACTTCTCAGCCCATCTGCCCAAATTTTCTAGATCTTGTTGCAGTAGCACACTGCCATTACTGCCATTAACAACCCTGCCAATATTTGTATCATCTGCAAACTTCAACACTAAGATGTTATATCTTATATATAATGATGAAGGTATATCAACACTATTCATATACCTTCATCAATATCATTGATAAATAAACAAAACAATAGTGGGCCCAACACTGAACCCTGTGAAACTCCACTAATAACATTAGTCCATGAAGAGCAGTGCCAATTGATTACCACCCTTTGTCTTCTCCCATTTAACCACCCTTTTAACCATTGTAGCAACTTAATCTTAATGCCATTCTGCTCCAATTTGTACAGTAGTCTTCCATGCGCAACAGTGTCGAAAGCTTTCCTGAAATCCAAGTATATGATATTAAAATTATTTTTTGCACCTAGTTCCTTTGTAACCACATCATAGTTTCCAATCAAATTTGTCAGACAAGACTTTCCCTTAACAATCCCCTTCAGTGTCTGAATTATTGCTGAAGTCTTGTCTAGATGATCCTGCAATGCAACTTTAACCAGTGACTCAATTATTTTACCTGATACATAAGTTAAACTAACTGGTCTGTAATTTCCTGTGTCACCCTTCAATCCCCCTTTGTGAATTGGGGATACATTGGCACATCTCCAGTCTGTGGGGAACTCCCCTGAGTCCAAGGATGCTCTCGTAATTATGGCTAAAGGTTTGCTTAGTTCCTTTGCCACCTCCTTTAATATAACTGGATAGATTCTATCCATCCCAGATGCCCTTCTTATGTTTAACTTCAGCAATTTCTCCTCCACTTTACTCTCAGTTATTACAAAATCATTAAGCACCCAGCTACGATTTGATATCCTTCTGGCATTTTCCTTCCTTAATAATTCCTTTTGTGTGAATGTAGATGCAGAACAATCATTCAGTTTGTTTGCTATCTGAGCAGGATCATCAACAGTCGAACTATCGATATCAAGTGGACCAATCTGTTTCATCCCCTTTCTTTTAGAGTTTATAGAAATAAAGTAATCCTTGCTGTTTTTCTTAGATTCCTTTGCCAAAGATTTATCATAATCTGCCTTCGTTTGCCTAATCTCCTTTGTGACTTGATTACAGACTAGCTTATATCTGCCATAGACTTCTGTATCGCCTGATAATTTATATGCATCCCATGCATTTTTCTTCTCTGTAACGAGTCTCATTGGTTCATTTAACAACTATTTAGGCTTAAATTTTGAAACAATATTTTATTTTATTTTTTGGCTGATTCTGCATAAACTTGCTTTTGTGCATCGTAGACCTCAACTAATGCTAATGCTAAAAGTTAGTTAAGCATAATTTACCCTTAACAAAGCCATATTATGTGTCCTTCAGAATGCCAGTCTACCTAAATGTCCCTGCATTGCAGTCTTACTCATTACTTCTATGATTTTTTACTACCACTGAACTCAGACTAACTGGTCTGTAATTACCAACTTACTTTTAGAACTGCCTTCATGTATTTGTCATACCTTGTCAGTTCTCCAGTTCAAAGGAATCTCTGCTGCATTTAGAGATGTCCTTAAAATTAATCTCAGTGGTTGAATACACTCCTTTGGCGGTCTCTCTCAAAACTACTCGGTGTATGCCATGAAGTCTGGTGGCCTAACTTGCCTTTACCTCAGAAATTTTTCTAATAACCAATCATCTGTAATTATGAAATCAGTAATTTCATATTGCTCACACTCACTTACACAGTCTCATCTCAGTATGAAGGGTCTTTTCTCAGTAAAGACCATCTTTTCCAATGCAAAAGTACCTATTCAATTCATCAACAATATCAGATGGGTTTTCTAAGCCTTTCCCACACCCAGTGCCCATGGATCTAATCTGATTCGCTTTCTTCTTCTTCTTTCTTGTTTGCATACATACAGATCTTGTCCCCATTCTTGTCTCTCTTAGCCAGCATTTTCTCATACACAGCTTGGGTTTTCTAACTTTATCTATAGTACTATTACAAATCAACTTTTATCTCTTGTAGGCGTTAGTACTTTTCATTGCTCTGTAACTATCCCATGCTATCTTTTCTGCTCTAGCCAGCTCTGCAGTCATTCATTTTAGCATCCTCCTCCTCCTCCTGTAATATTTTCTTATTGGCATGTGTGCATGCATGGCTTCTGTGACTTTTGTTTTAAAAGTATTCTATAATTCAAATATATTTGCCATTTCTAGGCAATTGACCCAATTCATAGATGCAATATAGCAACTTAAATTGTCAAAGTTCCTTCTTCTCAAGTTAAAACCCATGCCTTTACCTTTAACTACTGCAACATCATTCTTCATCTTCAGGTAACAATTGCATGATCACTTCCTGATAATGGTTATTGTACTTTAGACCCTGTGATGTCATATGATTTATTGGTGATGATTTCAAGAATATTCTCACCCCTAGTACTTTTTATAGCATGCTGGTACAAATAATAATCATATAGTTTATTTTAAAAAAATTTTTCTCCATAGTGAGTTTCCCTCACAATTTTTTCAGTCATACTGTGGCTGATTAAAGTCACTTGCTTGCCCATTCCATCTGCATGTAGAGACTCTCGTTATACTTTTCACAATCTTCTTGTCTGTAGATTACACCTTTGCTTCCAACTAACTCACACCACAAGATTCTGTGCTAGTGGACATAAGTTCAGATTCAGCAAAAGCTCTTTTTGCACTCAGGATGCTTTTAAGCAGCCTGAGTGCAAAAATGGTGGTGTCCACCATCCCTTCTATCTTTTCGAAATATGTTATACGTACCATAGTGGAACTCATCATCCACAATTTCCAGGTGGTGCACGTTTCTGTTAGCCCTATTATGTCAGCATTAGTTGCCCTAGCCAAGGGTTTTCATTCAACTATTTTATTGACTCCTGACATTACTGTAGTCACAATTAATAATAAATATTCTTCTATAGTTTACTACCCTGAAGGTAGTTACATGCTCTTTGAAAGTATTTAGGCTTGTTTTCCTATCTTTCTCATCTTGCTCATTTGAAACATTGCTACCCTTTGAATATCTTATCAATATTGGCTGTTCAGGCAACAAACAAGAATTCTTGAGGGGAGTGTAAGGATGAGTTTTACCCATATCTCATCAGAGATGTGTGGAAATTTGCCTTTAGCCAGCGGGTAGTTGATTGCTAGAACAAAATTCCTTCTCTCGTTGTGAAAGTTAATAGCTTAAATAAATTCAGGGAGGAACTGGAGGAACTTTTAGAGGGAATGAATGTGTTAAATGGTTTTTTTTTTTTTTTTTTTTGGCTGATGCTACATGAGCTTGCTTTTTTGCATCACATGCATCTACTACTACTATAAACATGGATCTGTATCACCCTTCACCCCCTCCTTCCAACTAGCAGTTTCTCCTGAATCCTTACGGTATCGTCAATGATACTGGCAGAAATCATTCTTTCACCACCTTTCTTCAAATGCATACTCCCTCTACAAAATAGATTCCTTCTACCTACAAATGCAGGCCACACTAATTGAAATCTCCCCTCCCCCCATAGAACCCTGCAGGTTCCCTTAAGTCTTGAGTTAATCCACAAGTCTTTCACCATATATTCAGTCCTGTTATGTCTGGGCATAATTGCAAACATGTACACATTCTGACCTAACTCGTGTTATTTTTTCAGCATGGTCCTATATTTTTCCAACAGATGGTCATTTAGTATCATTAGCCACCCACATGTATAATAATGCTCTCTTTACCTCCCTTAAAATCTCTTAACCTGTTCATAACATCATCAGTTGTTGCTCAGACAAACACATTCTGGTTCTGGACCACCTGTCTTCATTACAAAAAAATGTTACCTGTTTTCCTGGAAACAGTCTCACAATAAAACTCAGTCATATTCAACCAGAGCAGTATACACTTGATTATTCTTTTCTTGGACCCGAGTCTAGGGCAAAAAATCGTTTCTTCAGTAATTCAAATTCTTCTTGTAACGCACCAAGTTTTAGTTTAAGATCAGTACAGTAATACCCCCGAAGTTACGCGATAGGTGGGTCCGACGAAAATCGCGTAAGTCGAATTCGCGTAAGTCGGGGTACAACTTTGCATATAAATACATATAAATTTTGCTTAATTGGGACCAAGGACTAACAAAAACACTAGTTTAGAAGAAAAATATTAATAAAATTGCAGTTTTTTATACATATTAATACAAAATATGTATTAAAAAAACAAATGACTTACGTTAAAAAGTTATTTCGATGTCGATGGCTTCATAAAATCTAACAAATTCGCCTGACGACACAGCGCCTTCTTTTTTTCACGCAGAATTTCTTCGTAGCAAGCTAATAATTTTTTTTATTCCTTGCTTTGTAGCTATAACACGTTCTTCGTTGGAGTCTATGTTTTCTAAAATTTTTAAGCCCTTTACAATTGAGCCCTTTTCAATTTTCAACCTGTCAAGTTTGCAATTGTCATGTGCTTTTCGCCGTTGCTTCATTTAGGCCTGTAGCACGTGCAATATCACATGGTCTTTCATTTCGCTCAAAGCGTTTCACAATTTCATATTTTTTTTCTATCGACAGAGGTGGACTGGCCATAAGCCTTACCGGGGCCAGTGTAACCCCGGTGGGCCAGTGTGATTTTGGCCATAAACCATAGTATGAGGCCACTATAAATTTTCCAGGGTAAGAATTTTTGACCCAGTCCGCCTCTGTTTATCGATAATTGCTTTTCTTTTTCTCTCTGAATCTGCAGTGTCTTCACCAGGACGCCTTTTCACACCTTTTAATTAATTATTTTAATTATTTTTAGGGAATAAAGCGCAATTACAAAACGAGGAGGCACGCTTGATACGCATAAACAAAGCTGCGCGCATGTAGCAACTGAATAAACAACACCATAAAGGCAGAGATACACTATTAACACCCCACATTTCTAGGGGTTACTACCATAAAACAATAAAAATCCAGTTGCGTTTCTGCTAGTGAAATCTGTTATAAACTGGTAGTAAACTCGATCTAATTGCATTTGCGATTATACCGATAGCTGGAATTGTGTTGGTTTTTACGTTATTATGGTGAAATGTGTTTCCCCTTCACTGATATAAAAAACATAAAAGCAGCAAAGTTGAATTTTGTTCATCTTTCGCTCTCATTCTCCGCCGTCGCACCGTATATCGATAACATATGAAAAACGACCTTGAAGATAGTGGGCGGCAGCGTTGCCAAACGAAAAAATCAAGAACCGCGTAACTCTGAGTTCGCGTAAGTCGGGGTAGCGTAAGTCGGGGTATTACTGTATACTCCTTACACGAGTTGTAAAGAAACGAGTCATCAGTTGAGCTAGGTCTCTCTACTAGACAAGCCTTAGAACACATGACACAGGCTATACAAAATAATGACATCGCAACTCACACCAGAAATTCCACAGGCATTTCTGTTTGATTCCCGATGCTTTTGGACATTGCTTTGTAAATGAACTTTGCTCTCTAAATGAACGGCAGTGTTAGGTGGGTCGGAAAACTGCTAGCTTGGTTGGAGACAAAGACCAATAGATTGACAGTAGCCACTGGCAGAGGTGAAAGAGATTCTTACACTGCTTCTATTAGAATGAGCAGAAGACTGAAAAACAAGATGCATAATATTTCAGAGACTGCTGGGAGCCATTGCGGTACAAGTAAACACATGGGTTGTGTTAGGGTAGCTAAGAATAGAAACAGGTGCAGGTATACTTGCGTGTACACCAATGCTAGGAGTTTAGTAAATAAATTTGATGAATTTGAGGTATTGCTCAAAACATCAAAGGCAGATATTGTTGGGATATCAGAGACGTGGTGTCACACAGATATAAGGGATGCAGAACTGCAATTTGGGGAGTACAACGTCTACAGGAAGGATAGACAGGATAGGAATTGGGGAGGGGTTATGCTATTAGTTAAGAAACACATAAAAACCAAGGAAGTGAAGCCAGTCGACATCGCTGGACAGTGCAGTGTTGAGTCAGTTTGGTGTGACATAAGCATTGGGAGATCAAAACTGAGAGTAGGAGTGTGCTATAGGCCTAATGACTCTGATGAATATAATAAGAAACTGTACAGGGAAATAGAGTGGGCCAGTAAATCAGAGAGTCTTATAATGGGGGATTTTAATTTCCCAGATGTTGACTGGAATTTGTGGGTTGGTCACTCACACACTAGCAAGGCTTTTGTGGATTTATTGGATGATTGTTTTCTACATCAGCATGTTCGGGAGGCAACTAGAGGGAGTAGTACTCTTGATTTGATTATCAGCAGTGATTCTTCATGCATTAAGAATCTGCAGATAAATGAACCACTAGGTGGCAGTGATCACAGTGTGCTGAAGTGGGATTTACTCAAAGAGGTAACTACCATTAGGGGTAAAGGGAGGGGTTATTGCTTCCGTAAAGACAACTACGATGGACTGAGACAGTATTTAAATTCTATACAGTGGGACCAACTGATGATGTTACCAACAGCAAATTCAAAATGGGAAGCATTCAAAGAACTTATCTTGGAAGCTACTAGGCTTTACATACCAACTAAGAAATATTGTTCAAGGTTTAGGCCAAAATGGATGTCAGATGAACTAGTGAGGCATATGGCAGGGATGAAAAATGCATGGGATACTTACAAATTAACACATGACACAGAAGCCTATGATAGATACAAGTTGATATGTAAGCAAGTTACAAAGGAGGTTAGGCAGGCGAAGGCAGATTACGAGAAATCCTTGGCAAGGGATGCAAAGAAAAACAGCAAAGAGTTCTTTACTTATGTAAACTCTAGAAGGAAGGGGATGAATCAGATTGGTCCACTTGATATTGATGGGTCAACTGTTGATGATCCTGCTCAGGTAGCTAACAAACTAAATGAATATTTTGCATCGACATTCACACATGAGGTATTTTGAATGAACAGAGGGGTGAAGTGAAAGTGGGTTTTTTTTTTTTTTTTTTGGCTGATGCTGCATAAGCTTGCTTTCTTGCATCAAATGCCTCTACTAATGCTAATGCTAACTTTGTAGCATGCATTATTTAAATAAAATTTGAACTTTATTAAAGATTATGAAATTTAAATTTTCAATATATTACAGAATATATATTTAACAAAATATTGCAGAAATTAAATTGCAGACAAAACTTTAATCACTAAAGAAGTTCGGCAATCTCCAAGGCAGAATGCGCTGGTCACACAGCGGGGCTAGTTATGTCGGTGACTCTATTGGCAGAGAAATGGGTAATATATTATGCAAAAAGGATAGGTGGAACAGTACCAGGGTATGTCTGCCATTTGCAAAAGTTGATGATGTTGTAGAGCAGATATCATCTTTTAAGGGCACAAAGGTGATACTGTTGTACACATTGGCACTAATGGCCTTAAGAATAAGAGATCTGCAGATTAAACTAACAAGTACAGGTCAATGTTGAAAAAAAGTTGCAAGTTAGGGTTAAATTTGAAAGTGTCTGTAATTCTGCCCAGACATGATATGAGGGAGTATAGGTTGAAAGCTTTGTTAATCAATTCTGCCCTGGAGACATTCCGCAAGTTTCATGGCTTAGAAGAATTTTTTTAGTGTGATCTGTGCTGCTAACAGGAGAGACAGCTTCTACAGGGATGGGATACACTTAAATAGAAAGGGTGCAAGAATATTTGCTGATGTTATCGAGTCAGTATTAGATGGGTCAGAAAACTGCTAACTTGGGGGAGGGATTCAGAGACTAAAAGATTAACAGTAGCAGCAGGCAGACTCGAAAGTGATCCTTGCACACTTCTTTTGGAATGAGCAGCAGCCTGGAGAGCAAGTTGTTGGGAATTTCAAGAACTGTTGGAAGTCAGCATGTAACAAATAAATACATGGGCTGAGTTAGGGTAACTAAGAGTAATCACAGGTGCATGTATATTTGAATGTACACCAATGATAGAAGTTGTTGTTGTTGTTGTTATTTGATTTTTAATAGCATTAGCAACTAAGGCCATATTGCTCCGCATGATAGAAGTATAGTAAAGAAATTTGATGAATTTGAAGTGCTGGTCAAGACATCAAATTATTTTACAGTACTTCTAGCATTGCAGTGCAGAATTGGAATTTGAGGAGTACTATGTGTACAGAAAGGAGTACTATGTGTACAGAAAGGATAGACAGAGTAGGAAGGGAGAAGGGATTATGCTGTTAGTTAAGAAACACATAAAATCTAAGGAAGTGAATCCAGTTGACATTGGTGGACAGTTTAACGTTGAGTCAGTTTGGTGTGACCTAAGCACTGGGAAAAGAAAAATGAAGGTAGGAGTGTGTTATAGGCCTAATGACTCTGATGATTACATGAACAGAAAAATAGTGGGCCAGTAAATCAGAATGTCTTGTAATGGGGATTTATCTTTCCAGATAAAATGAAACTGAAACATGTGCATTGGTCATTCGCACGCCAGCAAGACTTTTGTGGATTTATTGGAGGATTGTTTTCTACAACAACATGTTGAGGGACAACCAGAGGGAGTAATACTCTTAATCTGATTATCAGCAGTGATTATTCATGCATTAAGAATTTGCAGATAAAGGAACTACTAGGTGACAGTGATCACAGTGTACTGACGTGGGATTTGCTTAAAAACGTAACTACCGTCAAGGGTAAAGGGATGGGGTTTTGATTTCATAAAGGTGACTACAGTGGTCTCAGACAGTTTTTAAATTCTGTACAGTGGGATCAACTGATGATATTACCAACAGAAAATTCTAAACGGAAAGCCTTCAGGGACTTAACCTTGGAGGCTACCAGGCTTTTCAACTAAGAAATACTGTTCAAGATTTAGACCTAATTGGATGTCAGATGAACTAGACTTGTGGTAGAGATGAAAAATGCATCGTATTCTTATAAATAAGCTAATGCAGATATAAGCTAATCTGTAATTAAGTGACAAAGCAGGTTATATAAGCAAAGGATGATTACAAGAAATCCTTGGCAAAGGATGCAAACAAAAAAAAAAAAAAAAAAACTTCTTTACTTATGTAAACTCTAGAAGGAAGGGGTGAATCAGATTGGTCCACTTGATATTGATGGATTGACTGTTGATCATCCTGCTCAGATAGCTGACAAACTGAATGAGTATTTTTCATCTACTTTCACATATGAGTAATTTTGTAAGGAAGGGGAGGACAGAAGTATGCTAAATTGTAATAGAGAGCTAAATGATTATGTAATAATGGAGAGCAAAGTGGAGGAGAAATTGTCCAAATTAAACATAAAAAAGGTGCCTGGGGTGGATGGAATCTATCCAGTTATATTGAAGAAAGCAGCAAAGGAAGTAAGCAAACCCTTAGCCATAATTATGACAGCATCCTTAGATTCAGGGAAGGTCCCTATGGACTGGAGTTCTGCAAATGTATCCCGAATTCACAAAGGGGTTTAAATTATTGTCTATAATTATTTGCTGCAAAAATAATTATAGACCTCTTAGTTTAACTCCTATTCCATGGAAAATAATTGGGTCACTGAATAAAGAAGCTTTTGCAGTATCATCTAGACAAGACTGCAATAATAGTTCAGACACAGCATGGGTTTGTTAAGGGTGGGTCTTGTCTGACCGATTTGATTGGATAGTACGATTTGTTCACTAAGAACTGGATGCAAGAAATAATTTTGATATCATACTTCAATTTCGGGAAAGCTTTTGATCCTGTTGTGCATTGAAGGCTGCTGTACAAAGTTTTATGGCATGAAGGGTAAGTTGCTGCAATGGATAAAGGGATGGTTGAATGGGATACAGCAGAGAATGGTAATAAATAGACATTGCTCTGCGTGGACCACTGTTATTAGTTGAGTCCTTCAGTGCTAGGCCCATTGTTGTTTTGTGTATTCATCAATGATATTGATGAAGGTATAAGGCCTCCGTAGCCAAGTGGTCAGGAGCGGGAGTGCAGTAGCACACGTTCTTTGAGTAGACCGGGGTTCAAGCCCCTGACTGCTGAATATGGTCGATCTGCCAACCCGCACTGGACCAGCGTGGCAGATTATGGTCCATTTCCCTCAGCATGACTTGTTGAGGAGGCTTCCATCCTGCAGTGGGTTGATAATGGCTGCACTTTACTTTATATCACGATTACTGTCCAAGTTTGCAGATGATACAAAGGTTGGCAAGGTTGTTAATGACAGTAAATACAGTATGCTACTGCAACAGGATGTAGAAAAGTTAGGCAGACGGGCTGAGAAGAGGCAACTGAAGTTTAACGTTGACAAATGCAAAGTACTGCATGTGGGTAGCAGTAACCCAAGAGAAACTTACCAACTGTGTGGTACTACCCTCAGTGAAGTGGAGAATGAAAAAGACCTTGGGGGTAATTATGCAGTCAGATCTGAAGTTCTCCGATCAGTGCAGACGGGCTGCCAGAGCTGGTCATGGATTCTTGTCAATGATGTATAGCAATTTTGCCAGAAGGGATAAGGAGGTGATTATCCCCTTGTATAAGGAATGGTTAGGTTTGGGTTACTGTTACCCATATGCATTAGCCGAGCCAATGATTGATTTATTGTTTATGCTGGTTATCTGATCAAGATAGTTGAGGCAGGTTTAATGTAGAATTGTCCTTGGTTGGGTAATTTCTGCCAGACATCTGAGGGTATTTGGGCCACTGTCCTGGCTGTAAGGTGCGGAGTAGAAATTGGAATTTACTTTGCATGTGTATCAGATGTATTGTATTGTTTTGAAGGTGTCACTCGATATTCTGTGAATTAGAGATGTATTATGCAGAAAACTATGGTTTATACCACAGTTTCTAATGTATTTATAGTCAAAGAATAAACCTGCAGAGAAACTGTTGCATTATCCTTTTCATTTGTTCTTTTTTTACGAGGGATGTATCAAAATGAGATGAACTGGAAGAATAATGACTCCCTGGTCCTCTTTATGGTTTGTTGTAATATTTTTGAATGTGGAATCCTATAAAATCGCATTTTTTCTGTCTGTGGACTATGTTTGGTGTTATGAGTTTAAGTCACAATGGTGATCTTCAATTATTGACTAGAGGTTATTGATATGTGTTGGTTTAGTATGGTCTTCTAACTATTTCTGGATTTTTCAAAGTGACTGGCATATATAATCATATTTTTTGCAAGTGCTTAGTCATTTTGCAAGCCATCCTAACAGGTGGATTAAAAAATGTTCACAGTGTTTTAATATTTTCTTTTCTTTCTTTCTTTCTTTGTTTTCTTATGGTTTACTGCTTATCACCATTTGTTAACAAACTATGTATGTGTAGGGATACAGTGGTGTATGTATACTATGTATGTGAAGGTGTGTATCCATTTTACATTACTTTCATGTTTCTGAAATGTTTTTTAGACATCAGTGCAGAGTATTATAAAATGAGTACACTGCACTGCTAATGGATTATTTTTATAATGTCTGTACCCTTCGATGTGGGCAGGTATACATGTTGAGGGGTACAACACATTATAAAAATAATCCATTAGCAGTGCAGTGTACTCATTTTATAATACTTTGTACTGATGTCTAAAAAACATTTATCTAAAGCCCACACCTTGGTTCCAGAGTTACATCATTGGAATCTGGTGTGTGCAGCCATGTGCCGCGACCTGTGGAAACTTGGACTCAGCCTCAATACACCACTTCAGCCCCTGCTTTGAAAAGACGGGAGGTCCCGGACAGGCCTGACTAGGATCAGTCGGTGTGTGGTTCTTACTGCTAGGGTCAACTGCTTTCCAATAAGTCTCCATCCTTTTGGCCCTGAGACAGGATCAAGGCTTATTGGAAACGTGGGTATTAGTAGAGACACATGATGCAAGAAAGCAAGCTTATACAGCATCAGCCACAAAAAAAACAAAAAAAAAAAAAATGAAAATAAATAAATTAAATAAATACCTTCCCATGTCACTGATCCACTCTTTCCAAATGTTTGTCTAGTTCTGCCTTGAATTTATTTAAGCTATCAACTTCCACAACAACAGTTTGTTGTTGTGGAAGTTGTTCAGCAATCAACTACCCACTGGCAAATGGCAAACTTCTGCACATATATATTCTAGACCCCATGACCTACTCTGGCATACTGTCTGCACTGCTCAGAAAACTTCATATCTGATTGCAAAATTACCCTCAGCTCTCTTTCATTCTCCACTAACTTGTAGATTAGACAGATAAGACACTAACTTTGCAGTCAGATATGAAGTTTTCATACCTGACACCACGCACTTGGTACATTTCTTTGGGGTTACTGCTACCCATATACAGTACTTTGCATTTGTCAAAGTACTGCATATGGGTAGCATATTAAACTTCAGTTGCCACTTCTCAGCCCATCTGCCCGACTTTTCCAGATCCTGTTGCAGCAACATGCTGTCATTACTGTTATTAACAACCCTGTCAACCTTTGTATCATCTGCAAACTTTTACATTAAGCTTGATATACTTTCATCAATATCATTGATAAATATACAAAACAAGGGACACCACTAATAACATTTGTCCACGTAGAACAGTATCCATTGATTACCTCTCTCTCTCTCTCTCTCCCTCTCTCTCTCTCTCTCTCTCTCTCTCTCTCTCTCTTCTTCCACTCAGCCATCATTTTATCCATTCTAGCAGCTTGCCTGTCCTTAATGCCCCACTGCTCCAACATCAAAAGCTTTCCTGAAATCCAAGTATATGATATCAAAATTATTTTTTGCATTCAGTTCCTTTGTGACCACATCATAGTGTCCAATCAAGTTGGTCAGACAAGACTTCCCCTTGAAAAAAAGGTCTTAATTATCACTGCTGTCTTATGTAGATGATCCTGCAATGCTTCTTTAACCAGTGACTCCGTTATTTTCCCCGGAATAGAAGTTAAACTAACAGGTCGGTAATTACTCGTGTCACCCTTTGTGAATTGAGGATACATTTGCACATCTTCAGATGGTGGGGGACTTACAAAATCATTCAACTGCTGTTTAGAGCTTGATAAACATCTGGCCTTCTCCTCCTCCTTGAATGTAAATGCAAAATACTCATTTAGTTCAGGCTATCTGAGAGTGATCATCTACAGTCAAACCATTGATATCAAGTGGTCCAATCTGATTCATTCCCCTTTCTTTTTGAGTTTATATAAGTAAAGATGTTTTTGCTGTTTTTCTTTGCATCCTTTGCCAAAGATTTTTCACAATCTGTGTTTCCTTGACTAACCTCCTTTGTGACTTGATTACAGACTAGTTTGTATCTACCATAGGATTCTGTATTGCCTGAAAATTTATGTGGATTCCATGCTTTCTTCGGCGCCTCCGTAGCCAGGTGGGAAGGAGCAGCAGTGCATAGCACACGCTTCTTGATTAGACCGGGGTTCGAGCCCGTCACCACCAAATATGGAGGATGCGGAAAGGTCAGGGAATGACCACCGCATATCCCGGAGCAATATGGCCTTAGTTGCTAATGCTCCTAAAAACCAAAACAACAACAACAACAACAACAACATGCTTTCTTCTCTGCAAGTCTCATTTGTTCATCTGTCATCCATTTGGGCCTAAATCTAGAGCATTATTGCTTAGTTAGAACAAAAAGCCTAGTAGTTTCCAAAATTACTTCCTTGAATGCTTCCCATTTAGAATTTATTGTTGGTCCCACTGTACAGAACCTAAAAATCTCTGAAACCACTCTAGTGGCGCCTCCATAGCCAAGTGGGCAGGAGCAGCAGTGCGTAGCACATGCTTCTCGATTAGACTGGGGTTCGAGCCTGTGACCACTAAATACGGAGGATGCGGAAAGGTCAACATGGCCGGAGCAATATGACCTTAGTTGCTAATGCTCCTAAAAACCAAATAACAACAACAACAACCACTCTAGTCACCTTTCGAAAGCAAAAACCCTTCCCTTTACCCCTGATGGTAGTTGAATCTGTAAGTAAATCCCACATCATTAAACTGTGATCTCTGCCTCGTAGTGGTTCCTTTATCTGTAAATTCTTAATGCATGAATAATCACTGCTGATAATCAGATCAAGAGTGTTACTCCCTCTTGTTGCCTGTCTGACATACTTCTGTAGAAAACAATCATCCAATAAATCCACAAAATTCTTGCTAGTGTGCGAGTGACCAATCCACAAGTTCGAGTTTATATCTGGGAAGTTAAAATCTCCCATTATAAGACACTGAATTTCTGGACCACTCTATTTCTTTGTATAATTGTTCATTGTACTCATTAGAGTCATTAGGCCTATAAGAAACCCCTACACTCATTTTTGCTTTCCTAGTGCTTATGTCACACCAAACTGATTCAATATTGCACTGTCTATCTATGTCAACTGTATGCACTTCCTTAGATTTTGTGCATTTCTTAAGTAAAAGCATAACCCCTCCTCACTTCCTATCCTGTCTATTCTTTCTGTACACATTGTACTCATCAAATTCCACTTCTGCATCCCTTATATCTGAGTGACATCGTGTCTCTGATATCCCAACAATATCTGCCTTAGATGTCTTAACCAGTACTTCAAATTCATCAAATTTATTTATTATACTCCTAGGATTGGTGTATATGCAAGTATACATGTACCTGTGGTTACTCTTAGTTACTCTAGCACACTCCATGTATTTACTTGTTTCATGACTCCCAGCAGTCCCTAAAATCCCCAGCAACTTGCTTTCCAGGCTGCTGCTCATTCCAATAGACGCAGTGCAAAAATCATTTCGACCTCTCCCTCCATTTCCTGTTAATCTATTAGTCTGTGAATCCCTCCCCCCTCCAACTAACAGTTTTCCGACCCACCTAACATTGCCTTGATACATCAGCAAATAGTTTTGCACTCTTTCTATTTAAGTGTATCCCATCCCTGTAGAAGCAGTCTCTCCTATTAACAAGCACAAACCACGCTGAGAAAAAATCTACCCCATGAGCCCTGCACAATCTGTCCAGGGCCGAATTGATTGAGTTTCAAATTTAACCCTAACTTGCAACTGTTTTTTTCAACATTGACAGTTGGCAATAATGTCATTATTGCCAATACAGTGATATTCACCTTTTGTGCCTTTAAAAGATGATATCTCCTGTACAAAACACGATCAACTTTTGCGTCTGACAGACATACAGTGGTCATATTCAACCTATTCTTTTTGCACAATATATTTCCTGTTTCCCCAAAAATTGAGTCACCAACAATAACTAGCTCTTGTGGGTATGATGCTCCCGAGCAAACTTGGCCTCCCATTCGTGTACACAGTACCTGCTAGTTCACGAGTGTGTGTGTGTGTGTGTGTGTGTCCCCTCGTAGGGCTCCGTGTTGGGTGAGGCACTTAGGGCATCTGCAATTTTTTTTTTAGTCCTATGAGTAATTTAAATCCTATTTCTTCTGGGCCCTACAAAATCGATCAGATGAGAATATCACCAATTCTGTCAAAAGAGCCAGAACTGAGGATAAAACACCATCTGTAACTCATTCTCCATTCCATCGGAGAGCAGTCAATTGGGAAGATACCTTCTTCATCCAGAAAGGATTAGCAGGGTTAAAATCCATAAAATGGATGCATTCTGGTGATCTTTTAGTCGAAGCTTTAATTCGACTAAAAAGTTTTCAACTAAATACAAAGCAAGCACAAAGAATCCCGAAAACTATATCCATAGGAGAAATACTGATCAGTATAACATCCCACAAAACACTGAACTCTTCGCGAGGTGTCATTTCAGAGTGAATCTTCATCATGTCTCTGAAGAAGAGATTTGCTCTGACCAAGGAGTGATGGCTGTCAAGAGAATATCAATGCAGAAGGATGGGAATCTCACCCCTATCCGAGTTATCATTCACGTCCTCCAAGGTCCATCAAGACAAGATACTTAAACTGCCCAGTGAGGATTTATCTGAAACCCACTGAGGTGTTTTAGATGTCAGAAATATGGCCACTTACAAACAGCTTGTCGTGATAATCTTGCCTGTGTTCAATGTGATGTGAAAGATCAGAAGAGCAAGGAATGTTCCACTTCCAAACTGATCTGTGTAAATTGCCAAGTAGAGCACCCTGCCTACTCTAAAGCATGCCAGTGGTGGAAGAATGAAAAAGAAATTCAAAAAATAAAAACAGAGCTGAACATATCCTATCAGGAAGCCAGAAAACACATCCAGCCAATAAATAGTGGGAAGCCTTCATATGCCCAGAAGGTTTCTGCGACGTGCACCATCGATACAGAAACTGAGATGACTGTACCACCAAAAGAGTCATTTATTCCGATTGCAAGTTATTTATTGCGTTCACAAAAGCCCACCCAAAAAACACAGTCTGGTGCCACTCCTATTTCTGTACCTTCTAATGATCCACCACTACCAAAACCAAGTGGTAAATAAAAGGTACAAATATCGGAAGAGCCACCTGCAATACAAGAAACAATGGATGTAGAGGATAAGAAATTAACAGATAACTCAGTCCTGGAACTCTTTGCAACGGAAGATGATATAGACACAGGTCAACGTCCTTTCTTCCCAAAGAACGATAAAGCTAGGACTGAGAAAACCAAGCCCTCAGCCCTTCGTAAGCCGCTGGACAGACCCAACAAACCTGAATAATGGGTGCATTCAAATTTCTACAATGGAACTGTTGTGGATTTGTCAAAATAATGACGGCATCTAGGCTCTTCTGCTTAGGTATGAGCCAACTTGATTTTGCTTGCAGGACACATGTTTAAAGGCAAATGAGGACCTGTACTTGCATAATTATTCATTTACTCGAAAAGACAGAGCTGGGATTGGACTTGCCCACGGAGGAATCGCCATCCTTGTGTGAAACTATACCCCCTTCCAAGCTATGCCACTTACCATCACCTTAGAGGCCATAACAATTCATATTACAGTAGGGTTCCTCCTAACTGATTTTTCCATATATTTGCCACCTGGGAATGACATTCTCAGGCTGTCCTTGATGATCTCATCAAGAAGTTGCCACCCCTTTTTTATTATTCGGGGATTTTAATGGACACAATACTCTGTGGGGTAGCACTGACATCAATAGGAGGGGTCAGATTATTGAGCATATGCTTGAAGACAATGACCTGGCACTCCTAATTGTGGGTTCTGACACGTTCTTCCACATGTCTACCCATACATTTGCTGCATTAGAGCTCTCTTTATGCTCCCTGTCACTCCTTGTTCTTTGTATATGGGAGGTGGATGATAACATTTATGGTAGCGATCACTTCCTCGTGTTATCCACCATTTTCAATAGAAGGCAGTGCCATCCGTCTAGGATCCTACAGTGGAAGATTGATAATGCTGATTGGTTGCCTTCAGACATCTGCCAAAGTTTAATTCCATCACAGTCAGCCAAGAACTTATAAATGACACAGTTATGTACATTGCAGAAAGAGTTATCCAAGCAGCACCAATTGCAATTCCGAAGACTTCAACACAGTTTCCATGACTTCCCAAACCATGGTTGAATGGAGATTGCACAGCAGCATGAAAGGCTCAAAACAAAGCATGGTGTATATTTCGCTGTAACCCCACCACAAATAACCTCATAGCCTTCAAACATGCACATTATGTTAAACATCAGGGTCGGAAGGAATCTTGGATCCGCTTCACTTCTATTTCCCAGATAACATTACCAAAAGTCTGAAAAATGAAGGGCAGATACACATCGTACAATACACAGATCCTAGCACATAATGGATTGCACAATTGCAGATCCAACCGCAATTGCAAACACTCTAGGGGAGGCATTTGCCAAAACATCATACACCCCCTGAGTTCCTGGCCCTGAAACAACTGTGGATAATCAAATAGCGTACATACGACTTCTTCTTCCACATTTGGGACAAAGAAGAACTTCCACATATCAACTATCAACATCTGCATGCTGTTTACAAGTCACAGTTTTTAGATCATCGCTTCCTATATACAGATGCCTCAAAAACTGAATATCATGTGGGAGCAGCAGTTTACGCATCTGATATCACCACAGTCCAAAAACTCCCAGAAGACTGCAGCATTTATACTGTAGAACTATATGCCATTACATTAGCACTAAACTAAATTAAATACTCAAGCTCACAAAACAGCATTGTTTTTACTGACTCCCTTATCTTCATGATGACTATACAAAATGTCAATTCTAATAAACACCCACTGCAACAACAAATTCAATTCCGGGTATCAAAGCTCCTTGAATAAGGTCATAACATAAGATTTTGCTTAGCAGACAAAGCTGCTAAGGAAACCAACAGCAACATTTTCACACCCAAATCCATTTCTTCCGCAGATTACAAAAAAGTTATTCGTCACAGCAGAATACACCACTGGTAACAGCAATGGCAATTACTAACCAATAACAAATTGCACCAAATTAAAAGTTTACCCCAAACATGGAAATCCAGCATGCAACCAAACAGATATGATGAAGTGATACTTGCAAGGTGAAGAATAGGACACACTCATTTCAGTCATCTTTTGCGAGGAGAGGATCCTCTATGTCCTACCTGCCACACACAGCAGACAGTAGAATATGTACTAATTGCATGTCCAGTTTTTAGAGTTGACTGCCAAAATTGCTTTAAAGCGTTGATAAGCAAACATCACTTTCTCTTTCTCACTCTCAAAACCATAGTGGAAGATAGGAAAAATATAACAAATGTTTTTCAGTTCCTCAAGGAAATAAATTTCTATAGTCTAATATGAAACCAAATATTATCTGTGCAGTAAGCTGTAGTCACTCCGTGACTCTTGGAAACTCTTTGCAGCCAAATGCTAATACAAACAAAACTGTTGTAAAAACCTTCCAGGTGCATTTTAGCCACAGTAGCTTTTGCAGCAAGAATTTCTAAATCAATCAATCAATCAACTCTCAACAGGGCTTCACAATTAAAGATGCAACATATTCTATAGCAATTGCTTAGAATACCGTGAAACCCATTACTCTTGTGAGAGCATGGGGGAAATTATGGCCAAGTGTCATGACTGTTGACTTACCATCTAATGAAGATGATATTGATGGTTTTAATGTAAGGTCAAGGCAAAGTAGTATTGAAGAAATAATGCAAACAGTTCAGTCCACCACAACAGAAAATCCTCCTTTGCAGCCTAGAAGTTGGAGATATTGTTGCATGGCTTAATGTTGATAATGAGGTTGAATTATCACAATCATTCTCAGATTAAGAAATCATCGATGGTGTCGTTACTCCCGAGAAACTGGATGATGCACTTTGTTCAGATGTAGAAGAATAGGACTTTGACGCAACTGAAAAGATAACTTGGGCTGTTGCACAATCAAGCATGGAAATTATTCTTCGTTTTTTTTTTTAACAAAATCCAAGCTTTACTATGGAAGAACTAATAAAAGCGCACATGCTGCGAATGATCATGATAACAAAAAATGAGCATCAATGAAACAAATTGATATAAGAAAATTAAAAAAAAAAAAAAAAAAAAACCAGTTACTATTCCTAAAAAAAACCATCAAGAAAATGTACCCTCTACTATGGATGAAGTATTAGAAGGAATGGTACCCTCTACATCTAAAGCAGACATATTCAAAGGGGATCAGATAGAATAGAATTTTTTTTTTCCATTTTTATGTTTATATACTAATGTATGTTCATGTTTTCTATGTTTATATACTAAAGAATGTGTATGTTTTTTTTTTGTTTACATATTACAGAATGTTTATGCTTATGTATCCTCCCCAAGATAGCAACTTTCCAACCCACTTAATATCAGTAAATATTCTTTCACCCTTTCTATTTAAGTGCATCCCATCCCTGTAGAAGCAGTCTCTCCTGCTAATAAGCACAGACTATGCTGAGAGATATGCTACTTCATGAACCTTGCACATTCTCTCTAGAGCTGAATTGATTGGTAAGGCATTCTCATCATGTTCTGCCTCCTATCATTCTGGGCTGCAGATACTTTCAGATTTAACCCTAATTATGACTTCTTTTCAGCATTGCCCTGTACTTGTCAAGTCAGTCCTCAGATCTCCTATTCTTAATATCAATAGTACCAACATGTACAACAATATTACATTTTGTGCCTTGTGCCCTTAAAAGAAAATATCTGCTCCACAACATCTTCAACATTTGCCCTTAGCAGACACTCTGCTCCTATTTCACCTATCCTCTTTGCAGAATATATTTCCCCTTTCCCAGAGGGACCTGTGGGTCCAGTGCATTCTACCTTGCTGGTTGCCACTTTGCTGCCTGATGCTGAAGTATGACCTTTGGCATTGAATTGGGCAGCTGAGAGCTTGATGAGTCCCCAGTTTAATACCTTCGAAGGCATCCACCCTGTTGTTTGAGCTCTCATAAAGGTCCATTACAATGCTGAGTTGGCACCTCATTTCTTCACACTCTTTGCACCAAGAACACACAAAGAACCCCTCTTTGGCTATATCACATCATGTTCCAGAAAGTCAGTAAACATTGCACAAACCGCATGTTTCTTCAGGCCATGATGCATAGGAGAATCTCCACTTTCAGTTCTCCTCTGAGCCACAGCATGCTTGTTGCTTTGAACTCTTTGCTTTGCTGCTCTAGTCTGAGCAGCAAAGCAAATCATTTCTTGAGTCTGCTCTAGGCATGATTTCCGTTGAAATCCACTATAATTGAGAACATTACACTAAACTAATATACTTTTTTTTCCCACTGTATAAAGCAATTGAAGACAATTTAATATGTTTATTAGCTTAAAAAAGATGACAAAATTTTCTAAAAAACTTATCATTCTCAAGAGCTCAAAATTCTTCGACCAAGGCTTGTGCAATAAAAAGAAAAAAAAAGCGAACAAGCTAAAAATAGTTTTATTTTTATTCAAAGTAATCGCCACCTGATTGAACACATTTATTGAACCATTCTAAAAGTTTCTGAATAGAGTCAACAAAGGCATCCAAAGAGATGATGTTGAGCTTTCTTTTTTTTTATGTCTTCAATCCTAAAATCTCTTTCCTTTGAGGGCAGTTTTCACTTTGGGATAAAGGAGGAAGTTCACTTGCTAGATCAAGAGAGTAGGTTGAATGGTTCATTTGTACAATTCCATATTTCCTCAGAAATGTCATCACAACAAGTGCATGATGGATGTGAGCATTACCGTGCAACAAGAACCAGCTGCCTTTCTCTTGAAATTGTGGCCTCATCCAGGAAAAATAGTCTTTGAAGCACCTGTGTATAGAACAGGGCATTGACCCTCTTTCCTTCAGAAACAAATTCCTTGGGAATCATCCATATTTGTTGAAAATATGATCAGCATTATATTGATGTGGACTTCTGTAAATTAAACTTTTTGGGACTTCGTGATGATTTTGAATTTCACTGCATGCTCTGAGACTTCATCTCCCGTCGTACAGAAACACCCAACACTCATCTTTAGTGACAATATAGTTGAGGAAATTAGGATTGATAAGTCTGGTTGAAATTGTTATACGATGATACTCTTTGTTTTTTCTACTCATTAGCATTAGCAAAGGCACATGATGAAAGAAAGCAAGCTTATATAGCATCAGGGAAAAAAAATCTTTTTGCCTGATGCTATATCTATTTAAGCTATCAACTCCTACAACAACAGATGGAAGTTTGTTCCAGTAATCAACTACACACTGGCTAAAGGCAAACTTCTGCACATCTATCCTACAACTGTCTTTCCTCAATTTGAATTTATGCCCTCTCGGGTGATTATTCTGAGCAAGACGAAGAATCCCATCAGCATTGAGCATGCTCAAACCATTCAAGGCTTTATACACCTCAATCAGATCACTTTACAGGTGCCTAGTCTCCAGACACTGTAATTTGCAAAACTTAAGCCCTTCTTCTTAAGAGCAACCCTTTGTTCCATTCACTAATCTTGTTTCCCTTCTCTGTACTTAAAATGAGGCCTCCGGACCTGTATACAATACTTAAGGTGTGGCCTGACCATTGCCTTATACAAGATAATCACTTCTCTATCCCTGCTAGAAAAATTCCTGTATATCATTAACAAGACGCCATGAGCTAATTTTGCAGACCATCTGCTCAGAAAACTTCATATCTGCCTGCACAATTACCCCCACATCCTTTTCACTCTCTACCACTGTCAGTGTAGTACCACACATTTGATACGTTATTCTGGGATTACTGCTTCTCATAGGCAGTACTTTACATTTGTCAATGTTAAACTTCAGTTGCCACCTCTCAGCCCATCTGCTCAACTTTTCTAGATCCTGTTCCAGCAGCGTACTGTCATTAGTGTCATTAACAACCCTGCCAACCTTCGTCTTGTCTGCAAACTTGAACATTAAACCTGATATACCATAATCAATATCATTGATGAACACTGAACTCTGGGAGACTCCACTAATGACATTAGTCCACGAAGAGCAGTGTCCATTCATTACCACTCTCTGTCTTCTCCCACTGAACCATTCCTTTATCCATAGCAGCAATTTGCCTCCAATGTCACACTGCTCCAATTTGTGCAGCAGTCTTCCATGGGCTGAGAGGTGGCAAATGAAGTTTAACATTGACAAATGTAAAGTACTACATATGGGAAACAGCAACCCCAGAGCAACGTATCAACTCTGTGGTACTACACTGACAGTGGTAGAGAATGAAAAGGACCTGGGGGTGGTTGTGCAGGCAGATATGAAGTTCTCTGAGCAGTGCAGACGGGCTGCAAGAGTAGCTCATGGTGTATTGTCAATGAAATATAGGAATTTTCCTAGCAGGGATAAGGAGGTGATTATTCCCTTGTATAAGGCAATGGTCAGACCACACCTAGAGTACTGTATACAGGCCTGGAGGCCTCATTTCAAGAAGGATGTAGAGCTGCTGGAACGAGTACAGAGAAGGGCAACAAGAGTAGTGAATGGAACAAAGGGGTGCTCTTACGAAGAAAGGCTTAAGTTTTGCAAATTACAGTGTCTGGAGACTAGGCACCAGCGAGGTGATCTGATAGAGGTGTATAAAGCCTTGAATGGTTTGAGCATGCTCAATGCTGATGGGATTCTCCCTCTTGCTCAGAATAATCACCTGAGAGGGCATAAATTCAAATTGAGGAAAGACAGATGTAGGATAGACGTGCGGAAATTTGCCTTTAGCCAGCGGGTCGTTGGTTGGTGGAACAGACTTCCATCCCTTGTCGTGGAAGTTGATAGCCTAAATAAGTTTAAGGCTCAGCTGGACAGGTATTTCGAATGAACAGAGGGGTGAAGTGGAAGTGGTTATTTATTTTTTATTTATTTATTTATTTTATTTTATTTTATTTTATTTTTTTGGCTGATGCTGCATAAGTTTGCTTTCTTGCATCAAATGCCTCTATTAATGCTAATGCTAATACTGATGCTAATTAGTCCACGAAGTGGACTAATTAGCATCAGTATTAGCATTAGCATTAATAGACAGTCAACAATCCCTTTATCCATAGCAGCAATTTGCCTCCAATGTCACACTGCTCCAATTTATGCAACAGTCTTCCATGTGCAACAGTATCAAAGCATCCAGTTCCTTTGTGACTACATCATAATATCCAATCAAATTGGTCAGACAAGACATCTCCTTAACAAACCCATGCTGTGTCCAAGCTATAACTATAGTCTTGTCTAGATGATCCTGAAATGCTTCTTTAACCAGTGCCTCCATTAATTTTCTTGGTACAGAAGTTACACTAACAGGTCTTTAATTACCTGTGTCTCCCTTTGATCCTCCTTTGTGGATTGGGGTCACATTTGCACATCTCCAGTCCATGAGTACCTCCCCTGAGTCCATGGAAACTCTCAAAATTATGGCTAAGGTTTTGCTTACTTCCTTTGCCGGCTCCGTTGATATAACCGGATAGATTCCATCCACCCCAGGTGCCTTTCTTGTGTTTATCTTCAACAGTTTCTCCTCCACTTTACTCCCAGTTATTTCAAGATTCTGTAGCTTACTGCTAGAGTTGAATACACCTCTGGCATTCCCCTCGCTGAATAACTCCTCATGTGTGAATGTCGATGCAAAATATTCATTTAGTTTGTTAGCTACCTGAGCAGGATCATCAACAGTTGACCCATCAATATCAAGTGGACCAATCTGATTCATCCCCTTCCTTCTAGAGTTTACATAAGTAAAGAACTCTTTGCTGTTTTTCTTTGCATCCCTTGCCAAGGATTTCTCGTAATCTGCCTTCGCCTGCCTAACCTCCTTTGTAACTTGGTTACATATCAACTTGTATCTATCATAGGCTTCTGTGTCATGTGTTAATTTGTAAGTATCCCATGCATTTTTCTTCCCTGCCATATGCCTCATTAGTTCATCTGACATCCATTTTGGCCTAAACCTTGAACAATATTTCTTAGTTGGTATGTAAAGCCTAGTAGCATCCAAGATAAGTTCTTTGAATGCTTCCCATTTTGAATTTGCTGTTGGTAACATCATCAGTTGGTCCCACCGTATAGAATTTCAATACTGTCTCGGACCACCGTAGTCACATTTACGAAAGTAAAATCCCTTCCCTTTACCCTTGATGGTAGTTACCTCTTTGAGTAAATCCCACTTCAGCACACTGTGATCACGGCCACCTAGTGGTTCCTTTATCTGCAAATTCTTAATGCATGAATAATCACTGCCGATAATCAGATCAAGAGTATTACTCCCTGTTGTTGTCCCTCAAACATGTAGTAGAAAACAATCCTCCAATAAATCAACAAAAGACTTGCTGGCGTGCAAATGACCACCCAACAAGTTTCAGTCATTATCTGGAAAGATAAAATCCCCCAATACAAGACATTCTGATTTACTGGCCCACTCTATTTTTCTGTTCATTGTAATCATCAGAGTCACTAGGCCTATAACACATTCCTACTCTCTTTTCCTTTCCAAGTGCTTATGTCACAACATTACATTGTCGACCAACATCAATTGTGAATGCACTTCCTTAGGTTTTATGTGTTTCTTAACTAACAGCATAAAACCTCCTCCCTTCCTGTCCTGTCTTTCCTTCCTGTACACAAGTGAGGTGTGTGGCACAAATTTTGTACAGGCCTTCCTTTTTCCTAAATCTTCATGCAGAATTTGACAAATCATCATGTTATTCATATCAACTCATTAGCAGTTAATCTGAGTGTCAAAAAGCAGTCCCTTCCCACAATTTCCCAAACTTTTGCAACTCTGTCGTCATTTCGAGAGTTTGATAGATGCCCAATTCTTGAGTCATAGTGAACATCCTCATCCATCTTTGAACAACTGCTTATACCAATCAAACCCATTGGTATGACTTAACATTTCATCACTGTAAATAGTTTTTAACATATGATATGATTCTGTTTTTGATTTTTCTAGTTTAAAGCAAAAGTTGATATTCTTTTGTTTCTGCATTGCAAAATCATGACATGGAAACATAATGCTACTAGCGAAACTGGTTGTTACTTGCAACCTTTCAGCTTACTGAACAATCTCTGTACCACCATCTGTTGGAGCATGTTTGACCGTCAACATGCCGCTTGGGTTTTATTTTCACACTCATCAAAGTACCAGTACCAGTCTGGGAATTTTATTGCCATACCTTATATATTTTACTAACTTTTCAGTATCTGATTTATTATTTATTAGCTGAAACAAAATGTGATTTACTTGCAAATTTCAGATACAATTAAAAGTATAATAATAATTATTTCATTGTTTATTGATATGTGGTATTGAATGAACTAAAGTTTCAAATGCGACTGATTAAATGACTGATGCTGTGCATTAATATATTTTCAGTTCTCTTGATGAAAACACAGAATATGTATTCAGAATTCGTGCCTTTACTTCAAAAGGTGCGGGTCCTTGGAGCAGTAGAGTTAATGTTCAGACACCTGGGGATGTTCCTCCTGCTCCAACTAATGTTCAAGCAATGTCTACATCAGATCAATCAGTAGAAGTGTGGTGGGACCAAGTACCTTACTTTTTAGATATTCTTGGTTACCAGGTATACACACCCAATATGATTTCTATATTTATTTATAAATGCAGATCTGTTTAAAATTTAATATTATTTTCAGTTTCCTACCATATAACTGATCATTACCAAATTTCTAGCTTTATATTGTTGAATAACTTATTGTTGAAATACAGGGTTACAAAATTTGGGTTACGATTTTTGAATAATGTTTTTGGTGCTTTATTTTTTTAAATTTCTCTATTTTCCTTTCAAGGTTCGCTTACTCTAAAGAGATTGGCACCGCATTTCCCTTTGCAGTTATAGTTTGATAATCATAGCCATCTGACATCGTAGGCACCTCTGTAGCCAGGTGGGAAGGTGCAACAGTGCGTAGCATACGCTTCTTGATTAGACCGGGGTTCGAGCCCGTCACCACCAAATACGGAGGATGCGGAAAGGTCAGGGAATGACGAACGCATATCCTGGAGCAATATGGCCTTAGTTGCTAATGCTTCTAAAAACCAAACAACAAACAAACAACAAACATCTGACATCTTGCCATTAGATGAAATTTATCTCCATTGGATATTTTAACATTCATAACTGCAGAGTTGGGGCAAATATAATTTTCTTCCGATTTGGACGGTATTCATTGCAAGTTATTTGGTTTGAACTGATGGTTAATCATATTATCAACCCATACATTTTTAAAAGAAATTATCCTTCCTTATTAGTATTAGTAGAGGCATATGATGTAAGAAAGTAAGCTTATACAGCATCTGCCAAAAAATTAAAAAAAAAAAATCTTCCCATTTTATCCATCCATTTGCTCCAAATGTTTGTCTATTTCTGCCTTGAATTTATTTAAGCTGTCAACTTCCACAAAGACAGATGGAAGTTTGTTCCAGCAATCAAACACACATGGCTGAAGAAAAATTTCTGCACATCTATTCTATAACTGTCTTTACTTAATTTGAATTTATATCCCCTCAGGCAATTAATCTGGGTAGGAGGAAGAATACTATTAGCATTGAGCTTGTTCAAACCACTCAATGCCTTATACAACTCAATAAGATCTCCTCACAGGTACCTAGGCTCCAGAAGCTGCAATATGCAGATCTTAAGCCTATCATGCAGCTCATGGTAGACACCATGAGCTACTCTTGCTGCATTTTTGCATTGCTCAGAAAACTTCATATCTGACTGCACAATTACCCCCAGGTCTTTTTCATTCTCCACTACCCTGAGTGTAGTACCACCCTGTTCATACATTACTCTGGGGTTTCTGCTACCCATACATTTTTCAATGTTAAACTTCGGTTTCCACCTCTCAGCCCAACTGCTCAACTTTTTCAAACCTTTTGCAGTACCATTCTGTCATTAACAAACCTGCCAACCTTTGTATCGTGTACAAACATAGACATTAACCCTCATATACCTTCATCAATATAATTGATAAATATACAAAAGAACAATGGGCCCAACACCAAACCATTGGCACTCCACTAATAACATTAGTCCGTGAAGAGCAGTAACCATTGATCACCACTCTCTGTCTTCTCCCACTCAACCATCCTTTTATCCATTGTAGCAACTTGCCCATAATGCCTTACCGCTCCAATTTGTACAATAGTCTTCCATGTACAACAGCATCAAAAGCTTTCCTAAAATCCATGTCATCATCATCAGCCATATTCAATCCATTGCAGGATGAAGGGCTCTCCATCACTGGCCATCCATTTACCCACAAACTCATGAATTTCATCTGTCCTTCTCTGTTGTTGTCTTCCAGGTTTTCTCTTAGCTCCTCTTGGGTACCATTCTGTTATTTTCTTACTCAACCTGTCATCATATCTTCGAACTATGTGTCCTGCCCAAGACCATTTTAGTTCTTTAGTTT
Organism: Mastigoproctus giganteus; assembly: GCF_048544385.1. NCBI lineage: Eukaryota > Metazoa > Arthropoda > Arachnida > Uropygi > Thelyphonidae > Mastigoproctus > Mastigoproctus giganteus. The sequence goes on along the minus strand of NC_143578.1, from coordinate 175,078,817 downwards.
TGATAAGAATGTCCTTTACTTGAATTTGCTGCCTAATCCATGTGTTTCTCTCCTCATCTAACAGTCTGATTCCCGATATAATTTGTTCCGTTCTTCGCTCAGTAGTTCTCAGCTTCTCTTCCAATCTTTTGGTGAGTGCTCAAGTTTCACTTCCATAAGTCGTGGTGGGGAGTATACATTGGTTCATTATTTTACGTTTCAGACAAACTGGGATATTGTTCTTCAGTATGTGACTATATTTCCTGAATGCTATCCATCCAAAATTTATTCTTCTCTTGACTTCCAGCCATTTATCATTATTACAGCTAATAACTTGTCCCATATATGACTCCACCTTTTCAATTACTGTACCTTCAATCATTATTTCCCGTTCTGTGGCATACTTGTTCATCATTCCTTTTGTTTTAGCCATATTCATCTTTAGTCCAAAATCCTTACTAACTGTGCATAACTGATTAAGATTTTCCTCTAATTCTTTGGGATCGTGGCTTATGACCATAATATCATCTGCAAATCGTAAATGGTTTAGGTACTCTCCGTTCACATCGACTGCTTTCTGCAACCAGTCTAATCTTCTGAAAGCTTCCTCAAGGACAGCAGTAAACAGCTTCGAAGATATTGTGTCTCCTTGTCGAACTCCTTTCTCGATTTTAAATTTCCTACTGTCTTTGTCTAGTCTAATAAAGGAGGTAGCACTCTCATATATTTTCTTCAAAATCATAATATGTGGGGTATCTATGCCTTGTCTTTCCAGTGCCTGAAACATTGCCTTATGCTGTATGGAGTCAAATGACTTTTCATAATCCACAAATGCCAGGCATAATGGTGTTTTATATTCATTTGCTTTCTCCATTAGCTGTGATATTACGTGAAGGTGATCCATAGTTGAGAATCCTGTCCTAAAGCCAGCTTGCTCTTTCGGTTGATTCTCATCAAGTATTCTTTCTAATCTGTTAGTAATGACCCTTGTGAACAACTTGTAGATGTTGTGGGATAACAAGCTAATTGGTCTATAATTTCCAATTTCTGATTTATCTCCTTTCTTAACAGCAGAACTATGATTGCATTATTTCACTGCTTAGGCGAAACACATTTTCTAATGCACTTTGTGAAGAGCCTTGCCAGTTTTTGCGTTATGTCTCTTCCTCCCAATTTTAACAACTTTACAGTAACTTCATCTACTCCCAGGGCTTTCTGATGCTTCATTTTCTTCGATGCATGTTCTACCTCATCAGAAAGAATATCGGGTATGTCGTATGTGTTGCTAATTTGCAATCCATCTTCTCCACTGCTGGCATCATTCCCTCACTCCTTGTATAATTCTCTATAGTAGTCTTCTGCTATTTGAATTATGCCTTCTCTGCTGTTTATAAGTACACCATCACTATTCTTCAGTTTCAGTATCATTTGTCTTTCTGTATTACTGCTCGTGGCTGCTGATTTAAATCCTTTATTTTCCCTTGAAGCTTGTTCTACTTTTCTTGTGTTAAATCCATGTATATGATATCAAAATTATTCTTTGCATCCAGTTTCTTTGTGACCACATCACAGTATCCATTGAAATTCGTCAGACAAGTCTGCCCATTAACAAATCCATGCTGTGTTTGAATTATTACTGCAGTCTTGTCTAGATGATTCTGCTATACTTCTTTAACTAGTGACTCCCCCCAGAACAGAAGTTAAACTAAGAGGCCTGTAATTATTCATATCATCCTTTGTGAATTGGGGATACATTTGCACATCTCCTGTCTGTGGGAACCTCCCCTGGTTCCAAGGATGCTCTCATAACTATGGCTAAGGATTTGCTTACTTCCCTCACTACCTCCTTCAATATAACTGGATAGATCTCGACCACTTTCTCCACCCCTTTGCTCTCAGTTATTACAAAATCATTTAACTGCCTGTTAGATTTTGGTAAACTTCTGGCATTCCCCTCCTTGAATAACTCCTCATGTGTGAATGTAGATGCAGAATACTCATTCAGTTTATCGGCATCCTCATCATGATCATCAATAGTCAAACCATCTATGTTAATCATCCCTTTCCTTCTAGAGTTTACATAATTAAAGAACTCTTTGCTATTTTTCTTTTCATCCTTTCCCAAAGATTTATCGTAATCTGCCTTCACCTACCTAACCTCCTTTGTGACTTGACTGCAGACTTGCTTATATATGCCATAGGCTTTTGTGTCTCCTGATAATTTATAAGCATCCGATGAATTTCTCTTCTCTGCCACAAGCCTCAATAATTCATCTGACATCCATTTAGGCCTAAATCTTAATTGTATTTCTTAATTGGTATGAAAAGCCTAGTAGCTTCCAAGATTAAATCCTTGAATGCTTCCCATTTAGAATTTGTTGTTGCTAACATCATCAGTTGAGCCCACTGTATACAATATAAGAACTCTTTGAAACCACTGTAGTCACCTTTATGAAAACAAAAACCCTTCTCCTTACCCCTGATGGTAGTTAACTCTTTAAGTAAATCCCACATCAGCACACTGTGATCACTGCCACCCAGTGGTTCCTCTTTCTGCAGATTCTTAACTCATGAAGGATCACTGTTGATAATCAGATGAAGAGTATTACTCCCTCACGTTGCCTATTGGACATGTCGCTGTAGAAAACAGTCATTCAATAAATTCACAAAAGTCTTGCTAGCGTGTGGGAGACCGATCCACAATTTCCAGTCAATATCTGGAAAGTTAATATGCCCCATTATAAGACTCCCTGATTGACCAGCCCACGCTATTTCTCTGCCCAATTGCTCATTATACTCATCAGATTCATTAGGGCTATAACACACACCTACTCTCATTTTCCCTTTTCCAGTGCTTATGTCACACGACCCTGGTTCAACATTGCATTGTCCCCCAATGTCATTTGGATGCAGTTCCTTAGATTTTTTATGTTTCTTAACTAACAGCTTAACCCCTCCTCCCTTCCTGGCTGTCTGTCCTTTCTGTACACACATTGTACTCCCCAAATTCCAATTCTGAACTGCTTATGTCCGTGTGGCATCGCATCTCCGATATACCAAGTATATCCACTTTTGATTCCTTGACCAGCACTTCAAATTCATCCAATTTATTTCCTATACTCCTAGCATTGGTATACATTCAAGTATCCATACACCTATTCTTACTCTTAGTTACCCTTACACAACCTATGTAATTACTTGTTCCATGATGATGATTCCCAACAGCCCCTGAAATCTCCAGTACCTCGATAGTCAGTTAAAGGACACCTTTATTTTTTTGCTCTGATTTGTTTGCTGTCTTTGACATTTCTTAACTAACAGCACAGTTATCTGTAAAATTTTGTGTTCAAAGACTTCATTGTGTCATTATAAATAGAACTGCTCTCAAAACAATTACTGCTTAACGTTTTCACTTGTGAAATGGTTAAAACTTAAGGATTCAAATCACATGAGCATCTTGTTCACCTGACTTACAGTAGTATTCATACATAGTCGAAACATCTTTTAGGATCTCATTCTGATCTCAAAACTTCATCAACATTTTTACCTCTGTTCGCCAGAGGTAAAAATGTTGATGAAGTTTTAGAGCAGATATAATCTTTTAAGGGCACATAAGGTGATATTGTTGTATACTTTGGAACTAATGACATTAAGAGTAAGAGATCTGCAGATTTACTCAGTACAGGTCAATGTTGAAAAAAAGTCATGAGTTAGGGTTAAATGTGAAAGTGTCTGCAATTCTGCCCAGACATGATAGAAGGGAGTATATGATGAGAGCCCTGTCAATCAGTTCAGCCCTGGACAGATTGTGCAAGGCTCATGGGGTAGAAATTTTTTTCAGCCTGGTCTGAGCTTGTTGACAGCAGAGACTGCTTCTATAGGGATGATGTACACTTAAATAGAAAAGGTGCAAGAATATTTGCTGATGCTGTCGATAGTGTTAGATGGTTCGGAAAACTGCTAGCTTGGGGAGATACACAGACTAAAAGGTTAATAGTGGCCGCAGGCAGAGACAAAAGTGATTCTTGCACTGCTTCTATTAGAACGAGCAGCAGCCTGGAAAGCAAGGCAATGGAGATTTCTAGGACTGCTGGGAGTCATTGTGTAACAAATAAATACATGGACTATGTTAGGCTAACTAAGAGTAGAAATAGGTGCATGTATACTTGCATGTACACCAAAACTAGGAGTATAGTTAATAAATTTGATGAGCTTGAAGTGCTAGTTAAGACATCAAAGGCAGATATTGTTGGGATATCAGAGACGTGGTGTCACACAGACATTAGCAGTGCAGAATTGGAATTTGGGGATTACAATCTGTACAGAAAGGATAGATAGACAGGACAAAGGTAGCAGGAGTTATGCTGTTAGTTCAGAAACAGATAAAATCTAAAAAGTGCATCCAATTGATCTTGGTGGACAATGCAGTGTTGAGTCTGTTTGGTGTGACATAAGCACTGGGAAAGGAAAAATGAAAATAGGTGTGTGTTATAGGCTTAATGAATCTTAATGAGTATAATGAGCAATTGTGCAGAGAAATAGAGTGGGACAGTAAATCAGGCGCCTCCATAGCCAGGTGGGCAGGAGCAGCAGTGCGTAGCACACGCTTCTTGATTAGACCGGGGTTCGAGCCTGTGACACCAAATATGGAGGATGCGGAAAGGTCAGAGAATGAGCACCGCATATCCCCGGAGCAATATGGCCTTAGTTGCTAATGCTCCTAAAAAACAAATAACAAACAAACAGTAAATCAGTGTCTTATCATGGGGGATTTTAACTTTCCAGATATTGACTGGAATATCTGGAAAGTTAAAATGTCGATCTATTGGATGATTGTTTTCTTCAGCAACATGTTTGGAGTTAGTTAGTTATTTGGTTTTTAGGAGCATTAGCAACTAAGGCCATATTGCTCCGGGATATGCGGTGGTCATTCCCTGGCCTTTCCTCATCCTCCATATATTTTGTGGTGATGGGCTCGAACCCCGGTCTAATCAAGAAGCGTGTGCTACGCACTGCTGCTCATTCCCACCTGGCTACGGAGGCGCCAACATGTTTGGAGGCAATCAGAGGGTGTAATACTCTTGAACTGATTATCAGCAGTGATTATTCATGCATTAAGAATTTGCAGATAAAGGAACCACTGGGTCTTGTCTTATTTCAAATTTATTACCCTTATCAATACTGTACAGTATGCCATAATGAAGTAATACTATGCAGAGTGATGTTAATAAAAAGAAACAGTGAAGAGGAATAACATTGAAAATGAAATATGAGATAATAAGCAAACATTCGGCCTTTGTGCAAAATGCTATCATGAAATTTATAAAGAAAAGTGAAGACTGTCTTGGAAACAAACAACTCTTGAAGCATTTCTTCCTCCTGTGCTTTCAACAAACTAACGAGTGCCAAGCCAACAACTGGTGTTCAACCACCAATGAGTAATGAACCATCAACAAGTGACGAACCATCTGCAGGTGTGCATTTACTCAATGATGATGAAGAATAAACATTTTTTTCATATTTCTATGACATAACTAATTTCTTTATTATTATAATTTGCTTGATTTTAAAGGTTATGTTTTCATTTCTTTGGGTAAATAAATCGTTGTTTAAGCATAAACTATTGTTTTGTTGACCTTTGTTTAACATTACTGTGGTAAAATTTCATTGTTGAAAACATAACGCATGTTTTTAACATTAAGTCTATGGGAAATAAATTCCCGCTATACGAGAACACACGGAAAAAAAATTAACTTTTAAAGTCGGGAACTACCTGTATATGCACAGGAAAGCATTTCTAAAAGAAGTAGAAGGGATAACTAATGAAGGGCTAGGTGAGTTTTGAATTGAACGATACTGACTGGTGACTACAAGAAGTACTTGTTTGGACTGATATGGATGATAAAGGTGATTTGCAGATGCCAATTCAGAAGGCCAATATCCACTGAAATATCTTGTGAGTAGGCTTGTAGTGTAAACTAAGCATCCATGTCACACAAAGTGAAGGGGGTTTGTAAGAGACTAGTCGTTTACTTATACTGTACTACTATTTTTTTGATATTCTAGAAGCATGAAAGACAGGTTTTGGGACCCTGAAGAAGTTCAAACAATGTTCCATTTGAGGACAGATTTGTATAGCACCACTAGGATATCTGGAAGTAAATTAATGCTGAAAGAAAAAGAGAAAACCTAGTTATTTTTTTATTTCTTTGTTTATTTTGATACAGAGGGAGCAGTATTTGTGATCTGCTTATGCCAAGAAAGCCAGGGTTATTCTCAGTAAAAATATGTGATTTTGTATAGAAATCTGAGTGTTATTCAAGCTGAGCATGAGAATAATGGAATCTTTGTTGCAAGAAATTAGACAGGGCTTGTAAATCAATTGAATTTCATAAATGTCATTGTAACGCTTATAACATTCAATTTATTAGTCAGTTATAGTACAGAGCAATGCTTCTGAATATGCAAGAACAAATTACATTATAATATACAAGATGTGATAATAAAGTTCCAGACTGGTGCAATAAAAATAACACAAAGTGAAGGAGCTGGCAAATGGTTTTATTCAAAGTAATCACCACCTGATTGAATGCACTTATTACACCTTACTGAAAGTTTCTGAAAAGAGTCAGCAAAGATGTCTAAAGAGATGTTATTCAATTTGGCAGATACATTTTTCGTTATGTCCTCAACATCCTGAAACCTCTTTCTTTTGAGGACAGTTTTCACCTTGAGAAAGAGAAATAACTGGAACAACTGTTGTACAACTATAAGTACAACTGTCGTCTCACTCTGCATCACGTGATAAGTTGTCACATTGAATGAATCTTCACCTCTGTTTCAGTAATCCTTGAATACGGTTGGGTACTGGTGATTTGTTCTCAACCCTTCCCCATCTCTTCCATCATGCAGTATGATTGATGACTTTTGAGGTTATGATGAACATCGTGGTGAGATCCAATATTCCTTACATTTCGAGGGTACAGCTCTAAAACGGTGTTCACAGGCCGGCCGCTAGTTAGTACACCGGACCGAACCTATTGGTAACTCTCTAGGAGGCTTCTGGATGAGCTAGTGTATAATCTTGCTACCTCTACTCTGCCAGATATTGACTGGAAGGAGTCCGAGTAGTGTGTATGCAGGGAGCATTGTCGAGGTCACGTTATGTCAAGGATCTGGGTATATTCTTACAATGTGTATGCCATATCCAAAAATTTCATTACTGCATACAGCATGTCCCACCCAATTTTTCTTACTATTAAATACACCATGAATTGTCAAACTAATAGAGCAAGCTTATCTGCAAAAAGATCTAAACCTCCCAAGCACTTCGTAATTCATTTCACAAATATACGTGGTCTCAATTCTAATCTCAACGATGTACATTTCCACTTGCAGTCTACCAAACCCCATGTACTTTTTCTGACAGAATCTCAGTAGTAGTAGTAATAATAGTAGTGGCATGTGATGCAAGAAAGCAAGTGTATGAGCTTATGCAGCATCAGCCGAAAAAAAAAAAAACAAAATCACACCATTCCCTCCAAATGCCTGTCCAGTTCCTCCTTAAATTTATTCAACCTATCAGCTTCCACAACAACAACAGATGGAAGTTTGTTCCAGCAATTAACCACCCGCTGGCTAAAGGCAAATTACCGCACATCTATTCTACATCTGTCTTTCCTTAATAATGAATTTATGACCCCTTAGGTTCGTAATCTCAACAAGTGGAAAGATCCCATTAGAATTCAGCGTGCTCAACCCATTCAAGGCCTTATACACTTCAATCAGATAACCGTGCAGGTGCCTAGTCACCAGCCACTGCAATTTCCAGAACTTAAGCCTCTCTTGGTAAGAGGATCCCTTCATTCCCCTCACCAATCTTGTTGCCCTTCTCTGTACACGCTCAAGTAAATCTACATCCTTCCTAAAATGAGGCCTCCAGACCTGTACGCAGTACTCAAGGCGTGGCCTGATCACTGCCTTATACAGAGGGACAATCACCTCCTTCTCCCTGCTAGCAAAATTCCTATATATCATTGACAAAACCCCATGACCTGCCCTGGAAGCCTGTCTGCATTGCTTAGAAAACTTCATATCTGACTGCACAATTACTCCCAGGTCTTTTTCATTTTCTATCACCTTAAGTATAGTACCACACAGTTGGTACGTTTCTCTGGAGATACTTCTACCCATATGCAGTACTTTGCATTTGTCAAGGTTAAACTTCAGTTGCCACTTCTTAGCCCATCTGCCCAAATTATCTAGATCCTGTTTCAGTAGCACACTGCCATTACTGTCATTAACAACCCTGCCAACCTTTGTATCATCTGCAAACTTCGACATTAAGCCTGATATACCTTCATCAATATCATTGATAAATATACAAAACAACAGTGGACCCAACACCGAACCCTGTGGGACTCCACTAATAACATTAGTCCACGAAGAGCAGCACCCATTGATTACCACCCTCTGTCTTCTCCCACTTAACCATCCTTTTATCTATTGTAGCAACTTACCCTTAATACCATTCTGCTCCAATTTGTGCAATAGTCTTCCATGAGCAACAGTGTCAAAAGCTTTCCTGAAATCCAAATATACGATAGCAAAATTATTTTTTGCATCCAGTTCCTTTGTAACCACATCATGATATCCTATCAAATTTGTCAGACAAGACTTTCCCTTAACAAACCCATGCTGTGTCTGAATTAATGCTGCAGTCTTGTCTAGATGATTCTGCAATGCATCTTTAACCAGTGACTCCATTATTTTACCCGGAACAGAAGTTAAACTAACTGGTCTGTAATTACTTGTGTCACCCTTCGATCCCCCCTTTATGAATTGGGGATACATTTGCATGGGAAATGTATCCCCAGTCCGTGGGAACCACCCCTTAGTCCAAGGATGCTCTCATAATTATGGCTAAGGGTTTGCTTAGTTTCTTTGCTGCCTGCTTTAATATAACTGGATAGATCCCATCCACCCCAGGTGCTTTTCTTATGTTTAACTTCGACAATTTCTCCTCCACTTTGCTTTCAGTTATTACAAAATCATTAAGTATCCTGCTACAATTTGATAACCTTCTGCCATTTTCAAACCTTAATAATTCCTCATGTGTGAATGTAGATGCAAAATACTCATTCAGTTTGTTTGCTATCTGAACAGGATCATAAACAAACCATCAATGTCAAGTGGACCAATCAGATTCATTACCTTCCTTTTAGAGTTTATATAAGTAAAGAAATCCTTACTGTTTTTCTTAGCATCTTTTGCCAATTATTTCTCGTAATCTGCCTTCGTCTGCATAACCTCCTTTGTGACCTGATTACAGACTAGCTTATATCTGCCATAGGCTTCTGAGTCGCTTGAGAATGCACCCAATGCAGTTTTCTTCCCTGTTACGAATCTCATTAGTTCATTAGATAAGCATTTAGGCCTAAACCTTGAACAATATTTCTTAATAGGTATGAAACTATTAGTAGCATCCATGATTAATTTCTTGAATGCTTCCCACTTAGAATTTACTGTTGGTAACATCGTCAGTTGATCCCACTGTACAGAATTTAAAAACTGTCGTAGACCACTGTACTCACCTTTACAGAAGCAAAAACCCTTTCCTTTAGCCCTGATGGTAATTAAATCTTTAAGGAAATCCCACATCAGTACACTGTGATCGCTGGACCTAGTGGTTCCTTTATCTGCAAATTCTTAATACACGAATGATCACTGCTAATAACCAGATCAAGAGTATTACTTTCTTTGGTTGCCTCTCGAACATGCTGCTGCAGAAAACAATCATCCAATAAATCCACAAAAGTCTGACTAGTGTGTGAGTGACCAACCCACAAGTTCCAGTCAATATCTGGGAAGTTAAAATCCCCCATTATAAGACATTCCGATTTACTAGCCCACTCTATTTCTCTGTACAATTGTTCATTGTACTCATTCGAGTCATTAGGCCTATAACACACTCCTACTCTTATTTTTGCTTTCGCAGTGCTTATGTCACAGCAACTGACTCAACAGTGCACTGTTCATCTATATCAACGAATGCACTTCTTTTGATTTTATGTTTTTGTTAATTAACAGCGTAACACCTCCTCCCTTTCTATCCTGTGTATCCTTTCTGTACACATTGTACACTTCAAATTCCAGTTCAGCATTCCTTATATCTGTGTGACACCACGTTTCTGCTATCCCAACAATATCTGCCTTTGATGTCTTGACCAACACTTCAAATTTATCAAATTTATTTACTAAATTTGATAAATTCTACTTATTCTAATAGAAGTTGTGGAATAATCACTTTCACCTCTGCCTACGGCTACTGTTAAACTATTAGTCATTGTATCCCCACAAGCTATCATTTTTCTGACCCACCTAATACTGCCTCGATAGCATCAGCAAATATTCTTGCACCCTTTCTATTTAAGTGTATCCTATCCCTATAGAAGCAGTCTCTCCTGTTAACAAGTGCAGTCCAGGCTGAAAAAAATTCTACCCCTTGGGCCTCGTACATTCTTTCCTGGGCCGAATTGATCGACAAGGCACTCATCATATACTCCCTTCTATCCTGTCTGGGCAGAATTGCAGACACTTTCAAATTCAACCCTAATTCTCGGCTTTTGTTCAACAGTGACCTGTACTTGTTAAGTAATTCTGCCGGTCTCCTACTCCTAATATCATTAGTGCCAATGTGTACAACTATATCACCTTTTGTGCCCTTAAAGATGATATCTGCTCTACAATGTCATCAACCTTTGCCCCTGGCAGACATACCCAGTTATCGGTTGATTCAACTACTGCTCATCTCAGATGCCCAAATTATTCGCTGTATGTTTCTTTTCACCTCAAAGGTGGTATTTGTGCATATGTCCGTTCTGATATTCCCTGTCAGAGACTTGGCAATTTGGAATCTCCTCTCTTTGATCTTCTCTGGCTTAAAATCTCTCTACCTCATTGTGTCAAATTCATCTGTTGTCTCTACCGATCTCCCAACTCCACTAATCACTTGGAGCTCTTTGACTTCCTCTCTTTACAACTTGACTTTCTCCAGTCCAACTTTCCTATCAGTGAGGTAATTTTCCTTGGTGATTTTAATGTTCACAACTCCAGCTGGCTTCCGTTTTCTAGTCACTCCGACCCAGCCGGTCGAGATGCTGAGGCTTTTGCAATTACTAATGAACTTGCACAGATTGTTCATTTACCTACAAGAATAACGGACAATCCTAATCATACAGCCAATACGCTTGATCTTTTTCTCACAAACAACCCTTCTAAATATACAGTCAAAGTGAGAGGTCCTTTAGGCACTTCAGATCACAACTTGGTGATTGTCTCTTCTCCAATGGAACCTTTATTTCATGGCTATTCCCAATCTCGTATTGTTTGGCATTACAATAATGCAAAATGGGATGACCTGTGAGACTTATTTTCTTCTTTTGCTTGGTCGAATTACTGTTTCAAAAGTTCTGATGTCAACGTTTGCTCAGATCGTGTCAGTGAAATTATTCTTGCAGGAATGGAATCCTTTATCCCACACTCCACTTTAAAATCTCGTCCTTTATCTAAACCTTGTTTTTCCAATAAATGTGCTAAGGCTGTTCAAGAGAAGAATGTTGTATATCGTATTTGGCTTGTTTCTAATTCTTCAGTTTCATTTTCAGTTTCATGAGCCTACACCAAAGCTCGCAACAATTGTAAAGCAGTTATTAACCAGTCCAAACTAGAGTTTGAACAGGCTAAGAGTAGAAAACTTGCTTCTTGCCCTAATGGTAGCCGAGCATTCTGGTCTCTTGCCAAAGCTATTGGCCGCAACTTTTGCCCATCTCTGCTCCCACTTCTGTCCAAACCAGATGGTTCTGTTGTCACTTCAGTCAAGGATAAAGCTGACCTGCTAGCATCCCATTTTTCTTCCAACTCATGCATTAACGATCTTGACAAAACACCTCCCACTATTCCCAACACGCTCCATTCAGTGCCTCCTGTGGTCTTCCGTCAAAAGGATGTCTGAAAGATTTTGATGAATCTTGATGCTAAGAAAGCTCCAGGTCCCGATGGTATTTCTCCACTTGTTCTCAAAACCTGTGCTCCTGAATTTACTCCTATTCTTTGCCACCTTTTTTCACTTTCTTTTTCCAAAGGTGTTTTTCCTTCTGCTTGGAAATTTGCTCATATCCCGCCAGTTCCTAAAAAGGGTGACAAATCCCTCCCATCCAATTATCGTCCCATTGCAATTACTTCTACTCTTTCTAAAGTAATGGAGAAATCAATTAACCGCCAAAATTTAAACTACCTAGAAACCTTCTGTCTGATCAACGATCGCCAGTATGGATTCCGTCAGTGTCGATCCACTGGTGATATTCTGGCTTATGTTTCCCATTTATGGACTAATTCAATGGAAAGTTTCTGTGAAACACAAGTAGTTGCTCTTGAGATCTCAAAGGCTTTCGATCGTGTTTGGCATAAAGGTCTTCTAAACAAGCTTCCATCTTATGGTTTGCCAACTGTTTTTAGTAATTGGTTATCCAGTTTTCTCTCTGATTGCTCACTGAGGGTGATGGTAGATGGCTCTTTGTCTTCTAACTTCTGCACTAATGCCGGTGTCCCCCAAGGTTCAGTTCTTTCCCCCACTCTTTTCCTCTTGTATATTAATGACCTTCTTCCATTGACTGTAAATCCTATCCATAGTTTTGCCGATGATAGCACATTACATTCCACTTTCCATTTTGAGAAACCTTGTCCTGCTTAATCAGCTTCAACTTCTCGAAAATATGCTACCAATTCTTCAAATCCCGATCTTCAGGTAATTCTCCAATGGGGCAAAGACAATTTAGTTGATTTCAACCCTTCTAAAACTCAGTCTTGTCTTATATCTCGCAAAAAGGATTCTTCTGCTCTTGTGCTTATCTTTAGTGACACTCCGATTTCTAGGCAAAATGATATATCTCTTTTGGGGATTACCCTGACTTCTAATCTTTCTTGGCACAAGCACATTACAAATACTGCTCCCTCTGCATCTAAAAAACTTGGTTTTCTCTTTCGCTCTCGGCGTTACTTTTCTTCCAAACAGCTGCTCACTCTGTATAAATCGCAAATCCCTACCATGGAATATTGTTCCCACATCTGGGGTGGTGCTCCCAAAACTTCTCTCAGGCTTCTTGATTCCATTCGGAAGAGGGCAGTTAGGTTAATTAATGACTCATCTTTAACAAAGTCTCTGCACTCCCTGTCTCTTAGATGTACTGTTTCTGCTGCATGCCTCTTCTACAGATACTTCCATGGGCACTGTTCTTCTGAATTAGCTTCTATAATTCCCGCTCTCTCTTTCAAAACAGTCCGAACACATGCCGCCACCAGCCAACATCCATTTACTATCCAACTTCAAACTCACAGAACCAACTTTTCATCTTCCTCGTTTATTCATACAACTGCCGTTTTCTGGAACAACCTTCCTTCATACGTATTTCCTGAAAATTACAGTCTACAGAAGTTCAAGTCCAATGCCAACAAATATATTCTTTCGTTTTCTCAACCTTCAACCCAAGCACGGTACTAAGTACTATAGGTTCTAACGCCTGGCCGGTTTGGGGTTTACATTAAAAAAAAAAAAAAGTTAACGGTTATTCTCTATGAGATTCCTCCTTTTTGCGCAGTATTTGTGTCATGTAAGATTGTGCAACTATTAATGTTATATGAAAGGAGTGTAAATTTGAAATATGGGAGCAAATATTTTAAAACATAAGAAATGTATTCATTGGAGGTTAAGACTTTGCGAATCAGCATGAAAATATGTTTTATGGTAAGGAAGCATTGCATACTTTATGGTTTGAGTGAAAATTTTTTAAAAATATATTTAACATAATTAATTGGAAATATCGGACATTAATTAGATATTGAAGAAGGAGGAAGAGGAATAATGAATGATGACCTCTGGAAACCAGGCGAAAGCCAGTCGTTAGCCTTCTCACTAAGCAGGAAACTGCTGTAGTCTCCTTTCTTTTCCGGAGCATCTCATGGGATACATGATGACTCTTTCTATGATTAAAGCCGGCCCCTTTCAAAATCGGCCATCTGGTAGGTGGTGGCATACCACCACATTATCTGATGCCACAGAGACCATAACAAAAATAACTCCAAAAATTGCTGTTAACCTGATCCCGGATGCCACTGTGTGCCCTGCAAAATTAAATTTAAGGAAGAAGAGGGTAAACATGACCACATAGAATGTAACAAGTTTAAAAGAGGGCAAGATGGACACCATGGTCATCAATGAAATGGTTAGGTACAAAATTGACATTTTAGGAGCAAACAAAGCATGTGAACAGGACAAGGTCATTTTAAAACTAGAAATGGAAATTTGGTTGTTTTTTCTGGAAGTGACCTAGTAAAAGAACATGGTGTCGCTGTCATTTTGAATAAGGAAGGTTCAAGGTCTCTTCTTGGATACAATCCTATTAATAGTAGATGATGAGAGTTAGACATCAGAGCCATCCAGTAAATCTCACAATTTTAGTTACATGTGCTCGGACATCAACATCCACAGATGATGATATGGATGTTTATTATGAAAATCTCCAAACAAATCTTGATCTGGTCCCAAAAAGGACATTTTATACTCATGGGTTATTTCTCTTCTAGTCCGGAATGTGGTAGGTTTGATCTTGACACTAGAAATGAACGGGGAGAAAGTTTAATTGCATTTTGTCTTCTGGTGAGTATGGGCTTGGCACACCCAGGGTCCTGAGCTGGATATCATCATTCTTCTCTTTCTTGGTGATTCTCTTCTACTTTTGACTCTTTCTCTTTCTCTCTCTCTCTCTCTCTCTCTCTCTCTCAGGGTAACTAGGGAAATTTTTGGCTGGTGCAGCATAAGCCGCAGGCTTCCTTGCACCATATAGATAATAATAATAATAATATGTAAAACCTGCTTTCAGCAACATTTCCTGATCATAAAAAAAAGGAATCAGCTTGATTACATCCTTATTCAGCAGAGGTGGCATTCCAGTGTAATCATAGCAAAGACACTTCCTGGAGCAGATTGTGGCAGTGATCATTTGCTACTCCATGTCATTCTTAAGCTGAAGCTGAAAAAGCTTGAATACAGTTTTCCCTAGACAATTGGATGTAGAAAATATTCCAAACAATTATGTATTTGAAACAGGCAATCGTTTTCAAGCTCTTAGAATTGGTTGATGATGATAACCTGCCTGAGGAAATGTGGGAAAATATAAAAACCATTATTAAAGATTCAGCAAATAGATACATTAGAGAGCGGTCAAAGATCAGGAAACTGAAAGAAGTCGAAAAAGCTATCAGAGAATTGCCATGTGGCAAGTCACCTGAAATTGATTAAAGCCCAGCTGAATTGATTAAAGCTACAGGTGGGGGGGGGGGGCAGCAAGTTTTTTCATAAAATTATTGTGAAGATTTGGGAAACAGGAATAGTCGCCATTAGATTTAAAGTAATCAATTTTCATTTCCTTACCAAAAAAAGGAGATCTGAAAATTGCTCAAATTCCAGGACTATTAGCCTAATTTCTCATGCTAGCAAGATTCTTCTTAAACAGAATTTCAAGAAAACATGAAGAAGAAATGCCAGAAGTGCAAGCAGGTTTCAGAAGGGCAGAGGAACTAGAGATCAAATCTTCAGTTAGCAACTGATTATTAAAAAACACAAAGAATTCAATGTTCCAGTCGTTTTGTGTTTTATAGATTATTCAAAAGCATTTGATTATGTTCAACATGAGAAACTATGAGAAACGGTGGCTATTATGGGATTCCCAATTCACATAATTCAGCTGATTAAGGTACTGTACTGTACTGAGAACAGGAAGATACTGTGAGAACCAACATGGGAAACACGGACTTTTTTAGAATCAGTAGCTGTTTCAGGCAGGGCTATATTTTGTCACCTCACCTTCTTAACATTTATGCTGAAGATATTATGTGTGAAGCTTTGAAAGATTTAGAGACTGGCATCAAAATTGGAAGACTGAAGATAAACAACCTTCATTATGCCGATGATACTGTGCTAATTTTCAATTCCAAGGATTATCTTAATGAAACTCTGAGGAGTATGTGTAGCAAGTGAAAAAAAAAAAAAAGGATTGTTTCTGAATGTGTGTAAAACTAAAATTTGGTGATTTGTGATAATTACAATTCCAGTAAGGTGGAGGTTAATAGTCAAGATATTCAGCCAGTGCTAGGAGTTTGGTAAATAAATTTGATGAATTTGAGGTATTGCTCAAAACATGAAAGGCAGATATTGTTGGGATATCAGAGACATGGTGTCACACAGATATATGGAATGCAGAACTGGAATTTGTGGAATACAATGCGTACAGAAAGGATAGAGGATAGGAAGGGAGGAGGGGTTATGCTATTAGTTAAGAAACACATAAAATCAAAGGAAATGAAGCCAGTCGACATCGTTGGACAGTGCAGTGTCGAGTCAGTTTGGTGTGACATAAGCACTGGGAGATCAAAATTGAGAGTAGGAGTGTGCTATAGATCTAATGACTCTGATGAGTATAATAAGAAACTGTACAGCGAAATAGAGGGGGGCCAGTAAATTAGAGAGTCTTATTATGGGGGATTTCAATTTCCCAGATATTGACTGGAATTTGTGGGTTGGCCACTCACACACTAGCAAGGCTTTTGTGGATTTATTGGATGATTGTTTTCTACATCCAGCATGTTTGGGAGGCAACTAGAGGAGGCAATCTGATTATCTTGATCTGATTATTCTTCATGCATTAAGAATCTGCAGATAAAGGAACCACTAGGTGGCAGTGATCACAGTGTGCTGAAGCAGGATTTATTATTATTATTATTAGTAGTATTAGCAGCAGCTATATGGTGCAAGGAAGCCTGACGCTTATGCCGCACCAGCCAAAAAAAAATTTCCCGAATTACCCTACCCTGAGAAGGTAATCACCAAGAAAGAGAAGAGTGATGATGTCCAGCTCAGGACCCTGAGTGTGCTAAGCCCATACCCACCAGATGTGAGCCCATGGGATTTACTCAAAGAGGTAACTACCATCAGGAGAAAAGGGAAGGGTTTTTGCTTTCGTAGAGGCAACTACCATGATCTGAGACAGTATTTAAATTCTATACAGTGGGACCAACTGATGATGTTACCAACAGTCTTCAGAACGAGAATAGCCTTGTGCAGGTGAAGTTTTTTACTGCTCTTGGAATAGAGAAGTTTTTTCTGTTTTATTAGCTGAAATTGGCATATTAACGTATTTTCTAGAGTAGCTTTTTATTCCTAGTTACGATACTTAAAGTTTAACTTAGATAGACATTTTGTAGGTATTACTTAGTATCGGTAAGGGTATCAAATTCACGTGTTACAAGTTGCAGCTCCGCTGAACGAGAACTTTTTAGCCATATTTAGCCGTTTTATTGACCAATTGTTACATCAAATTATTTTCTGTAAGTAGCTTATAGACCTAGTCAGGATTCTTAGTTTATTCTGAATTGAGACAGCGAGATTTGGAAGTTAATTAATACTTAAGTGTTCGTAGATTTACCGTTTGTAACTTGCCGCCATTGTTATACAACACAATATTATATCCCGAACTAGATAGCTTAAGCTAGTATAGTACAATATATAATATAATATTGTCAATCAATCAGTAAAATCTATTAATCTTGTTAAACTTCATTGTCAATTAAATTGTACTTTTTAACTAAGTTATAACGATTTAGATTACAAACATAACATAATTAATTAATACATAACTTGATACGGAAGTTATATAAATGGAACTCGTAGATAATACTCGATACTGCAAAATATATATAGCGTTATAACTGTGTTGGGATACAAGTATAAGGTTATAATTTTGCATTGAAATTGAAATTAAATCGAAATCATGACTCAGACCAGAGCAGCAAAGCAAAAGGCTCAAGCTAATGGGAGAATTGAGGGGGGCAGTTGCCCTCTGAATCACAGCCTTTTAAAATGCACTGCTTGCATGATGTTTGTGCAGCAATCGGGTACGGAACATGATATTGTTATGGGGGATGTCTTTGTGTGTGTGCGATGTAAGGAGTGTAATGAAATCAGGCAACAACTCAGTGTTGTTATGGGCCTATATGAGAGCTTGAAAGACAGGGTGGATGCCCTCGAAGGATCTAAATTGAGGGATTCCATCAAGCTCTCAGCTGCACCCATCAACGCCAGAGCTTACACTTGGTCATCACACAACACAGTGGCAAACCAGAATGCGCTGGTCCCACAGGAACTAGTAGTTGTTGGTGACTCTATTGTCAGGGAAATGGGAAACATGCTTTGAAAAAGGATAGGTGGAACAGGGCCAGTGTATGTCTGCCAGGGGCAAAGGTTGATGACATTGTAGAGCAGATATCATCTTTTAAGGGCACAAAAGATGATATAGTTGTACACGATGGCACTAATGATATTAAGAGTAGGTGACTGGCAGAATTACTTAACAAGTACAGGTCACTGTTGAAAAAAAGCCGTGAATTCGGGTTGAATTTGAAAGTGTCTGCAATTCTGCCGGGACACGATAGGAGGGAGTATATGATGAGAGCCTTGTCAATCAATTCGGCCCTGGAAAGATTGTGCAAGGCTCAAGGGGTAGAATTTTTTTCAGCCTGGTCTGTACTTGTTAACAGGAGAGACTGCTTCTACAGGGATGGGATACACTTAAATAGGAATGGTGCAAGAATATTTGCTGATGCTATCGAGGCAGTGTTAGGTGGGTCAGAAATCTGCTATCTTGGGGGGATACAAGGACTAATAGATTAACAGTAGCCTCCGGCAGAGGTGAAAGTGATTCTTGCACTGCTTCTTTTGTAATGAGCAGCCGCCTGTAAAACAAGATGCAGGGTACTTCAGGGACTGCTGGGAGTCATTGCAGTACAAGTAAACACATGGGTTGTTTTAGGGTAGCTAAGAATAGGAACAAGTGCCTGTATGCTTGCATGTACACCAATGCTAGGAGTTTGATAAATAAATTTCATGAATTTGAGGTATTGCTCAAAACATTAAAGGCAGATATTGTTGGGATATCAGAGACATGGTGTCACACAGATATAAGGAAGCAGAACTGGAATTTGGGGAGTACAGTGTGTACAGAAAGGATAGATAGGAAGGGAGGAGAAGTTTTATGCTATTAGTTTAGAAACACATAAAATCCAAGGAAGTGAAGACAGTCGACATCGCTGGACAGTGCAGTGTTGAGTCAGTTTGGTGTGACATAATCATTGGGAGATCTAAATTGAGAGTAGGAGTCTGCTATAGGCCTAATGACTCTGAAGAGTATAATAAGAAACTGTACAGAGAATAGAGTGAGCCAGTAAATCAGAGTCTTATAATGATGGATTTTAATTTCCCAGATATTGACTGGAATTTGTGGGTTAGTCACTCACACACTAGCAAGGCTTTTGTCGATTTATTGGATGATTGTTTTCATCAGCATGATCAGGAGGCAACTAGAGGGATTAATACCCTTGATCTCATTATCAGTAGTGATTCTTCATGCATTAAGAATCTACAGATAAAGGAACCACTAAGTGGCAGTGATCACAGTGTGCTGAAGTGGGATTTACTCAAAGAGGTAACTACCATCAGGAGTAAACGGAAGGGTTTTTGTTTTCGTAAAGGCGACTACGATGGTCTGAGATAGTATTTAAATTCTGTACAGTGGGACATACTGATGATATTACCAACAGCAAATTCAAAATGGGAAGCATTCAATGAACTTATCTTGGAAACTACTAGGCTTTACATATGAACTAAGAAATATTGTTCAAGGTTTAGGCCTAAATGGATGTCAGATAAACTAATGAGACATATGGCAGAGAAGAAAAATGCATGCGATACATATAAATTAATGGGCGACGTGGAAGACTATGATAGATATAAGCTGGTCTGTAACCAAGTCACAAAGGAGATTAGGCAGGCAAAGGCATATTATGAGAAATCCTTGGCAAAGATGCAAAGAAAAACAGAAAAGAGTTCTCTACCTGTGTAAACTCTAGAAGGAAAGCGATGCATCAGATTGGTTCACTGCATATTGATGTTTCAACAGTTGAGGATCCTGCTCAGGCATCTACATTCACACATGAGGAGTTATTCAGGAATGGGAACACCAGAGCTTAAGTAAACTCTTGCAGTGAGCTAGATGATTTTGTAATAATTGAGAGGAAAGTGGAAGAGAAATTGTTGTGGATAAACATAAAAAAGGCATCTCGGATGGATGGGATCTATCCAGTTATATTAAAGCAAAGGAAGTAAGCAAACCTTTAGCCATAATTATGAGACTTTCTTTGGACTCAGGGGAGGTACCCATAGACTGGAAATGTGCAAATGTGACCCCAATTCATAAAGGAGGATCAAAGGCTGACACAAGTAATTATAGACCTGTGAGTTTAACTTCTGTGTCAGGAAAATTAATGGAGGCACTGGTTAAAGAAGTACTGCAGGATCATCTAGAGAAGACTTCAGTTGTTGCTCGGACACAGCATGGTTTTGTTAAGGGAAAGTCTTGCTTGACCAATTTGATTGGATACTGTGATGAAGTCACAAAAGAACTGGATGGAAGGAATAACTTTGATATTATATGTTTGGATCTTAGAAAGGATTTTAATACTGTTGCACATGGAAGATTGCTGCATAAATTGGAGCAGTGTAGCATTGGAGGCAAATTGCTGCTATGGATAAAGGGATTGTTGAGGGGGAGAAGACAGAGTGGTAATCAATGAACACTGTCATTGTGAACTAATGTTATTAGTGGAGTCCCTCAGGGTTCAGTGTTGGGTTCATTATTGTTTTCTGTATTTATAAAGGATATTGATGATGGCATATCAACCTTAATAGTAATAGTAGTAGTGGCATGTGATGCAAGAAAAAAAAAAAAAAAATCACACCATTCCCTCCAAATGCCTGTCCAGTTCCTCCTTAAATTTATTTAACCTATCAACTTCCACAACTACAGATGGAAGTTTGTTCCAGCAGTTAACCACCCGCTGGCTAAAAGCAAATTTCCGCTCATCTATTCTACATCTGTCTTTTCTTAATAATGAATTTATGCCCCCCTTAGGTTTGCAATTTGAACAAATGGAAGGATCCCACCAGGATTCAGCATGCTCAACCCATTCAAGGCCTTATACACCTCAGTTAGATCACCGCGCAGGTGCCTAGTCTCCAGCCACTGCAGAACTTAAGCCTCTCTTGGTAAGAGGATCCCTTCATTCCCCTCACCAATCTTGTTTCCCTTCTCTGTACACGCTCAAGCAAATCTACAACCTTCCTAAAATGAGGCTTCCAGACCTGTACGCAGTACTCAAGGCATGGACTGACCATTGCCTTAAACAGAGGGACAATCACCTCCTTTTCCCTGCTATCAAAATTCCTATATATCATTGACAAAAGTCCATGACCTGCCCTGGCAGCCTGTCTGCTTTGCTCAGAAAACTTCATATCTGATTGCACAATTACTCCCAGGTCTTTTTTCATTTTCTACCACCTTAAGTGTAGTACCACATATTTGGGACGTTTCTCTGGGGTTACTTCTACCCATATGCAGTACTTTGTATTTGTTAATGTTAAACTTCAGTTGCCACTTCTCAGACCATGTTCCCAAATTTTCTAGTTCCTGTTGCAGTAGCACACTGCCATTACTGTCATTAACAACCCTGCCAACCTACATATCATCTGCAAACTTTGACACTGAGACTGATATACCTTCATCAATATCATTGATAAATATACATAGCAACAGTGGACCCAACACCGAACACTGTGGAACTCCACTAATAACATTAGTCCACAAAGAGCGGCACCCATTGATTACCACCCTCTGTCTTCTACCACTCAACCATCCTTTTATCCATTGTAGCAACTTACCCTTAATACCATTCTGCTCCAATTTGTACAATAGTCTTCCATGCACAACAGTGTCAAAAGCTTTCCTGAAATCCGAATATATGATATCAAAATTATTTTTTGCATCCAGTTCCTTTGTGACCACATCATAATATCCTATCAAATTTGCCAACCGGAATCAGGCACCTGGTCTGTAATTACTCGTGTCACCCTTCGATCACCCTTTGCGAATTGGTGATACATTTACACATCTCCAGTCCATGGGGACCTCCACTTAGTCCCAGGATGCTCTCATAATTATGGCTAAGGGTTTGCTTAGTTACTTTGCCTCCTCCTTTAATATAACTGGATAGATCCTATCCACACCAGGTGCCTTTCTTATGTTTAACTTCAATAATTTCTCCTCCACTTTGCTCTCAGTTATTACAACATTATTAAGCACCCTGCTACAATTTGATAACCTTCTGCCATTTTCAAACTTTTCCTTTTAGAATTTATATAAGTAAAGAAATCCTTGCTGTTTTTCTTAACATCTTTTGCAAAAGATTTATTGTAATCTGCCTTCGCCTGCCTAAACTCCTTTGTGACTTGATTACAGACTAGCTTATATCTGCCATAGATTTCTGAGTCACTTGATAATTTATATGCATCCCATGCATTTTCTTCTCTGTCTTGAGTCTCATGTCCAAGTTTGCAGATGATACAAAGGTTGGCAGGGTTGTTAAGGACACTACTGATGCTATGCTGCTGCAACAGGATCTGGAAAGGTTGACAAATGGGCTGAGAAGTGGCAAATGAAGTTTAACATTGACAAATGTAAAGTACTGTGTATGGCAAACAGCAACCCCAGAGCAATGTATCTACTCTGTGGTACTACGCTGACAGTGGTAAAGAATGAAAAAGACCTGACGGTAATTGTACAGGCAGATATGAAGTTGTCTGAGCAGTGCAGACGGGCTGGAAGTGTAGCTTATAGTGTCTTGCCAATGATATATAGGAATTTTTCTAGCAGGGATAAGGAGGTGATCATTCCCTTGTATAAGTGAATGGTCAGGCCACACCTTCTGTACTGTATACAGGTCTGGATTCCTCATTTCAAGAAGGATGTAGAGCTGCTGGAACGAGTACAGGGAAGGGCAACAAAATTAGTGAATGGAACAAAGGGTTGCTCTTACAAAGATAGGCTTCAGTTTTGCAAATTACAGTGTCTGGAGACTAGGAACCAGTGAGGTGATCTGATAGAGGTGTATAAAGCCTTGAGTGATTTGAGCATGCTCAATGCTGATGGGATACTTCCTCTTACTCAGAATAATCACCTGAGAAAGCATAAATTAAGATTGAGGAAAGATGTAGGATAGATGTGCAGAAATTTGTCTTTACCCAGCGGGTGGTTGGTTGGTGGAACAGACTTCCATCCCTTGTTGTGGAAGTTGATAGCCTAAATAAATTTAAGGCTCAGCTGGACAGGTATTTCGAACGAATGGCAGGGTGAAATGGAAGTGGGTTTTTTTTTTTTTTTTTTTTTGGATGATGCTGCCTAAGCTTGCTTTCTTGCATCATATGCCCCTACTAAATCTGTGGAATCTTCTAGATAATTCTGTGAAAGTAACCTTTCATACTTGAAATAAAGAATATTTCAAGTATGAAAAGGTTAGCCTTAAGGCTGTATTATTACACAATGGAAATATGGTTCCTTCAATACCTCTTGCACATGCCGTCCACAAAAAGATGCATATGCAAACATGGAGAACATCCTCTTTGGTGTACACTGTCAGAAGTATGAGTGGAAGATATGTGGTGATTTCAAGGTAATTGCCATTTTATTTGGACTACAAAATGGTTACACTAAGTATTGTTGCTTTCTCAGCAAGTGGGATAGTTGTTCCAAGGATATGCACCACGAGAAGAGGAGTTGGCATCGATAAAAAATCATTAATACCTGGAATGAAGAACGTAGCAGTTGAACCTCTGGTAGATCGAAATAAAATTTTGTTTCCACCACTCCACATCAAACTGGGTATCATGAAAAATTTCGTGAAGGCTTTGGAAGTGAACGGTCATGTAGGCATTTTCATTGGTCCACAAATAAGGCAACTTTTCAAAGACAAACAGGTCGAATGTGATAATGAGAAATCAGTGCGGAAAGCCTTTCTTAATGTTGCGACTGGTTTTCTAGGAAATTTTATAGCTGGCAACTACAGGCAGCTTTTGGAAGATCCCATTACTTTTAAAACGGATCGCCAATATGGCTGCCGTTGTGAACAGACGTGTGTTTCATCGCTCCGCGAAATTTCAGTTTAAAAAATGTGTTTTACTTCCGTCAGTGCCATGAAATGTATGCTCACTTGAAGACAAACTGGACTGGATTCCACTGGTGAAGAACTTTTGCCTATATATTGGGAATTGGTCAGGTTGAAGCATTATTTATCTGTATCCTTTGTTGCCAGACCGCATGGTCACCATGTCGCTGACAACAGGGCTATAGAGTGGCTGCCGATATAACACGGTGGCCGTGTTTCCACCTGACACCTTGACTGGGTAGGTTCCCCAACTAGTGCAAACTGAGCAGTTTTTGTGCTCTATAAATCTGTGCCTTTACCGAATAATATCACCAAAGAAATATGACTTTAATGTGCCCCCTCACCATAAACTCTCCATGGAGAGAGAGAGAGAGAGAGAGAGAGACTATCTTCGCACCTGTACTTCTGCCAGAAATCTGAATGCCATAAACGTCTTCGCCGCTACTCCAAGTGCTGTGGGGAGACCCAAAACTTCCACAGTCCACTGTGTGCCTTCAAATACACCCACGAACTTGTGGTTGGCATCAATCGCCATCATTTTTAACAAACCATCTAACCCCAACATTGTGAACCCGATTAACCGAACAGTCCCGGAATCCACGGATATGGAGGGGAAAGACAAGCACAAACACTCCCTGACAGAGACACAAAATGATGATCCCATCATTATTGATCAACTGGAGGATATAGAGGACACCCGACCTGGGACCCCCCCCCCCCAACCAAGCGGAAAACCCACAAGCGATTGGTTCCCGAACCGGAACGCAAAACACGATCTCGGGTTGAAACAAAGGAACAGCCAGAAGCCAATGCATCGCAAAAAGAAAGAAATGATGAAAAACAACAAGAACTATGTCTGGACCATACCATACCAGAAGGCTCCGTATACGAGAAAACTCTCTTTCTGAAATCGGCCCTCGAAACCATTTTTAAGGAGAATCCCAGTAGGATATCGTCTGGCCTGAGATCACAGATTGTCACCATCTTTCACAAGATGGAGACAATCCTGCATGACACACATGTTGAAAACGAGAGAGCCATCACATAGCTACACGCCTACATCGAATGCAGGGCAAGACAAATGCCACAGCGCGCCCCGACATATTCAGAAGCGCTGAGGACCCCAACAGAAACACAACAGACAACAACGCACCAGACAATAACAACGCACCAGAAGAGGAAGACGCTCCTACCAACACCAAACCTGGTGATACTTAGACCGAAACAAACAGGAAAAATTCCCACAAGCGAAGACCTCAAAGCAAAATTAATAAATAACATGAAGGAGGACCTAAAGCTAACACGAATAAAAGGGATGAGAAAGATGAGAGATGTAGGACTGGTAATAGAGACAGAGATGAAGCAAGTAATCCAGAGCATCATTGAAAACCCCAAGATTGAAGCCCTTGGATTAACGGCCCAGCTGCCCAAAAGGAAGGGACCAAATATATTAATTTATGACGTTAGCCCAGAAATTACAGCCACCCAGATAGCTGAAAAACTTTACCACAGAAACCTCCAATGCGAGATCCCGGACAAGCAGCTGCAAGAAGTGATAACACCAAAGTTCCACATAGAGGCGAGAGGAGGCTTAAAAAACAGCTGGAGTGTGGAACTAATCCCGGAAGCGTGGCAAGTCCTAAAGGACCGGACAAGGGTCTACATAGAATGGGGAAGCTATCGTTTTCGTGAGCGGGTGGCAGTACCGAAATGCTTTAGATGCTGTAAGTTTGGCCACTCCAGCCACGTCTGTTCCCAGACAGTCCCAACATGCGGACATTGCACTGAAAAGGGCCACGAATATAAAGAATGCCCACACAAAGACAAGGAAGCCACATGCGCAAATTGTAAAACAACGAAACTCGAATATACACACTCAATCAGGGATCTAACTGCCCAATCTATATAAAAGCCAAGAGCACCTACCAAAACAGAATCGAATATGGGTACAAAAATTAAGAAATATAACACAACCATGATCAAAATAATACAAACAAATGCCCAGCGAGCAAAAGCGGTGGCTGACCAGATTCGGGTCAAGGGCGATGAAGAGAACATAGACGTTATTATATTACAGGAGCCATATGTCCATGCAAGGCGGGTGGTGGGCTACCCATTACAATATAAAGTGATCCACACAGAAGAAGACACCCCGTGGGCGGCGGTATTGGTCAGAAACAAGAATATTACCGCAACAAGAATAACGCAACTATGCATGGCTTGGGCAGCCTGTGCCCAACTCATCACAGCACTGGGTTCCCTCTACGTGGTGGCTCTATACGGTAGACCGGGACAAGAAATAGAGATCGCCATCAACTACCTACGCTACCTACAGAACATCCTGCCAAACAAAAGAATCATAATAGGCGCGGATGTAAACTGCCGCTCCCCGCTATGGTATAGCGCTACAGATGATAGAAAAGGGACAGCAAACGGACAGCAGCTTGAGAATTACCCGACAGGATCACAGTTAGCGGTCCTAAACCAGCCACACCAGTTACCGACATTCTGTAACACCCTCTGGGAGGTCACAATCGACATATCCTTAGCCACTAGGAACCTGGCGAACCACGTGGCCGACTGGAGGGTGGAGGAAGCCTGGACCACCTCGGATCACCGAGTTATTACTTGCACAATAACAAGAACAATGACAAGAGCAACAACAATCAACCAACGATGCCATAGATATGCAGTTGCCAAAGCGGACTGGCTGCTATTCAAAGAACTGCTGACCACAGCGATCAACAGTAACCCACTAACCCTAAACCCATTGAACAGCCCGGACGACCTGCAGAAAGTTACTACAGAACTGATGACAACTATCAGTAACCAAGCAATAAGAAAAAAAAACACCCCCAACTGGGGCAGTACCCTGGTGGACTCGAGAAATTGCCATGCTCCGGCGGCAAACGATAAAAGCAAGGAAGGACTTTCAGAGGGCCCGCAGATCATGGCCTGCAAACGAAGTCGAAGTCCTGAGACAACAATATAGGGAGATAAGAAACCGCTATACTGATGCCATTAAGAAGAGCAAAAGACGCTCTTGGGAGCTCTTAGTATCCACAGAAGGAAACACTGACCCCTGGGGCCTAGTCTACAAGGTAACCACCAACAAAATGCCCAGAGGGGAGGTGAATGCCACCACCAGGACCCGGCAGGGAAACCTTACCACGACCTGGGAGCAGTCGATGGACAATATATTAGACACAATCTACCAGAAACCAGCGATGCCGATACTACCAGCACAGAGCGAAATATGCGAGAGCAATGCCAGTTACACCAAACAGGCAATGGAACTCCCCTTTACCAATGACGAGCTCAGCGTGGCAGCTAGTCGAGTAAGAAGCAAGAAATGCCCAGGTCTCGACATGATTGAGCCTGAAATCTTAAAGAAAACTATGGAATATGCACTGTACCTATTGCTCACCCTATAAAACAGATGCCTGGAAGCCGGCCACTTTCCAAAGGCATGGAAAACGGCCAACTTAAAGCTAATTCCAAAAAAACCCAAAAAAACCCAGAAAGCCCAGATGCATATCAACCCATCGCACTGCTCTCGGTGGTAAGTAAAGTATTTGAAAGACTACTTCACAGAAGAATAATTGCTCACTACGGAAAAGCTGGACTCCATGCCACGAATCAGTATGGCTTCAAACCAGGGACCTTGACAGTGGATGCACTGGGAAACCTACTCAGGACGGTGCAAGAATGTAGAAACAAGTACCTGCTTCTCATCTCGGTTGACTTTGCTGGGGCGTTTGACTCACTTTGGTGGCCAAGCGTCCTGGCGAGATTGAGGGAGGCACGGGTGCCAACAAACCTATTCAAGGTCATGGAAAACTATTTATCACATAGAAGAGTGGAGATCAATGTAGAATACCATAAGGTCACAAGAGAAGTGCACAGAAGCTGTCCGCAGGGGTCGGTGCTGGGACCACTCCTGTGGAATATGGTCTTAGATGAGTTCTTAGTGATGGATCTGGGACCAGTCAGGACACAAGCATTTGCTGATGACCTGATATTGACCGTGGGAGCGGATTCCCGGGCCCAGTTGGGAACCCAAGCAAACCAAGCACTGCAGCAACTCCAGCAATGGGCCGCAAAACACCAGCTAACAATTTCACCCATAAAGACCTCTTCAATCCTGTTTAAAGGAACCCTGCAATTGCGACGACCACCGCAAATAAAAATTGACAATGTCACCATTAAGTTTGTAAACCAACTTAAGTACCTAGGCGTGGTACTGGACAACAACCTCTCGTTCCAGCTGCACCTAAAGTACATAAGAAAAAAAAATCAGGAGCTATTCTGCACTGGTAGCCAGAGATTGGGGAAAGATTGGGGACTCAAAAAAAGAGCCCTGACACTATATTAGAGGACAACGTTTCTCCCAGCAATTACTTACGCCTCAGCAATTTCGTTCCCAAAAACTGCACTGGCAATGAATAGAAGAATTATGGACATGATCCAAAGGACCATACTCATAACTACAATGCGTGCGTGTAGTACAGTGAGTACTCCAGCACTACAGGTACTCGCTGGAGCGCTTCCTTTGGACCTGGAGGCTGTTCGCACAAGTCTGCTATACTTGCTATCCAGGGGAGTGGCGGCCACACATCTGGACTACACAACTGACCCAGCGAACAACCTAAAAACGGAAAAAACTAGATTACAGAACCACCTGCTAAAATTATGGCAGAGAAGATGGACGGAGACCACCAAGGGCGAGATAACCAGAAGATATCTACCTGACCTCCAGAAAATCTACCCAAAACAGCCCACCTGGTACTTCCCAGGGTACCATTTGACATCTCTAATAACAGGACACGGACCCTACAATGAGAAGCTGCACAGATTCAGACTCACTGAGGACCCCAACTGTACGTGCGGGGAGACAGAAAGCTGGAATCACATAGTGTACGAGTGCCCACAATATGAAGACCTCAGAGGGGGGGGGGGGTACTTATAACAAAAATAAGATACCTACCAAAAGGAATCCCATTTCATAGATACTCAGGATGAATATAGAGCATTATCCCAGTTCACACAAGACCTCTTCATCAGGAGAAGGACATTAATCACCATCTACAATGACTGACATCAAGTACCACTATTGAGACACCAGCCAGCACAATGTAAAGGCTGCAACTAAAGATGAGGGACACAAGCACAAGGACGGAACTTGCCCCATGAGTAAAGAAACTTGAAACAATAGCTGCCAATAGCCATATGGCGATCTGAAGAGGGCACTCTAGCCCCCTTCACCTTTATACCTACTTCCTTGGGGGGAGGGGGGACATTTTCGTCCTCCCCTCCTCTCCACCCTATATCTTCTACTCTGGTGGGACATGGGCAGGTCCCACTGAAAACTGGGGCTACCTATTCTGTTGGCCCCATATTTCTGTCTTTCTCCGCCCAGCCTTCTGCCTCCCCCCTCTCTATCTATACGCTAGCGAAAGCCCTACATACCAAAAACTTAACATATCTAAATTACCATACGCCCATAACTTGGCCTAGCAAAACTAAGCGATTCTACCCCTACGTCAACGCGTTTCTTTCTTTCTTTTTTTTTTTTTTTTTTTTTAAGGTCCTAGCCGCCGAAATCTCAGGAAATTAAGTGGCAGGACCTGCCAGAGTGAAACAGACTACTGGGTTCCTGATCTGCCTCCACGGGGCGTAAGTGGGGCAACGTTGGGCCTCAGTAGGGGCCCAGCGGCTAAATGACCAGATGAACAACGGTACAAGGCATCACACATATACAAAGTCCCTACACTTTTAAATCTCTGGCTTTTCCAGTCAACTGGTTCACCCACAATGTAAACTACGTGGAGATGGGGGGAACCCCTTGTGCTGTTTGACCGTAAACACACCTTACACTTTACACTTTACTTTTAAAACGACCAACTTAAAACTAATTCCAAAAAACCCAGAAAGCCCAGATGCATATCGACCCATCGCACTGCTCTCGGTGGTAAGTAAAGTATTTGAAAGACTACTTCACAGAAGAATAATTGCCCACTACGGAAAAGCTGGACTCCATGCCGTGAATCAGTATGGCTTCAAGCCAGGGACCTGGACAGTGGATGCACTGGGAAACCTACTCAGGACGGTGCAGGAATGTAGAAACAAGTACCTGCTTCTCATCTCGGTTGACTTTGCTGGGGCGTTTGACTCACTTTGGTGGTCAAGTGTCCTGGCGAGGTTGAGGGAGGCAGGGGTGCCAACAAACCTATTCAAGATCATGGAAAACTATTTATCACATAGAAGAGTGGAGATCAATGTAGAATACCAAAAGGTCACAAGAGAAGTGACAGAGGCTGTCCACAGGGGTCAGTGCTGGGAACACTCCTGTGGAATATGGTGTTAGATGAGTTCTTGGTGATGGATCTGGGACCCGTCAGGACACAAGCCTTCACTAATGACCTGATATTGACCGTGGGAGCGGATTCCCGGGCCCAGTTGGAAACCCAAGCAAACCAGGCACTGCTGCAACTCCAGAAATGGGCCGCAAAACACCAGCTCAAAATTTCACCCATAAAGACCTCTTCAATCCTGCTTAAAGGAACCCTGCAATTGTGATGACCGCCGCAAATAAAAATTGACAATGTCACCATTAAGTTTGTAAACCAACTTTAGTACCTAGGCATGGTCCTGGACAACAACCTCTCGTTCCAGTTGCACTTAAAGTACATAAGAAAAAAAATCCGGAGCTATTCTGCACTGGTAACCAGAGTTACTAGGAAAGACTGGGGACACAAAAAAAAAGAACCCTGACACTATATGACAAGACAATGTTTCTCCCAGCAATTACTTATGCCTCAGCAATTTGGTTCCCAAAAACTGCATTGGCAGTGAATAGAAGAATTCTGTATATGATCCAAAGGACCATACTCTTAACTACGACACATGCATGTAGTACAGTGAGTACCCCAGCACTGCTGGTACTTGCTGGAGTGCTTCCTTTGGACCTGAAGGTCATTCGCACAGGTCTGCTATACTTGCTATCCAGGGGAGTGGCGGCCACACATCTGGACTACAGAACTGACCCAGCGAACAACCTAAAAACAGAAAAAACTAGGCTACAGACCCACCTGCTAAAATTATGGCAGAGAAGATGGACGGAGACCACCAAGGGCAAAATAACCAGACCTCCAGAAAATCTACCCAAAACAGCCGACCTTTTACTTCCCAGGGTACCATTTGACATCTCTAATAACAGGACACGGACCCTACAATGAGAAGCTGCACAGATTCAGACTCATTGAGAACCCAACTGTATGTGCGGGGAGACAGAAAGCTGGAATCACATTGTACGAGTGCCCACAATACGAAGACCTCAGAGGGATACTTATAACAAAAATAAGATACCGACCAAAAGGATTGGAATCCCATTTTATAGATACTGAGTTTTTCATAGTCCCAGTTCACACAAGACCTCTTCGTCAGGAGAAGGACATTAATCACCATCTACAATGACTGACATCAAGTACCACTATTGAGATAACAGCCAGGACAATGTAAGGGCTGAAACTAAAGACAAGGGACACAAGCACAAGGACGGAGCTTGCCCCATGAGTGAAGAAACTTGAAAACAGAAATGCAGCAGTAGCTGCCAGTAGCCATATGTTGATCTGAAGAGGGCACTCTAGCCCCCTTCACCTTTATACCTACTTTCGTCCTCCCCTCCTCTCCACCCCATATCTTCCACTGTGGTGTGGGCAGGGGCATGCCCCACTGAAAACTGGTGCTACCTACTCTATTGACCCCATGCTTCTGACTTTCTACCCCAGCCTTTTGCCTCCCCCTCTCTAATTATAGAGCTAGCGAAAGCCCTACACACCAAAAACTTAACATGTCTAAATTATCTTAAGCCCATAACTTGGCCCAGCAAAACTAAGGTATGAAATCGCAGGAAATTACACTTTGCACTTTACTTCTTATGAACATAACTTGGCCTAGCAAAAACAAGCGATTCTACCCCTAGGTCGACATGTCTTTCTCTCTTTTTTTTTTTTTTTTTTTTTATATGTCCTAGCCGCTGAAATCTCAGGAAATTAAGCGGCAGGATCTGCCAGAGTGAAATAGACTACTGGATTCCTGGTCTGCCTCCATGTGGCGTAAGTGGGGCAATGTTGGGCCTCTGGATTCCTGGTCTGCCTCCATGTGGCGTAAGTGGGGCATTGTTGGGCCTCAATAGGGGCCCAGTGGCTAAATGACCAGATGAACAATGGTACAAGCCATCACACATATACAGAGTCCACACACTTTTAAATCTCTGGCTTTTCCAGTCAACTGGTTCACCCACAATGTAAACTATGCAGAGATGGGGGAAACCACTGGTGCCGTTTGACCCTAAACACACTTTACACTTTACTTCTTACAAAAAACTGGGGTGCAACATGTCATTCAAGATGCATTTCTTGCAGTCATACCTGGATTTTTTCCCGCCAAACTATGGTACCATTAGTGACGAACATGGTTGAATGCTTCCATTAAGTCATCACAGCAATGGAAGAAAGATACAAAAGCAAATGGAGTGCTCCCGATGCTGAATACAAGTATGTTCGTAGCTAAATCTTACTGCCATATAAATAAAAAATACCTTATATACATATGAAAAACTACTTTTTTCAAAAACAAGAGCCAATCTGCCATTTTAAGCACTATTTCCAAGTTTAGCAGCCCAAAATATATAAAGTAAACTTACTTTCATGCCCGTAACAAGATTTGACCCAAAATTTGATGTTCAGTATTATCAGCTTTATGAATATGGGTTAGTTTTAAATATAAAAGCACATTACCTATAATACAAACGGATGGATTTTTTGTTTATTTATGGGAATCCCCAACAAATATATATTATTTTGAATTAGTTATTTTTAAAATATATTTTATTAAGCAAAAAAATTAGAACATTTCGAAAATCAAAGCGTATGTTTGTGAGCAACCCTTTTTTATATATTAATGCATATAAGGCTGGATTGTCATGCAGATCTAGATTCTTAAAATGAAGTGTTATTTAATCATTGTATGTGTCTGTTTGTGTAATGTAAATAATATCTTATTTAAATAATTCTTCATATTGCAATATTAAGTCAGTAGATATTTTGTTTATTTTTATGATTTTAGGTTTTATACACACAGACTGCTGTGGAAGACCTAGACCAGTGGAATAGCAAGCGGGTGCCATTAACTTGGTCTGCAGAACTAACTGGTTTGGACAGCCATGCTATGTATGCTGTTAGAGTTGCTGCTGTTACTCGACAAGGATTAGGCAGGCTCTCAGACTTGATTACTGTCAGAGTTACACCAACAGGTATGAAACCATTAAAAAAAAAAAAAAAAAAAAACCATTCTTAAACTGGTCATTATAATTCACTTAAAATACATCTTATCACATTATTTATAAGAGCTAGAAAAAAAATCCTAGAAACATTTCCCAAAAAAATTTCCCAATGTGTAAACCTTATGGTTTAGACATTGTGGCCAAAGCTGATGTGTAAACCATGAGGCCATCTGATTTGGTATAATATCATCAGGTAGAATGATGAAAATGGCCTAAATACTCAATGTAATTATCAGGAGTGACTTTTCATGCAAGAACTTCAGGTAAAAAAACCTTCCTAGATGGCATTGATCGTAGTTTATTGATGTTGGATTTATTCAAAGATAAAACCACTGTCAAGGGTAAAGAGAAGGGATTTTGCTTTTCCAAAGGTGATTACAGTTTTTAAATTCCTTTCTGTGGGATCAGCTGACATCCTTAACAGAAGCAAATGATAAATGGAAGATGTTTAAGGAAGTAACTGTAGAAGCCTACTTAGCTTTTTATACTAACTAAGAGATATTGTTCATGGATTAGATCTAAATGGATGGCAAATGAACTGATGAGTTTAACTACAGAGAATAAAAATGTATGCGATGATTATCAAGAGCCTATGTTAAGTATAATATAGCTCAGTGTTTCTCACTCAGGAATCTGCAGAACACCATCAGGATTTCCACGAGAAATTGTGGAATAAATAAATAAAAATTTTGAAATACAGTAAACCATCGATTTAACAGACTAATAGGGGAGAAGAGGTGTCCATTAATGCTGAAAGTCTGTTAAATCAAATGTAACCTGGGGGCATTTTAATTTGTTCTTAATGTAAAAAAAAGCTTTAATACAATATACAGTACTGTACAATATAAAATTATGTTACAACTTTGCCTTTGATTTACTGTTATCAGAAACAGTTTTTTTTTACGCCATAAATTTCACAAACACATGCACTGAGATGTCTTGTTCTGATTTCTCAATTAGCTCTAATTTCTGTGCCACATTTAAGTTCACACATTTTCTTTTAACTCCCCTATCACTTGATGCCATTTTAAGTTGTAAGGATTTCAAAATTATTTAATAAATAAAGTCACAATTCAGAAATCACAGAAACGCTCTGTTTACAACCTGACTGCATGATAGCTTGAGGCATACTGAGACCGAAACAAAGCAAGTCGATAGACCTACAGTTTAGTGTCCCGAGTCATGTTCGGCTTGCAAGTCACCGCCTGCTCTTATCTGTAATCTGGGAAAACATCTATTTGAACACATTTTCAGAAAGAATAAAAAACAACAATTTCCTGAATTTGATTATAAAAATAAAAGTAGGTAATTAACAAAACAATAATGGGTTATTTTAAAAATAGGTAATTATTATTAATTTTTAATTAAAATTATCACTGAAGTTTTGTATAACCTAAAAAAAATAATATGGTCGAGATTAATATGTACATTACTGTATTATTATTCCAGTCCGTTAAATCCGAAATCCGTTAAATCGAGGGTTTACTGTACTGCAAAAATCTTCCAACTCTCCTTCAAAATATTGTGTAAATATTTTCCTGGTAAATGGAAATACTGGAGTAATTTCCATGCACTGCCAACTGCCTCTTTGTTTTGATTTTGTAAGTTCCTATTTAAAGTTATATATAGTTAAAGGACCATCTTACCAATGGTAACAGAAAAGGGAGCCCTGTGTCACCATGAGAAAAAGAGCAGCACTGCAAACGCACACCTATCATCTTGAGAGTACTGTTCTTATCTGCAGGTCAAGTTTTGAGAATCCCTTTTGTCTGCAAACTGCTACCCAAAATTCTCCATGTTTATAGTCTTTCTTAATCTCTCTCTCTCTCTCTCTCTCTCTCTCTCTCTCTCTCTCTCTCTCTCTCTCTCTCTCTCTCTCTCTCTCCCCTACCAGATTGTTCAAGAAGGGTGTTTGTACTCTTTCTTTATTTAAACTTTTTATCTATATAATATCGTTGCAGATACACCACAGTTAACCCATAAAATTAAACTACATATGTAGTTTAATTTTATGTAATTTTATCGTAGTGTAAAGGCATTGTTTTAATTATATCTCATATTGTGGCTACCTTCACAACGAGATACCAGGTATCGCACTACTTCGAATAAGTAACGCTTCTCTAGTAGAGAAGACTACTGTTACTTATTCTCAGTGGGCACCACCACCACCACTCAGACTGCACCGATTGAAAAATAGTATGGGATAAGATACTCTGTTATCCTCATGCTGCCCCTATTAGACTTAGGAAAGCAAAAAAAAAGGTGTAGGAGAGGAAGAAGAAATTCTGTTGTAAGAGAAAAGGGACAGTTACTCCTTATAAACTCCTCAAATAGGCAACACTTCCCCAGTAGAGAAGACTATTGTTAGCTATTCTCGGAAACTGTGAATATTAGACTCCCCAGATGGCACCGTTTCAAAGCTAGTTGACTTTTCATCAGCAGGTGGGCATGTACCCTGGTAATGCAAACATGCCATCACAGTTTTGCAGTTAAGTCCACAATATGAGAAATGCCAAATGGTGAACAGAATGATACTGTATTTAAAGACTAAATGCACAAGGCATAATTCCACATGGGGTTGTTGTTGTTATTTGGTTTTTAGGAGCAACTAAGGTCATATTGCTCTGGGGATATGCGGTGATCACTTCCTGACCTTTCTGCATCCTCCATATTTGGTGGTAATGGGCTCAAACCCCGGTCTAATCAAGAAGTGTGTGATACACACTGCTGCTCCTGCCCACCTGGCTACGGAGGATAAATTAACTATATAATATAAGTGTAGATACACCATAGTTAACCCATAAAATTAAACTACATACGTAGTGTAAAGGCATCATTTTAATTATATCTCATATTGTGGCTACCTTCACAAAAAGATACCAGGTGTTGCACTACTTTGAATAACTAATGCTTCTCTACTAGAGAATCGTTACCACCCACCGATGAAATGCCAAAAAAGCTTTGAAACGGTGCCATCTGGGTGGTGGTGCTCACTGAGATTAAGTAACAGTAGTCTTTTTTCTACTAGAGAAGTGTTGCTTATTCAAAGTAGCGCAATACCTGGTATCTTGTTGTGAAGGTGGCCACAATATGAGATATGATTAAAATGATGCCTTTACATTACATATGACCCCAAGGTGCCAAACATTTCCATGGCCAAGCGATCTCTGAGCTCTATAAAGTAATTTCAAGTGTTTTCCTTCAAAGGAATCACTCTTCTTGTTAAGTTTAAAGTTAGCCTCTCTTAAGTTTTCATAAAGCACAGTAGACTTCATCTTACAAGTAGTAAGTTAAATCAGGAAAGAAAAGATACCTTTCCTTTTATTTTTATTAGAGTTACAAACTTAACAACTGCATGGCCACTCAAGGCATTACTCCTACCTCCCCGTGGCAGGGCCTGTAATCTGAGTGGGAAAACCAACCCTCGTGGCCAAAAGGAGTACAAAATGGACAAAGAAATCTTTCCTCCACTTGATCCATTGAAATCCTCTACCGATAAAGACCAACCTGATCATGACTCCTATCAAAATAAAAAACAAAAAAGAGAGATATGTCAACAAGATCACCCAACCTTTCTCCTTATTCATTCTCTATCAGATTTTCCTGCGTGAAAATTTTCCCCATTTCTAATCCAGAAATGCTTGGAAAATGCTGCAGGATTACTGAAGATGGTAAAATGATTACAGTCTGGAGATATGCTGGTAGAAAAAGTGAAACTGACCACACTTAGTGGAATTCCCGTGAAAATAATGCCCATGCCACTCTAAATTCCTCCAAAGGATTTATAGCAGAGTGGGAGATCATTAACATCTCAGAGGATGAAATTGTGCAAGAATTAGTAGATCAAAGAGTAATACATACACACAAAAAGAATATTAATCTGGAAAGATGGAGAATTAAAGCCTGTACAAAACATAATACTTACTTGTAGTACTCTAAACTTACCAACAGTGGTTAAAGCACGGTATCTAAATTGTCATATATATCCATATATACCGAATCCCATCAGGTGTTATAAGTACCAGAAATATGGACACCCCAGGTAGCATGCCGTGGCACTATGATTTGTGCAAATTGGTTCAACAGAACACACTCAAGCTGATTGTACTGTAACCACCTTCACCTGCCCCAATTGCAAAGGTAACCATCCAGCATATTCAAAAAATTGTGAAATGCGGAAAATTGGGGAAAAAAATAAAAAATACAAAACACAAAACAAAGTAACATACCAGGAAGCCAAAAAGCATATTGTGCAGTTTATGCTGAAATGCACGTATGCGCAAGCAACCCAATACAATCATTCTATTGCTACTCAAACTGACATTACAGTCACTCCAAACACTTCTCTTGCCGATTGGGCCAGGTTCGTGCTTAATGCTAAAACTGGAACAAGCAATTAATACTCCAATTTCAGTACCACCCAATATGCTTGAAACTACTAAAAAAGCAGATAGAACAGTACCAACAGACCATGCTCAGACCAAGAAATTCCATATACATATGGATGTTGACAACAAAATTGTCCGAGAAGAAACTATATTAGAACTTCATGCAGAAGAACACATGGATACAGAGTGACCGGTTTTCCCCAAAAAGACAGAAATAAAACAGATCGTTACAAACAAACTGCTCCAAAAAAAAGACTGATCAAAACACAGCTCCATGCGAGCCAATATTGATGACTTATATGACCTGATCAATAAGTATAATCCAGTGAGTGTTTGTTTGCAAGAAACTAATTTAGCACGACACGTAATTCTCTCAATTAAAAATTAAACAATATACAGAAAAGACAGGAATACTGCAAAATCCGCACATGGAGGAGTAGTATAGCGATATTAGTTAACTCTAATATCTCTGCTCGACATATCTCTCTACAGACTGACTTAAAAGCCGTTGCTGTGCGTGTTGCATTTGGAATAACCCTAACTCTCGTTTCAATATACCTTCCACCAAACAGTACCATCATGCTAAAAGAACTAGAAAATCTAATAGCACAAGTGACAACACCTTTCTATCTCATTTCGAGATTTCAATGGTCATCACCCATTATGGGGATCTTCCGACATGAATCAAAGGACAACTGATTGAGACCTTACTGAACCAACAGCAGTTACTCTTACTAAATACTGGCCATCACACTTATTTACATTTTTGCACAGGATCCACCTCAGCAATTGATCTGTCGATCTGTTCTCCAATTTTATTTCCCAGTATGGAGTGGTCAATTCTAAACGAACTGCCCAATAGCAATCATTTTCAAATTAAATGCAAATTTCAAACAAAACAATCTCACTATCCAAATTACAGAGTAAAATGGAAGTTCTCAAAAGCAAATTGGGCAAAATACTCAGTTATTGTCTCTTTTAATGATCAGTTTATTAAAACACAGCCGATAGACTACGTCACTGAGTGCATTACCACACAAATTTTAACAGCAGCATC
Organism: Mastigoproctus giganteus; assembly: GCF_048544385.1. Classification (NCBI taxonomy): domain Eukaryota; kingdom Metazoa; phylum Arthropoda; class Arachnida; order Uropygi; family Thelyphonidae; genus Mastigoproctus; species Mastigoproctus giganteus. The sequence continues at coordinate 175,039,885 of NC_143578.1, read as the reverse complement.
TGAAGTAATACCTCAGTCGTCTGCAGATTAACACAGACATATAAAACACTGGGGGAATGAGGCTTGCAAGAGTGCCAAAAAGCAAAACAATAAAGCCTGGAATCTATTTTGTAGGTTTCCAAAAACTGCCAACATCATATTATGCATAAAACAAAAGGCAAGAGCGCGACAAATCAGAAGACGAACCAAAAAAGAATCCAGGATGAGATTTGCCAGTACCATCACGAAGAACACTAGTAGTCAGTTAATATGGAAGAAAATCCAACAATTAAATAATAAAAAATAAGAGTAGGGGACCGGCAATATTACTTAACAAGTACAGGTCACTGTTGAAAAAAAAAGCGTGAATTAGAGTTGACTTTGAAAGTGTCTGCAATTCTGCCCAGACAATATGAGGGAGTATATGATGAGAGCCTATTCGATCAATTCGGCTCTGGAAAGATTTTTCAAGGCTCAAGGGGTAGAATTTTTTCCAGCCTTGCCTGTACTTGTTAACAGGAGAGACTGCTTCTACAGGGATGGGATACACTTAAATAAAAAGGGTGCAAGAATATTTGCTGCTGCTATCGAGGCAGTGTTAGGTAGGTCGGAGAAATGCTAGCTTGGGTGGATACAAGGACTAATAGATTAACAGTAACCACTGGCAGAGGTGAAAACGATTCATGCACTGCTTCTATTGGAATGGGCAGCAGCCTGTAAAACAAGATGCAGGGTATTTCAAAGACTGCTGGGAGTCATTGCAGTCCAAATAAACATATGGGTTTTATTAGGGTAGCTAAGAATAGGAACAGGTGCATGTATACTTGTGTATACACCAATGCTAGGAGTTTGGTAAATAAATTTGATGAATTTCAGGTATTGCTCAAAACATCAAAGGCAGATATTGTTAGGATATCAGAGATGTGGTGTCACACAGATATAAGGAATGCAGAAATGGAATTTGGGGAGTACAATGTGTACAGGAAGGATAGACAGGATAGAAAAGTAGGAGGGGTGATGCTATTAGTTAAGAAACATAAAATCCAAGGAAGTGCAGCCAGTCAACATTGCTGGACATTGCAGTGTCAAATCAGTTTGGTATGACATAAGCATTGGAACATCAAAATTGAAAGTAGGAGTGTGTTATAGGCCTAATGGTTGGCACCTCTGTAGCCAGGTGGGAAGGAGCAGCAGTGCATAGCACACGCTTCTTGATTAGACCAGGGTTCGAGCCTGTCACCACCAAATACGGAGGATGCGGAAAGGTCAGGGAATGACCACCACATTTCCTGGAGCAACATGGCCTTAGTTGCTAATGCTCCTAAAAACCAAACAACAACATAGGCCTAATGGCTCTGATGATCATAATAAGAAAGTACACAGTAAATCAGAGAGTCTTATAATGGTGGGGATTTTAATTTCCCAGATATTGACTGGAATTGTGGATTGGTCACTCACACAGTAGCAAGGGTTTTCTGGATTTATTGGATGACTGTTTTCTACATCAGCATGTTCAGGAGGCAATTAGAGGGAGTAATACTCTTGATCTGATTATCAGTAGTGATTGTTCATGCATTAAGAATCTGCAGATGAAGGAACCACTAGATGGCAGAATCACAGTGTGCTCAAGTGGTATTTACTCAAAGAGGTAACAACCATCAGGGGTAAAAGGAAGGGTTTCTGCTTTCGTAAAGGCGACTATGGTGGTTTGAGACAGTATTTAAATTCTATATGGTGGGACCAACTGATGATGTTACCAACAGCAAATTCAAAATGGGAAGCATTCAAAGAATTTATCTTTGAAGCTAATAGGATTTACATACCAACTAAGAAATATTGTTCAAGGTTTAGGCTAAATGTACGTCAGATGAGCTAATGAGACATATGACAGAGAAGAAAAATGCATGGGATACATATAAATTGATGGGTGACATGGAAGCCTATGATAGATATAAACTGGTCTGTAACCAAGTCACAAAGGAGATTAGGCAGGCAAAGGCAGATTATGAGAAATCTTTGGCAAAAGGTACAAAGAAAAACAAAGAGTTCTTTACCTATGTAAACTCTATGAATGAAAGGGACGAATCAGATTGGTCCACTGGATATTGATGGTTCAACTGTTCATGATCCTGCTCAGGTGGCTAAGAAACTAAATGAGTATCTTGCATCTACATTCGCACATGAGTTATTCAGGAATGGGAATGCCAGAGGTGAATAAACTCTGGCAGTGAGCTAGATGATTTTGTAATAACTGAGACGAAAGTAGAGGAGAAATTGTTGAAGATAAAACATAAAAAAGGCACCCAGGATGGATGGGATGACTCCAGTTATATTAAAGGAGTAAGAAAAACCCTTAGCCATAATTACAAGAGCTTCTTTGGACTCGGGGAAGTTACCCATGGACTGGAGATGTGCAAATGTGACCCCAATTCACAAAGCACGATCAAAGAGCGACAAAAGTAATTATAGACCTGTTAGTTTAACTTCTGTTCCAGGAAAATTAATGGAGGCACTGGTTAAATTGTCCTGGAGGTTGTCACAGACATTCTCTCAGATAGGCCAGACAAGCTGTACTTGCTACCTGGGAGTCTAAAACGCTGATGGAACTGATATTCGGGTGACACTCAAATCAAGTGGACCCAATTTCAGCGAAGTCCGGACGGTCTGTGACAGCCAAATCCTCTGCTTGCACCTTCACAATGGTGGGACTGTTAATAATCCTGAGTATAATCTCCATGCACAAGTACATGGTGGGTGACCACCCAGGTGTGAACCAACGTAAGCAGGGGTCGAGGTGTGGCGCCCACACCACATGGAGGAACGCCGCCCCTCTATGTTACCAGGCAGTACTAGATGGTAGACGACTCTCATCAACCGGTGAAATATGACCACTTTGCTTATTGGAGGCTTGAAGTGGTGGAATCCATGTTTAGTCTCTAGTGCTAAGTTCCGGTCAACCCTTCCCTATCTCTTCAATCATGCAGTATGATTGATGACTTTTGAGGTTATGATGAACGTTGTGGCGAGATCCAATATTCCTTACATTTCAAGGGTACAGCTCTAAAACGGTGTTCGCAGGCCGGCCGTTGGGTAGTACACCGGACCGAACCTATTGGTAACTCTCTAGGAGGCTTCCAGATCAGCTAGTGTATAATCTTGCTAACTCTACTCTGCCAGATAGTGACTGGAAGGAGTCCGAGTAGTGTGTATGTGGGGAGCAATGTCGAGGCCATGGTATGTCAAGGATCAGGGTATATTCTTACCACGTGTACGCCATATCCAAAAATTTCATTATTTCATACAGCATGTCCCACTGACTTTTTCTTACTATTGAATACACCATGAATTGTCAAACTAATAGAGCAAGCTTATCTGCAAAAAGATCTAAACTTCCCAAGCACTTCGTAATTCATTTCACAAATGTACGTGGTCTCAGTTCTAATGTCAACGATGTCCATTTCCACTTGCATTCTGCCAAACCCCATGTACTTTTTCTGACAGAATCTCAGTTATCGGTTGATTCAACTACTGCTCAGATGCCCAAATTATTCGCTGTATGATTCCTTTCGCCTCAAAGGTGATACTTGTGCATATGTTCGTTCTGATATTCCCTGTCAGAGACTTGGCAATTTCGAATCTCCTCTCTTTGATCTTTTCTGGCTTAAATCTCTCTATCTCATTGTGTCTAATTCATCTGTTGTCTCTACCGTTCTCCCAACTCCACTAATCACTTGGAGCTCTTTGACTTCCTCTGTTTGGAACTTGACTTTCTCCAGTCCAACTTTCTTAACAGTGAGTTAATTTTCCTTGGTGATTTTTAATGTTCACAACTCCAACTGGCTTCCGTTTTCTAGTCACACCGACCCAGCAGGTCGAGATGCTGAGGCTTTTGCAATTACTAATGACCTAGCACAGATTGTTCATTTACCTACAAGAATACCGGTCAGTCCTAATCATACAGCCAACACGCTTCATCTTTTTCTCACAAACAACCCTTCTAAGTACACGGTCGAAGTGAGAGGTCCTTTAGGCACTTCAGATCACAACTTGGTGATTGTCTATTCTCCAATGGAACCTTTATCTCATGGCTATTCCTAACCTCGTGTTGTTTGGCATTACAAGAATGCAAAATGGGATGACCTGGAGGTTGTCACATTATTTATTGTCACGTTATTTTCTTCTTTTCCATGGTCGGATTACTGTTTCAAAACTTCTGATGTCAACGTTTGCTCAGATCGTGTCAGTGAAATTATTCTTGCAGGAATGGAATCCTTCAATCCCACACTCCACTTTAAAATCTCGTCCTTTATCTTAACCTTAGTTTTCCAATAAATGTGCTAAGGCTGTTCAAGAGAAGAATGTTGCATATCGTAATTGGCTTGTTTCTAATTCTTCAGTTTCGTTTTCTGCCTACACCAAAGCTCGCAACATTTGTAAAGCAGTTATTAATCAGTCCAAACTAGAGTTTGAACAGCCTAAGAGTAGAAAACTTGCTTCTTGCCCTAATGGTAGCTGAGCATTCTCGTCTCTTGAAAAAGCTATTGGCCGCAACTTTTGCCCATCTCTGCTCCCACCTCTGTCCAAACCAGATGGTTCTGTTGTCACTTCAGCCAAGGATAAAGCTGACCTGCTAGCATCCCATTTTTCTTCTAGCTCATGTATTAATGATCATGGGAAAACACCTCCCACCATTCCCAACACACTCCATTCAGTGCCTCCTGTGGGATCGGCGCCTCCGTAGCCAGGTGGGAAGGAGCAGCAGTGCGTAGCACACGCTTCTTGATTAGACCGGGGTTCGAGCCCGTCACCACCAAATACGGAGTATGCGGAAAGGTCAAGGAATGATCACTGCATATCCCGGAGCAATATGGCCTTAGTTGCTAATGCTCCTAAAAAACCAAAATAACAAACAAGCCTCCTGTGGTCTTACTTCAAAAGGATATCAGAAGGATTTTGATGAATCTTGATGCTAAGAAAGCTCCAGGTCCTGATTGTATTTCTCCACTTGTTCTCAAAACCTGTGCTCCTGAGCTTACTCCTTTTCTTTGCCGCCTTTTTTCACTTTCTTATTCCAAAGGTGTTTTTCCTTCTGCTTGGAAATTTGCTCATATCCAGCCAGTTCCTAAAAAGGGTGACAAATCCCTTCCATCCAATTATCATCCCATTGCAATTACTTCTACTCTTTCTAAAGTAATGGAGAAATCAATTAACCGCCAATCTTAAACTACCTAGAAACCTTTCGTCTGAACAACGATTGCCAGTATGGATCGAAATCAACTAACTTGATTTCGATCCTTCTAAAAGTCAGTCTTGTCTTATATCTCGCAAAAAGGATTCTTCTGCTCCTATGCTTATCTTTAGTGACACACCGATTTCTACGCAAAATGATATATCTCTTTTGGTGATTAACCCGACTTCTAATCTCTCATGGCACAAGCACATTACAAATATTGCTTCCTCTGCATCTAAAAAACTTGGTTTTCTCTTTCGCTCTCGGCATTACTTTTCTTCCAAACAGTTGCTCACTCTGAATAAATTGCAAATTGCCCTGCCATGGAATATTGTTCCCACATCTGGGGGTGGTACCCCCAAAACCTCTCTCAGACTTCTTGATTCCATTCAGAAAAGGGCAGTTAGCTTAATTAATGATTCATCTCTAGCAGAGTCTCTCCACTCGCTCTCTCATAGACATACTGTTTCTGCTGCTTGCCTCTTCTACAGATACTTCCATGGGCACTGTTCTTCTGAATTGGCTTCTATAATTCCCGCTGTCTCTTTCAAAACAGTCCGAACACATGCTACCACCAGCCAACATCCATTTACTGTCCAACTTCAAACCCACAGAACCAACTTTTCATCTTCCACATTTCTTCATTCAACTGCCGTTTTCTGGAACTACCTTCCTTCATACATATTTCCTGAAAATTACAGTGTACAGAAGTTCAAGGTCAATGTCAACAAATATCTTCTTTCTTCTTCTCAATCTTCAACCCAAGCACGGTTACTAAGTACTCTAGGTTCTAATACCTCTCGTGTTTGGGGTTCACATAAAAAAAAAATAAATAAATAAAAAAATAAGCACTGCAGGATCATCTAGACAAGACTTCACTTATAGCTCGGACACAGCATGGTTTTGTTAAGGGAAAGTCTTGCCCGACCAATTTGATTGGATGCTGTGATGTGGTCACAAAGGAACTGGATGCAGCGAATAACTTTGATATCATATATTTGGATCTTAGAAAGGCTTTTGATACTGTTGCACTTGGAAGACTGCTGCACAAGTTGGAGCAGTGTGGCATTGGAAGCAAATTGCTGCTATGGATAAAGGGATGGTTGAGTGGGAGAAGACAGAGAGTGGTAATCAATGGGCACTGCTCATCGTGGACTAATGTTATTAGTGGAGTCTCTCAGGATTTAATGTTGGGTCCACTGTTGTTTTCTATATTTATAAATGATATTGATGATGGTATATCAAGCTTAATGTCCAAGTTTGCAGATGATATGATGATTGGCAGGGTTGTTAAGCACACTATTGACACTACGCTGCTGCAACAGGATCTAGAAAAGTTGAGCAGATGTGCTGAGAAGTGGCAAAGTTTAACTTTGACAAATGTAAAGTACTACATATGGGAAGCAGTAACCCCAGAGTAACAGATCAACTTTGTGACACTAAACTAACAGTTGTAGAGAACGAAAAGGACCTGGGGGTAATTGTGCAGGCAGATATTAAGTTTTCTGAGCAGTGCAGACGGTTTGCAAGAGTAGCTCATGGTGTCTAGTCAATGATATACAGAAATGTTTCTAGCAGGGATAAGGATGTGATTATCCCTTTTTATAAGGCAATGGTCAAGCCACACCTTGAGTACTGTATACAAGTGTGGAGGTCTCATTTTAAGAATAATCTAGGGCTGTTGGAACAAGTACAGAGAAGGGCAACAAGATTAGTGAATGTAACAAAAGTTTGCTCTTAAAAAGAAAGGCTTAAGTTTTGCAAATTACGGTTTCTGGAGACTAGGCACCTGTGAGGTGATCTGATTCTTCCTCTTGCTCAGAATAATCACCTGAGAAGGCATAAATTCAAATTGAGGAAAGACAGATGTAGGATAGATGTGTGGAAGTTTGCCTTTAGTCAGCAGGTGGTTGGTTGGTGAAACAGACTTCCATCTTTTGTTGTGGAGGTTGAATGCTTAAATAAAATTTAGGCTGAGCTGGATAGGTATTTGAATGTAAGGTGGGGTGAAATGGTGTTTTTTTTTTTTTTTTTTTTTTTTTTGGCTGATGCTGCATAAGCTTGCTTTCTTGCATCATATGCCTCTGCTAATGTAATGCATTCCTTTCTCTGCTCCAATCTTGATTAAAAATGGACAAGAACTGTCCTCTCATAAGGAAATAGGCGATTTCCTTGGAGAGACTTTAAGTCAAATATCAGCAGTATCTGCATACGACATTTCTTTCCTGAAAATCAAAACCTTCGCAGAAAAATATGAGATAAATTTTAATACCACCCAATCTCTTCCTTATAAGCAGCCTTTCATCTTAGGAGAACTCCAAGAAGCTCTGAACAGAACAGAACAGAACAGCAAACAGTGCAGTAGGACCTAATGGAATCTACTATATAATGTCAAACATCTAAACAATACTACCTTAAATCTATTATTAGTTTTCTCTAATCAGATATTTCTTGAATGTGTTTGTCCCTCATCAATTGCAAAACTGTTCCATGAAACAACTGCGCGAAGGACATGCTGCTAGCAATGCGCGAGCTGCTTAATATATACTGATGACTCAAAATCAGCTGCTGCCGTAGGTGCTGCTGCAGCACTCTTTCCCTCATTCACAGAATCTGTATCTCTCCCGGCTGAATGTAGCAGTTATACTGCAGAAATGTATGCAATCCGACTAGCTATAGACATTATCAATATCTCTCTCTCAACACTAGTAGTTTAATATATACAGACACCATGATTACGCTGTCTCCAATAAGTAACAATTTCTCAATCCCACATCCCATAGTAAAATAAATCCAGTCTCGTCTAAATCATTTGAGGAATAGGAATCATACTGTAATTTTCTGTTGGATTCCAGGGCAGTCATGCTGGCGTCAAAAGTACAGCAGACCAGGCAGCCAAGCACCCAAGCAGCAGTGCACCTCCATCTTATCAAGTACCCTATATAGATTTCCCAAAACATATCCAACATATCTGTAGGGACCAGTGGTTATATTTTTCGGAGCACGTGCGAACAATAAATTATTGGAAATTAAACATGAACCACAAATATGGAGCTCCAACTTGAGGAAAAACAGGCATGAAGAAGTAATACTGGCAAGATTGTCACCCTTTTTAGGAACTGGCTGGATATGGGCAAATTTCCAAGCAGAAAGAAAATTCCTTCTGCTTGGAAATTTCTTATCTGAAATTTTCTTATTTGAAAATTTCAAATAAGAAAATTAAAAAAGGCGGCAAAGAATTGGAGTAAGTTCAGGCGCACAGGTTTTGAGAACAAATGGAGAAATACCATCGGGACCTGGAGTTTTCTTAGCATCAAGATTCATCAAAATCCTTCTGACATCCTTTTGATGGAAAACCACAGGAGGCATTGAATGGAGCGTGTTGGGAATGGTCGGAGGTGTTTTACCAAGATCATTAATACATGAGTTGGAAGAAAAATGGGATGCTAGCAGGTCTGAAGTGACAACAGAACCATCTGGTTTGGACAGAGGTGGGAGCAGAGATGGGCAAAAGTTGCGGCCAATAGCTTTGGCAAAAGACCAGAATGCTCGGCTACCATTAGGGCAAGAAGCAAGTTTTCTACTCTTAGCCTGTTCAAACTCTGGTTTGGACTGGTTAATAACTGCTTTACAACTGTTGCGAGCTTTGGTGTAGGCAGAAAATGAAACTGAAGAATTAGAAACGAGCTAATTATAATATGCAACATTCTTCTCTTGAACAGCCTTAGCACATTTATTGGAAAACCAAGGTTTAGATAAAGGACGAGATTTTAAAGTGGAGTGTGGGATAAAGGATTCCATTCCTTCAAGAATAATTTCACTGACACAATCTGAGCAAACGTTGACATCAGAAGATTTGAAACAGTAATCCGACCAAGGAAAAGAAGAAAAGAAATCTCGCAGGTCATCCCATTTTCATTCTTGTAATGGCAAACAACACAAGGTTGTGAATAGCCATGAGATGAAGGCTATATTGGAGAAGTGACAATCACCAGGTTGTGATCTGAAGCGCCTAAAGGACTTCTCACTTCAACCTTGTGCTTAGAAGGCTTGTTTGTGAGAGAAAGATCAAGCATGTTGGCTGTATGATTAGGATTGTCCTGTATTCTTGTAGGCAAATGAACAATCTGTGCAAGATCATTAGTAATTGCAAAAGCCTCAGCATCTCGACCGGCTGGGTCGGAGTGACTAGAAAACGGAAGCTAGCTGGAGTTGTGAACATTAAAATCACCAAGAAAAATTACCTTACTGTTAAGAAAGTTGGACTGGAGAAAGTCAAGTTGCAAAGAGAGGAAGTCAAAGAGCTCCAAATGATTATTGGAGTTGGGAGAATGGTAGAGACAACAGATGAATTTGACACAATGAGGTAGAGATATTTTAAGCCAGAGAAGATCAAAGAGAGGAGATTCCAAATTGCCAAGTCTCTGACAGGGAATATCAGAACGGTCATCAGAACAGTTTGTATTATTGCTATATAAAAAATACTACCTTCTTCTCTCTGACACAAATGCTATCACCTCTATGACTAACCCGCCTATTGGGAAACAATGCCAATCTGGATGAGTTTTTCGCTCGTGTTAAACAAATTAGACTTTATATCTAATATCAAATGAGGCAAACTCTGGCACCCTTACAAATATTTGAATAGGCACATTTTGGCCTCAGCTGCCCTTGTGCTGCTAAACCTCTACACCACCACCTTACTCTACATATGTAGTTTAATTTTATTGGTTAACTGTGGTGTATCTAGCATTAGCATTAGTAGAGGCATATGATGCAAGAAAGCAAGCTTATTCAGCATCAGCCAAAAAAAAAAAAAAAACACACCAGTCCCATTTCACCCCTCCGTTCCTTCGAAATACCTGTCCAGTTGAGCTTTAAATTTGTTTAGGCTATCAACTTCAACAACAAGTGATGGAAGTCGGTTCCACCAACCAACCACCCGCTGGCCAAAGGCAAATTTCCGCACATCTATCCGACATCCGTCCGTCCTCAATTTGAATTTATGCCCTCTGAGGTGATTATTCTGAGCAAGATGAAGAATCCCATTGGCATTGAGCATGCTCAAACCATTCAAAGCCTTATACACCTCTATCAGATCACCTCGCCGGTGCCTAGTCTCCAGACTCTGTAATTTGCAAAACTTAAGCCTTTCTTCGTAAGAGCAACCCTTTGTTCCATTCACTAATCTTGTTGCCCTTCTCTGTACCCGTTCCAGCAGCTCTACATCCTTCTTGAAATGAGGCCTCCAGACCTGTATACAATACTCAAGATGTGGCCTAACCATTGCCTTATACAAGGGAATAATCACCTCCTTATCCCTGCTAGAAAAATTCCTGTATATCATTGACAAGACACCATGAGCTACTCTTGCAGCTCGTCTGCACTGCTCAGAGAACTTCATATCTGCCTGCACAATTACCCCCAGGTCCTTTTCATTCTCCACCACTGTCAGTGTAGTACCGCGGAGTTGATACGTTGCTCTGGGGTTACTGTTTCCCATATGTAGTACTTTACATTTGTCAATGTTAAACTTCATTTGCCACCTCTCAGCCCATCTGTTCAACCTTTCCAGATCCTGTTGCAGCAGCATAGCATCAGTAGTGTCCTTAACAACCCTGCCAACCTTTGTATCATCTGCAAACTTGGACATTAAACTTGATATCCCATCATCAATATCATTCATAAACACCGAAAACATCAACGGACCCAACACTGAACCTTGAGGAACTCCACTAATAACATTAGTCCACGTTGAGCAGTGTCCATTGATTACCACTCTCTGTCTTCTGCCACTCAACCATCCCCTTATCCATAGCAGCAATTTGCCTCCAATGCCACACTGCTCCAATTTGTGCAGCAGTCTTCCATGTGCAACAGTATCAAAAGCCTTTCTAAGATCCAAATATATAATATCAAAGTTATTCCCTGCATCCAGTTCTTTTGTGACTACATCATAGTATCCAATCAAATTGGTCAGGCAAGACCTGCCCTTAACAAAACCATGCTGCGTCTGAGCTATAACTGAATTCTTGTCTAGATGATCCTGCAGTGCTTCTTTAACCAGTGCCTCCATTAATTTACCTGGAACAGAAGTTAAACTAACAGGTCTATAATTACTTGTGTCAGCCTTTGATCCTCCTTTGTGAATTGGGGTTACATTTGCACAACTCCAGTCTATGGGTACCTCCCCTGAGTCCAAAGAAGCTCTCATAATTATGGCTAGGGGTTTGCTTACTTCCTTTGCTGCCTCCTTTAATATAACTGGATAGATCCCATCCACCCCAGGTGCCTTTTTTATGTTTATCCTCAACAATCTCTTCTCCACTTTCCTCTCAGTTATTACAAAATCATCCAGCTCACTGCCAATGTTTACTTTACCTACATCATTCTCCTTCCTGAATAACTCCATGCGTGAATGTAGATGCAAAATACTTGTTTAGATTGTTAGCCACCTGAGCAGGATCCTCAACTGTTGAACCATCAATATCCAGTGGACCAATCTGATTCATCCCTTTCCTTCTTGAGTTTAAATAGGTAAAGAACTCTTTTCTGTTTTTCTTTGCATCCTTTGCCAAGGATTTTCGTAGTCTGCCTTTGCCTGCCTAATCTCCTTTGTGACTTGGTTACAGACCAACTTATATCTATCATAGGCTTCCATGTCACCCATTAATTTGTATGTATCCCATGCCTTTTTCTTCTCTACCACATGTCTCATTAGTTCATCTGACAACCATTTAGGCCTAAACCTTGAACAATATTTCTTAGTTGGTATGTAAAGCCTGGTAGCCTCCAAGATTAGTTCCTTGAATGCTTCCCATTTTGAGTTTGCTGTTGGTAACATCATCAGTTGTTCCCACTGTATAGAATTTAAATACTGTCTCAGACCATCATAGTCGCCTTTTACGAAAACAAAAACCCTTCCCTTTACCTCTGATGGTAGTTACCTCCTTGAGTAAATCCCACTTCAACACACTGTGATCACTGCCACCTAGTGGTTCATTTATCTGCAGATTCTTAATGCATGAAGAATCACTACTGATAATCAGATCAAGAGTATTGCTCCCTCTTGTTGCCTCACGAACATGCTGATGTAGAAAGCAATCATCCAATAAATCCACAAAAGCCTTGCTAGTGTGCGAGTGACCAATCCACAAATTCCAGTCAATATCTGGGAAATTAAAATCCCCCATTATAAGACTCTCTGATTTACTGGCCCACTCTATTTCCCTGTACAATATCTTATTATACTCATCAGAGTCATTAGGCCTATAGCACACTCCTACTCGCAATTTTGATTCCCCTATGCTTATGTCACACCAAACTGACTCGACACTGCCCTGTCCATCGATGTCGACTGGCTTCACTTCCTTGGACTTTATGTGTTTCTTAACTAATAGCATAACCCCTCCTCCCCTCCTGTCCTGTCTATCCTTTCTATACACATTGTATTCCCCAAATTCCAGTTCCGCATTACTTATATCTGTGTGACACCACGTCTCTGATATCCCAACAATATCTGCCTTTGATGTTTTGAGCAATACCTCAAATTCATCAAATTTATTTACCAAACTCCTAGCATTGGTGTACATGCAGGTATACATGCACCTGTTTCTATTCTTAGCTACCCTAACACAACCCATGTGTTTACTTGTACCGCAATGCCTCCCAGCAGTCTCTGAAATATCCTGAATCTTGTTTTTCAGGCTTCTGCTCATTTCAATAGAAGCAGTGCAAGAATCACTTCCACCTCTGCCAGTGGCTACTGTTAATCTATTAGTCCTTGTATCCCCCCCAACTAGCAGTTTTCCGACCCACCTAACACTGCCTCGACAGCATCAGCAAAAATTCTTGCACCCTTTCTATTTAAGTGTATCCCATCCCTGTAGAAGCAATCTCTCCTGTTAACAAGTACAGTCCAGGCTGAAAAAAATTCTACCCCTTGAGCCTTGCACAATCCCTCCAGGGCCGAATTGATCGACAAGGCTCTCATCATATACTCCCTCCTATCGTGTCTGGGCAGAATTGCAGACACGATAGGAGGATCTATACCAATATTGCATCTATACCAATATTATATAGTTAATTTAAACCTATGTGGAATTATGCCTTATGCATTTAGTCTTTAAACTTTTTAAAGAATGACAAATGAGCACTAAGTCAGTCTTGAGTAAACAGTGCGGTTCCATGGATCTCAGCGATAGTTGATACTCAGAGCAATTTTTTTTTAGTAGTACAAGTAATATTTAGTGCATATTACAGGTTCCTATTTGGTAGATTTGAGTCTTGGCACAGTTTTTTAATTAACATTTTTACTGAAACTGTGTTCATTTTGTGTATATATAAGGTTCCACCCAAATAAATATTTTCATATGAATTGAAAAATTTTCAGGTATATGACAAGGAGTGTAAGCGAAGCAGAAGACAGTAAAAATGAATCAGAATTATCAGAGCTGAGTATGAATAAAGCAGGAAGAAAAGTGACTGATATTAAAAGTTCAAATTTACAATGAAAGTTACTTGTGCATTTTTGCAAAAAAAAAAAAAACTAACAAACACAGCTATGCTATCCTTGCCAAGTTAAATCGAAACTTCACTACTAATCATGGGCACTTATCAAATAAAACTGTTGATTACGTTCAGTGACTTTTGGATTAATAAGAAGGCAGACAATATAAAGGTTTTGAGAAGAGAGTAACTATTGGTGAAAAGGATCAAGAAGCAAGCCATTTAGTAGCTGGGCTAGTTGCACAAAAAATGAAAAGTCACACCATTGCTGAAAGCCTGTAATGCCTGCTTATTAAATAATATTGCAAAGTATGTTGGAAAAGTGGCTGAAAGTGAAACTGACAAAGTTCCTATTTCTAATGATACTATTAATAGGCGTGTGGATGACGTCACATGAAATTGGGATTGTCTTGTCTAAAATACTAAACATCACGAAATAGGTGGGTGTATGGGATGTGTTAAGGTAACTAGGAATAGGAGCATGTATGCTTGCATGAATACCAATTTCTAGAAGTATAGTAAATAAATTTGATGAATTTGTTGTGTTGGTCAAGACATCAAAGGTGGATATTGTTGGGATAGCAGAGATGTGGTGTCACACAGATATAAGGAATGCAGAACTGGAATTTGGGGAGTACAATGTGTACAGAAAGGATACACAGGATAGAAAGGGAGGAGATTTTATGCTGTTAATTAAGAAAAACATAAAATCAGAAGAAGTGCACCCAGTTGATATAGATGAACAGTGCACTGTTGAGTCAGGTTGGTGTGAGACAAGCACTGCAAAAACAAAAATAAGAGTAGGAGTGTGTTATACACCTAATGACTCGAATGAGTACAATGAACAATTGTACAGAGAAATAGAGTGGGCTAGTAAATTGGAATGTCTTATAATGGGGGATTTTAACTTCCCAGATATTGACTGGAACTTGTGGGTTGGTCACTCACACACTAGTTAGACTTTTGTGGATTTATTGGATGATTGTTTTCTGCAGCATGTTCGAGAGGCAACCAGAGAGAGTAATACTCTTGATCTGGTTATCAATTTATCAATCTGGTTATCAATCTGGTTAAGAATTTGCAGATAAAGGAACTGCTAGATGGCAGTGATCACAGTGTACTAATGTGGGATTTACTTAAAGATTTAATTACCATCAGGGGTAAAGGAAAGGGTTTTTGCTTCCATAAATGTGAGTACAGTGGTCTCAGAAAGTTTTTAAATTCTGTACAGTGGGATCAACTGACGATGTTACCAACAGTAAATTCTAAGTGGGAAGCATTCAAGGAATTAATCGTGTATGCTACTAAAAGTTTCATACCTATTAAGAAATATTGTTCAAGGTTTAGGCCTAAATGGTTATCAAATGAACTAATAAGACTTGTAACAGAGAAGAAAACTGCATGGGATGCATATAAATTATCAAGCGACTCAGAAGCCTATGGCAGATATAAACTAGTCTGTAATTAGGTCACAAAAGAGGTTAGGCAGGCGAAGGCAGATTACGAGAAATCCTTGGCAAAAGATGCTAAGAAAACAGCAAGGATTTCTTTACTTATATAAACTCTAAAAGGAAGGGGATGAATCTCATTGGTCCACTTGACATTGATGGTTCGACTGTTGATGATCCTGCTCAGAGAGCAAACAAACTGAATGACTATTTTGCATCTACATTTACACATGTATTAAAGTTTGAAAATGGCAGTAGGTTATCAAATTGTAGCAGGATACTTAATGATTTTGTAATATTTCTCAAAGTGGAGAAGAAATTGTTGAAGTTAAACATAAGAAAAGCACCTGTGGTGAATCGGATCTATCCAGTTATATTAAAGGAGGCAGCAAAGCAACTAAGCAAACACTTAGCCATAATTATGAGAGCATCCTTGGATTCAAGGGAGGTTCCCACAGACTGGAGATGTGCAAATGTATCCCCAATTCACAAAGTGGGATCGAAGGGTGACACGAGTAATTACAGACCAGTTAGTTTAACTTCTGTTCCGGATAAAATAATGGAGTCGCTGGTTAAAGATGCATTGCAGGATCATCTAGACAAGACTGCAGCAATAATTCAGACACAGCTTGGCTTTGTTAAGGGAAAGTCTTGTCTGACAAATTTGATAGGATATTATGATGTGGTTACAAAGGAACTGGATGCAAAAAATAATTTTGATATCATATATTTGGATTTCGGGAAAGCTTTTGACGCTGTTGCGTATGAAAGACTATTGTACAAATTGGAGCAGAATGGTATTAAGGGTAAGTTGCTACAATGGATAAAAGTATAGTTAGGTGGGAGAAGACAGAGAGTGGTAATCAATGGGTGCTGCTCTTCATCGACTAATGTTATTAGTGGAGTCCCACAGTGTTCGGTGTTGGGTCTACTGTTGTTTTGTATATTTATCAATGATATTGATGAAGGTATATCAGGCCGAATGTCGAAGTTTGCAGATGATACAAAATTTGGCAGGGTTGTTAATGACAGCAATGGCAGTGTGCTACTGCAACAGGATCTAGATAATTTGGGCGGATGGTCTAAGAAGTGGCAACTGAAGTTTAACCTTGACGAATGCAAAGTACTGCATTCGTCAAGGTTAAAGCACTAATCTGCCCAGAGAAACGTACTGACCAGCACTAATCTGACCAGCACTAATCCGCCCAGAGAAACGTACCAACTGTGTGGTACTACACTTAAGGTGGTAGAAAATGAAAAAGTCCTGGGAGTAATTGGCCAGTCAGATATGAAGTTTTTTGAGCAATGCAGACAGGCTGCCAGGGCAGGTCATGGGGGGTTTTTTCAATGATATATAGGAATTTTGCTATCAAGGAAAAGGAGGTGATTGTCCCTCTGTATAAGGCAATGGTCAGGCCACGCCTTGAGTACTGCGTACAGGTCTGGAGGCCTCATTTTAGGAAGGATGGAGTTTTGCTTAAGTGTGTACAGAGAAGGGCAACAAGATTGGTAAGGGGAATGAATGGATCCTCTTACCAAGAGAGGCTTAAGTTCTGCAAATTGCAGTGGCTGGAGACTAGGCACCTACACGGTGATCTGATTGAGGTGTATAAGGCCTTGAATGGGTTGAGCACGCTGAATTCTGATGGGATCCTTTCACTTGTTCAGCTTACGAACCTAAGGGGGCATAAATTCAAATTAAGAAAGGACAGATATAGAATAGATGTGTGGAAATATGCCTTTAGCCAGCGGGTGGTTAACTGCTGGAACAAACTTCCATCTGTCGTTGTTGTGGAAGTTGATAGGTTGAATAAATTTAAGGAGGTACTGGACAGGCATTTGGAGGGAATGGTGTGTGTTTTTTTTTTTTTTTCTTTTGGCCAATGCAGCATAAGCTCATATACTTGCTTTCTTTCATCACATGCCACTACTACAGGTCGACCGTCACTAATCCGCCAGCGTTGGACCTGTGGGGAAGCCAGATTATTATGTTTGCCGGATCACGGGTGGTTATTTTAGCACATGCAGTTTACCCAACAGCTAACCACTTCCTCCTAACTTTAACACATTGTCTGCCAATCCAGTTTAAGAAAAAAATTCCCCGGGGGCCAAAAAATATATAGCAAATAATTTGATTAGTAATTCTAAAATAAATATTTTAATGTCAGTGTTGTCATTTTTTTGCTTAAAATATATAAAAAAAGAGACTTTTTTTTTATGTCGCATATATGTGGCTGACGTGACCGAGTAGGTTACTTTATTTCTTGAGAAGCCGTGTTGGCCACATACGTGTGACGCTATTACTGCATACATGTGAAGGTTGTTTTTGGTTAGTTTATTGCATGTGCGGTGAACACTGCAATAAAACTAATGTTTGTCAATATTGTGAAAGATTTTGTGAAAACAAGTTCATTGGCATGCTATATTATCCATCATATTGTGTTGTGCTTTTCTGAAAGTTTGTAGAAGTGTGTTGTAAAAAAAAAAAAAAAATCTCTAAAGGAATGGCTATAAGGAAATTACTAAAATAAGAGGAACTGAGAGAAATTGCTGGAATTTACAATTAAGCAGAGTTAAACTTCTCACAGGACACACCGCTGTCAAGTTTTTTTCAGAAGTTCAACTTTATCTGTTATGGACAATGTACGATATTTGCACTTTACACCACGAGGAGGCACTTCCTTTGTGCATTGGAACCATGGCTGGGGCTAAATGTGGGCAGGTTATAATAATTAAAAAAAACCAGAAAAACAAGTGGAGATGGCTTGTCAGTGTTTACGAGTTCATGCCAACAGCTGATGCTGCATCTGCCACCAAAACAGTAGCGGCAGGTCGACTTTGGAAATTTGAAATTACGTTCACGAAAATTATGTTTGAATTAGTGGTGGAACCGGATTAGTGATGTACTAAATTTCCTCTCCAAGTTGACAAATTAACAAACATAACAATTAAAACTCAACTATTTGCATTCGTATAGTTTGAAAAAAAAGAAGGTGAAAATTAGTTAATCAATAGAATTAGACCAAGATGCATTAAGGGTTTAGGCCTCAGGCTGCAAGAGAATTAGACTACATACAAGTTAGTACAAATGCATCATATTAGTACACAGCTAAACTCTGAATTAGCTAATTTTTGCAAAGGCAGCATCTTTTAAGTTATATCTCATATTGTGAATTCCATCACAACCAGTTGCCATGATTTTGCACTATTTCGAATAAGTAACGCTTCACCAAAGGAGAAGACTATTGTTACTTATTCTTCTCAGCGGATACCATCACCCAGACGGCACTGTTTCAGGGTTATTTGGCCCTTCTTCTTCTTCTTCTGCCATCATTACTTCACTAGGGTACCTACCCACCCACCCACCCACTGATGAAGGGCCAAATAGCCCTGAAACGGTGCCATCTGGGTGGTGGTGGTGGTATCCCCCGAAAATAAGTAACAATAGTCTTCTCCTTTGGAGAAGCGTTACTTATTTGAAGTAGTGCAATATCATGGCAACTTGTTATGAAGGTATTAACAATATGAGATATAACTTAAACCATGCTGCCTTTGCCAAAATTTGCTAATCGGAGTTTAGCTGGGTACTAATATGATGCAAGAGAGTTAGTTAAGACATTTTCAACAGTTGTCTTCTTATTTGGAATCTTCTGGTTTGTCATGAAGCCAATGTGTCCATCGGGAAGCTCTTTCAAAACTATTTGGGAGGGTTTAAAACAAGTCCTTAATGAACTGTGAACACAATTTTATGAAGCAGAACCCTTTTAAGTGACACTTGTTTTCAAAGCTGCATGGAAATATGCAAAAAGACTATGTGATTTTCCTTTTACAAATTAGGTTAGATGGCTTTGAAGAGGGAAAATTTTAACAAAGGCAGAAGCGTGTGTGTGCAGGAAATACTGCTTCTCTTCAAAGATAATAATAAAGCTAGTTCTTCTGTCATTCTTGAAGACAAAAGGCCCAAAAAGAAAACATTCAATCTTCTACAGACAGACTTCTTGAATTTAAGAATAAACTCACAATTTTGGAAAATCACCTTTCAGGTGGAACTTCTGAAATGTTTCTGCTCCTATTTCAGGTTCAATGTCAAACAGATTATAAGGAAGTCATACTTATTTGGAATGAATCAATTATTGGCTATTTCGAATCACTGGCAAGAAAAATGCACCAATACCTTCCTTCTCTGTCATTAGAAATGTATGACTGGATTAGCAACCCTTTTGTTGAGTTCTCACCAAATTCACAAAATTCACTCAATCTGCACGATGAAGAACACAAGTGTGATTGATCTCAGTTATTACAAAATCACTAAGCACCCTCTTACATTTTGATAATCTTCTGGCATTTTCCTTACTTAATAACTTCTCATGTGTGAATGTAGATGCAAAATATTCATTGTTTGTTTGCTGTCTGAGCAGGATCATCAACAGTCGAACCATCGATATCAAGTTGACCAATCTGGTTCATCCCCTTCCTTTTAGAGTTTATATAACTAAAGAAATCCTTGCTGTGTTTCTTAACATTCTTTGCCAAAGATTTCTCTTAATGTGCCTTCGCTTGCCTAATCTCCTTTGTGACTTGATTACAGACTAGCTTATAATCTTTTGTATATATATCTGCTTATATAGCTTATATATCTGCCATAATCTTCTGTGTCGCCTGTTAATTTATATGCATCACATGAATTTTTATTCTCTGCCACGAGTCTCATCAGGCGCCTCCATAGCCAGTTGGGAAGGAGCAACATGCGTAGCACACGTTCCTTGATTAGACCGGGGTTTGAGCCCGTCACCACCAAATACGGAGGATGCGGAAAGGTCAGAGAATGACCACCGCATATTCCTGGGGCAATATGGGCTTAGTTGCTAATGCTCCTAAAAACCAAACAAACAAACAAAAAAAAAAACGAGTCTCATCAGTGCATTTGAAAACCATTTAGTCCTAAACCTTGAACAATATTTCTTAATCCATATGAAAAGTCTAGTAGCTTCCATGATTAATTCCTTGAATGCTTCCTACTTAGAATTTGCTGTTGGTAACATCATCAGTTGGTCCCACTTTACAGAATTTAAAAACTGTCTGAGACCACTGCAGTTACCTTTCAGAAGCAAAAGCACTTTCCTTTACCGCTGATGGTAATTATATCTTTAAGTAAATCCCACATCAATACACTGTGATCACTGCCAACTGGTGGTTCCTTTATCTGCAAATTCTTAATACACAAATGATCACTGCCGATAACCAGATCAAGAGTATTATCCTTTCTGGTCTCAAGCATGCTGCTGCTGCAGAAAACAATCATTCAATAAATCCACAAAAGTCTTTCTAGTGTGCGAGTGACCACTCATAAGTTCCGTATCTAGGAAGTTAAAATCTCACATTATAAGACATTCTGATTTACTAGCTCACTCTATTTCTCTGTACAATTGTTCATTGTACTCATTCGGGTCATTAGTCCTATAACACAGTCCTACTCTTATTTTTGCTTTCCCAGTGCTTATATCACACCAAACTAACTCAACATTGCACTGTCCATCTATGTCAACTGGATATACTTCCCTAGATTTTATGTTTTTCTTAATTAACAACATAACCCCTCCTCCCTTCCTATCCTGTCTGTACACAATGTACTCCCCCAAATTCCAATTCCGCATTCCTAATATCTGTGTGCATCAGGTCTCTGATATCCCAACAATATCCTCCTTTGATGTCTTGACCAGCACTTCAAATTCATTTATTGTACTTCTAACGTTGGTGTCCATGCAAGTATACATGCACCTATTCTTATTCTTAGTTACCCTAACATAGCCCATGTATTTATTTGTTTCATGATGACTGCCATCAGTCCCTGAAACCCCCAGCATCTCCTCGCTCCAGGCTGCTGCTCATTCTAATAGAAGTAGTGCAAGAATCACCTTCACCTCTTCTGCGGCTACTTTCAATCTTTTAGTCTGTGAATTCCCCCTTAGGCTAGCACTTTTCCGAACCACCTAACACTGCCTCGAT